>NC_047088.1:255138241-255458866 GCF_902459505.1 Geotrypetes seraphini
TGGAGGAGAGCGGATGTGGTCCCTATTCATAAAAGTGGTCACAGGGATGAAGCAGGAAACTACAGGCCGGTGAGCCTCACTTCAGTTGTTGTAAAAATAATGGAAGTGTTGCTGAAAGAAAGGATAGTGTACTTCCTTGAATCTAATGGGTTACAGGATCCGAGGCAACATGGCTTTACAAAAGGTAAATCGTGCCAAACGAACCTGATTGAATTTTTTGATTGGGTGACCAGAGAGCTGGATCGAGGACATATGCTAGATGTAATTTACTTGGATTTCAGCAAAGCCTTTGATACAGTTCCTCATAGGAGGCTGTTGAACAAACTTGAAGGGCTGAAGTTAGGACCCAAAGTGGTGAACTGGGTCAGAAACTGGCTGTCGGACAGACGCCAGAGGGTGGTGGTTAATGGAAGTCGCTCGAAGGAAGGAAAGGTGACTAGTGGAGTCCCTCAGGGTTCGGTGCTGGGGCCAATCCTGTTCAATATATATGTGAGTGACATTGCTGAAGGGTTAGAAGGAAAAGTGTGCCTTTTTGCAGATGATACCATGATTTGTAACAGAGTAGACACCGAAGAGGGAGTGGAAAAGATGAAAGAGGATCTGCAAAAGTTAGAGGAATGGTCTAATGTCTGGCAACTAAAATTCAATGCAAAGAAATGCAGAGTAATGCATTTGGGGATTAATAATAGGAAGGAACCGTATATGCTGGGAGGAGAGAAGCTGATATGCACGGACGGGGAAAGGGACCTTGGGGTGATAGTGTCCGAAGATCTAAAGGCGAAAAAAACAGTGTGACAAGGCAGTGGCTGCTGCCAGAAGGATGCTGGGCTGTATAAAGAGTAGTCAGTAGAAGGAAGAAGGTGTTGATGCCCCTGTACAGGTCATTGGTGAGGCCCCACTTGAAGTATTGTGTTCAGTTTTGGAGACCGTATCTGGTGAAAGACGTAAGAAGACTTGAGGCGGTCCAGAGGAGGGCGACAAAAATGATAGGAGGCTTGCGCCAGAAGACGTATGAGGAGAGACTGGAAGCCCTGAATATGTATACCCTGGAGGAAAGGAGAGACAGGGGAGATATGATTCAGACGTTCAAATACTTAAAGGGTATTAACGTAGAACAAAATCTTTTCCAGAGAAAGGAAAATGGTAAAACCAGAGGACATAATTTGAGGTTGAGGGGTGGTAGATTCAAGGGCAATGTTAGGAAATTCTACTTTACGGAGAGGGTGGTGGATGCCTGGAATGCGCTCCCGAGAGAGGTGGTGGAGAGTAAAACTGTGACTGAGTTCAAAGAAGCATGGGATGAACACAGAAGATTTAGAATCAGAAAATAATATTAAATATTGAACTAGGCCAGTTACTGGGCAATCTTGTACGGTCTGTGTCTGTGTATGGCCGTTTGGTGGAGGATGGGCAGGGGAGGGCTTCAATGGCTGGGAGGGTGTAGATGGGCTGGAGTAAGTTTTAACAGAGATTTTGGCAGTTGGAACCCAAGCACAGTACCGGGTAAAGTTTTGGATTTTTGCCCAGAAATAGCTAAGAAGAAAAATTAAAAAAAAATTTAAATTGAATCAGGTTGGGCAGACTGGATGGACCATTCGGGTCTTTATCTGCCGTCATCTACTATGTTACTATGTTACTATGTATTATCAGATCACAACAATTCACTTTTAGATTACATAAGATCATCTCGTCGTTTAATTCCACCATTACTGTTTTAATATATATATTCATATTTTTATTATTGTTTAATATGATTTTAATATTTGTATCTTGTGTTACATTTTGTACTTAAAGAGGACCCCTGATGAAGGTTGTCCGAAACACGGACCGTGTTGGGTCCCATGTTTGGTAAAAAGGTTTTAAATAATATATTTTTTTGGTTGTCACAATAAATTTTGCTTACGTGGTTGTACATATCTGCAGTTCTGTTTGTTAAAACCTACCCCCCATCTCCTGGAACAACAAACTTCAGTCCCTTCTGGACTGTGCCAGGCTTACCTGCCTGTTTCCTTGTGTTCCAGTGGGGAAATGGGCAGGAGCGATGCCCATTTGTTCCTGTCTATGCTGTGTCCTCCTTAGAACGGTTGCTGCAGCCTCACAGACTTCAAAGGGCTAGTCACCCATATTATTCTGAGGTACTGAACTGGCTTGTGCTGCCGGATATCACCACAAGCTACTGAACATAAAGCTGGCTATTTTGCGGTTGGTCTGGGGGGTTCATAGACAGTGGTGCGCCAGATGCCAGTGCGCTGAGAATCCAGCGCCGACAATTCGGCGCAAGACAGAAGCGCGCGGGAGCAAAAGTAATTTTTAAAGAGGTCCGATGGGGGGTTTGGGGTGGCAACCCCCCCACTTTATTGGTTAGTGTTCGCGCTGCTGTTGGAGGGGGGTTCGGGGGTCTGGAAACCTCCATTATAGCGAAAACGGAACTTTTTCTGATTTTTTTCAGGAAAAGTTCTGTTTTCTCTATAATGGGGGGGTTTCACCCCCACACCCCCCGCAATAGCAGCGCGAACACTAACCAATAAAGTGGGGGGGGGTTGTCACCCCAAACCCCTATTCGGAGCTCTTTAAAAATTACTTTTTCCCCCGCGCGCTTCTGTCTTGCGCCAAATTGTCGGCGCGCTGGCGTCTGGCGCGTGATTATCCCATCACCGGTCTGGGGTAGGGTTACCAGACGTCCTCTTTTTAGAGGACTGTCCAGGGGCCCGTAGGGATTTCCAAAACCCGGCAGTTTGTCCGGACTTTGGAAGTCCCCGAGCTCAGAGCCGCATCTGGAGGGTGGATGTCGACGCGATAATGTCGTATGTACGCATGTATCCGCGTGATGTCATCACATTGACGTCTGCGCATGCGCAGAGGCCCTCCAAACCTTAGCAGGCATGTGTTTTTTTTGTTTTTTTTTGAAGGGAGGGATGGGGCTGGGGGAAGGATCTGTGCCTAGCAGTTGCTCTTCTGCGAACTCTTGAATGTGGCAACCAGATGGATGTTGACTCCAGACTGCAAGCTGCAGGTGTAGTTGTTGAATTGCGCATTGCATGCATGAACCAGCGACCTGCCTGCACTTTGCTGTAGTTCTTGCCTATTGAAGCTTTGGATGACAAAGTTAGACAAGTTCCTGCTGAACCGGAACGTACTCAGGTAGGGCTAGTCTCAGGGCGCTGGTCTTTGACCAGAGGGCCGCCGCGTGAGCGGACTGCTGGGCACGATGGACCACTGGTCTGACCCATCAGCGGTAATTCTTATGTTCTACTACTGTAGAAAGAAAGAAAAACTTTTTGGTAAGATAATGGGAGGTTTCTTTAGACCCATTGTGTAGCGCGCATCTGGTATCGCTTGCAAAGGCAGCGACATTTACAAACACGGTCAGCGCGCGTGTGCGAACCGGAAATGTAAATATCAACATACCCTATATAAATGTAAATATCAACATACCCTATATAAACTTCATAATCAATTGCGCTGAGTTTTATGATTACACCCTCGCTTTTCTTGCGCGTGAACCGGAAATATAAATATCAACATACTCAATATAAACAGTTCATAGTCAGTTCATAGACAATTGCGTGCACGCAAGACACAACGCTGAGTTTTATGATCATACCCTCCCTTTTTTTGCGCGTGAACCGGAAATATAAACATACCTGTAAATGAAGAAATGTGGACGTTCGCTCTCACCAGAGGCGATAAAAATCCGCGCAAGACAAATATTCGTTATAGATCAAGTACTAGCAAAACCAGATCTTTACCTATAACGGACACGGTCAGGCAGCAAAAGGAAGGCGGGCTGTTCGGAGGACATATATAAAGTGGAAACGTAACCATAGTAACGAAAATGCATTCACGTGACATATTGAAAACGCAAAGAGTCAAGGGAATCATACTGAACACGCGTTGATGTGATCACGTGTAACATGATGTGTTAACGTGCTGTACGTGCGCGTGTCCTTCGATCGGCAAGCGGCCTCTAGTGGCGCGCTGAATTGTCATAGCGCTCAGTTGTCTTGCGCTAAATTGTCTCGCGCTGAGTTATCGCTGCGCTGAATTGTCTTGCGCGGAGATATAGTTGCGCGGAATTGTCTTTAGTGCAATTGTCTGTGAGCGCCATTGTCTTAGCGCAGAGTTGTCTGCGTGATTTTGTCCGCGCGCGATTGTCTTGCGAGCTTTTGACCTGTCACCAAGCATACCTGATGTCATTTTCTCCCATTTTTCCTTTTTGGGTTGTTTGTATAAGTTGTTTTTTCTAAACTAAAACCTCAGTATTCAGGTTAAATTGCCCACTGTAACAATTTCAAAAAAAGGCAGTGTGCTTGGGGACAACGGGATGGGACTTTACAAGTGGCAGGCCCACGAGCCTCACCCCCCCCCCCCCCCCGATGTCAATTCTGACATTGGAGAGGAAGTTCCAGGCCAACCAATTGCTGCCTGGATGGCCTGGACCTTCCTCTCCGACATCAGAATTGATGTTGGGAGGGGGAGGATTGTGGGCCCGCCGCTTGTAAAGTCGCTGCATGCACCTGGCCTGTTTGTGCGCCGGAGTCAGGGAAGCAGGAAGAAATCGGCGGTGAGGGTGGGGCAGGCAGAGAGAAAGAAAGAAAGGGGGCAGAGAGAGAAAGAAAGAAAGGGGGCAGGGAGAGAGAGACAGAAAAAAAGGGTGGCAGGGAGACAGAAAGAAAGAAAGGGGCAGAGAGAGAGAGAGAGAGAAAAAGAAAGGTAGGGGGCAGGGAGAAAGACAGAAAAGGGGTGCAGGGAGAGAGAAAGAAAGAAAGAGAGATATCTACAATGCCATTACCTAAAAATTAGTAGATGTCCTGTTTTGAGGAAATAAATAAATGGTTACGTTAGTTTTGGGTTGCAGTTTGGGCACTCGGTCTCTAAAAGGTTCGCCATCACTGCCCTATATTGTCTATTAAAATGTTGTATCGCGTATTGTATTGACATTGTAATGTAAGATACTATGCCATAGTTTGTATTGTAGCAATCACAAAAGAAACAATCACCTCTGCACAAAGATCAGCAAAATCCAAAGGAAACAAGCAGAGCATGCCTGGTCTTCAAAACCCTCTTTGGGGTCCTTTTACTAATGCGCGTTAACCGATGTAGCGCACGATAAATACTAACACACCCACAGAGGCGTACCAAGGGGGGATGGGGGGGGGTCCGCCCCGGTTGCAAGCCATGAGGTGGGTGCTCGCGGCCTTGGAGTCATGGCCCGGGAACTTCCCTTCTGATGGCCCGACCCCAAGGCTTTCGCTTACCCGATAGCAGCAGAAAGCAACCTGCAGAAAGGATTGTGGGTACTTTAGTGATCCTTGCAGGTTGCCATAGACCTTCGGAGTTGTCGTCCCTCTGCCGCGGACCCGCCCCTCCTCTGATGACCGGATAAGCGCGCGCTACCTGAAAAACTACCGCCTGATCAAGAGGAGGCGGTAGCGGCTAGCGCGCGAGGCATTTTAGCGCGCGCTATTCCGCGCGCCACGGCCCTAACGCATTTTTGTAAAAGGAGCCCTAAGTGTGGCAATATGAAGAAATTTAAAATGATTTGGAACTGCTTATTGAATACGAAGGATCGTAATGCTTATGTTTTCATTATGACAACCCTGAGGTTTATTTTATTTTTTTAATTATCGTTTTATATTTCAACTAGCTTTATAGCCCGTTACATTAACGGGTGCTAGAATATATGTGTGTGTGTCTGTCTTTATTTCTTTCTCTCTCTCCTTAGCCGCTTTCTGTATTTCTGTCTTTCTTTTAGCTGTCCACCACCACCTCTTGCGTGCTCCCCCTGTCCATTCTCCCTTCCTTTTACCTCCCCTGTGCCCACCACCACCCCTTCACTGCTCCCCTTATCCAGCAGCAGCCCTTCTCCCTTTGTTATACCTCCCCCCTGTCCATCAGCACCTCTTCCTGCTCCCCCTGTCCAGCAGTAGGTCTCCCTTCCTTTTTTTCCACCCCTGTCCATCAGCACCTGTTCCTGCTCCCCCTGTCCAGCAGTAGGTTTTCCTTCCTATTTTTCCACCCCTGTCCATCAGCACCTCTTCCTGCTCCCCCTGTCCAGCAGTAGGTCTCCCTTCCTTTTTTTCCACCCCTGTCCATCAGCACCTCTTCCTGCTCCCCCTATCCAGCAGTAGGTCTCCTTTCCTTTTTTTCCACCCCTGTCCATCAGCACCTCTTCCTGCTCCCCCTGTCCAGCAGTAGGTCTCCTTTCCTTTTTTTCCACCCCTGTCCATCAGCACCTCTTCCTGCTCCCCCTCTCCAGCAGTAGGTTTTCCTTCCTTTTTTTCCACCCCTGTCCATCAGCACCTCTTCCTGCTCCCCCTGTGCAGCAGTAGGTCTCCCTTCCTTTTTTTACCACCCCTGTCCATCAGCAACTCTTCCTGCTCCCCCTGTGCAGCAGTAGGTCTCCTTTCCTTTTTTTCCGCCCCTGTCCATCAGCACCTCTTCCTGCTCCCCCTGTGCAGCAGTAGGTCTCCTTTCCTTTTTTTCCGCCCCTGTCCATCAGCACCTCTTCCTGCTCCCCCTGTCCAGCAGTAGGTCTCCTTTCCTTTTTTTCCACCCCTGTCCATCAGCACCTCTTCCTGCTCCCCCTGTCCAGCAGTAGGTTTTCCTTCCTTTTTTTCCACCCCTGTCCATCAGCACCTCTTCCTGCTCCCCCTGTCCAGCAGTAGGTTTTCCTTCCTTTTTTTCCATCCCTGTCCATCAGCACCTCTTCCTGCTCCCCCTGTCCAGCAGTAGGTCTCCTTTCCTTTTTTTCCACCCCTGTCCATCAGCACCTCTTCCTGCTCCCCCTGTCCAGCAGTAGGTTTTCCTTCCTTTTTTTCCACCCCTGTCCATCAGCACCTCTTCCTGCTCCCCCTGTGCAGCAGTAGGTCTACCTTCCTTTTTTTCCACCCCTGTCCATCAGCACCTCTTCCTGCTCCCCCTGTCCAGCAGTAGGTTTTCCTTCCTTTTTTCCACCCCTGTCCATCAGCACCTCTTCCTGTTCCCCCTGTCCAGCAGTAGGTCTCCTTTCCTTTTTTTCCACCCCTGTCCATCAGCACCTCTTCCTGTTCCCCCTGTCCAGCAGTAGGTCTCCTTTCCTTTTTTTCCACCCGTGTCCATCAGCATCTCTTCCTGCTCCCCCTGTCCAGCAGTAGGTCTCCTTTCCTTTTTTTCCACCCCTGTCCATCAGCACCTCTTCCTGCTCCCCCTGTCCAGCAGTAGGTTTTCCTTCCTTTTTTTCCATCCCTGTCCATCAGCACCTCTTCCTGCTCCCCCTGTCCAGCAGTAGGTCTCCTTTCCTTTTTTTCCACCCCTGTCCATCAGCACCTCTTCCTGCTCCCCCTGTCCAGCAGTAGGTTTTCCTTCCTTTTTTTCCACCCCTGTCCATCAGCACCTCTTCCTGCTCCCCCTGTGCAGCAGTAGGTCTACCTTCCTTTTTTCCACCCCTGTCCATCAGCACCTCTTCCTGCTCCCCCTGTCCAGCAGTAGGTTTTCCTTCCTTTTTTCCACCCCTGTCCATCAGCACCTCTTCCTGTTCCCCCTGTCCAGCAGTAGGTCTCCTTTCCTTTTTTTCCACCCCTGTCCATCAGCACCTCTTCCTGTTCCCCCTGTCCAGCAGTAGGTCTCCTTTCCTTTTTTTCCACCCGTGTCCATCAGCATCTCTTCCTGCTCCCCCTGTCCAGCAGTAGGTCTCCTTTCCTTTTTTTCCACCCCTGTCCATCAGCACCTCTTCCTGCTCCCCCTGTCCAGCAGTAGGTTTTCCTTCCTTTTTTTCCATCCCTGTCCATCAGCACCTCTTCCTGCTCCCCCTGTCCAGCAGTAGGTTTTCCTTCCTTTTTTTCCATCCCTGTCCATCAGCACCTCTTCCTGCTCCCCCTGTCGCATGCTTGCCCAGCACTGGTTGCAAGTCTTGTCTGTGCTCTACAGTAGACGGGTCTTTCAGCCGTCAGCAGGCCTGATGCAAGGAGGCTGGAACAGATTAACTCTTACCTGATCACTTTCCAGTGTGCTGAATTAAAATGTGCTACTGGAAGTCAAACTCGATGCAGGTATGGGAACGGTGATGTGGCAACTTCAAGCTTTAAAAGGTACAAATACTCCAGCTATACCGAGGGGGGGGGGGGTTCAGTTTCTTCTTAGCATTTCCCTTTCATTAATGTGCTTCCCTTTTTTAATTCAAAACTGACGCCGAGGCTCCTCTCTCAATCCCCGCCTGGTGCGGTTCTAGAGAGTAGCCGCGTCGTCGTCTTAGATGCGCTGTGTTGGGGGGGGGGGTAAGCAGGCGCAGGGACTGGGCTGCGCGCTTTTACGCTTAGTAGATTTTGCGGCTTCTGTGGTGCCTGAGCTGCAGGAGAGGGAGCGGGTTGTGTACGGCGGGGGAGGCCCCGACTGCCGCAGCTGCAGCTTCTTCATCGTGGGTGATGTTGGAGAGGGATTGGACTGGTGAGCAGCTTCGGGGACTGCTGCTGTTCTTCCACCGTGTCGGGCCCTTCGCTTTTCCTGAGTGAGCCGAGTTGCCATGTGTGACGTAAAAAGCGCGCATGCGCAATCTTGTGGCCACTTCCCGACAGATCAGATCTTATGGAACACGGCTTAAGAGTGCGCATGCGTGCTTAGCATTTTATTATTATAGATTGCAGTGTTCTCCCCAGAAATTTTTTCCAGCCGGGTGGCATGAAAAAGTAGCTGGGTGGGGTGGGCGAGACGGGGAAATTTGGTGGTGGGGAAAATTAAGGGCTCCTTTTACAAAGATGCGTTAGCACCTTAATGCGCGGAATAGCGTGCGCTAAATTGCCGCGCATGTAGGCGCTACCGCCTCTTAAGCAGGCGGTAGTTTTTTAGATGGCATACGCTAATCCGGTGTGTGCGCTAAAAACACTAGGAGCCCTAAATGTGTACTATTTTTATTAATTATTATTTTCCAATGTTCACTATTGCTTCCTTTTTTTAAGGTTTGACACTTGTGCCAGAATATTTTTACTAAATTTAAGAAGTATCCAATTCTAGAAGTGAATAATTAGATATTCGCCCTCTTTCAAATGGTCTCAAACTCAAACCCTTAGTGGGGCCACATTTTGGATTTGTAGGTACTTGGAGGGCCACAGAAAAAAATAGTTAATGTCTTATTAAAGAAATTACAACTTTGCATGAGGTAAAACTCTTTATAGTTTATAAATCTTTCCTTTAACAGTTAAAGGAAAGATTTATAAACTATAAAGAGTTTTACCTTATGCAAAATTGTCATTAACTATTTTTTCTGTGGTCCTCCAAGTACCTTATTTTTTCTGCAGCCCTCACATTTAAAGTTTCATATCTTTCCTTTCTCAAAACTGACACATTTCAATCACTATATTGAAAATAAAATCATTTTCCCTACCTTTGTTGTCTGGTGACTTTATTTTTCTGAAAACAACGAACAGACTGCAGATAATGTACAAAGATGCAGGCGTTGTTTATTAGTAAATGCAGTAACATATACAACCTTATAGCCAACCAAGGGACTCGACACGGTCCGTGTTTCGGATAACACGCCTTCCTCACGGGTCCATGATGGTTAAGGTATAAAGCAAACTGCATAAAAGATAACAAACACACGCCAATCACGATCAAATGGGGTCAAGCAAGTCTTACACAATGCCATTTGATCGTGATTGGCGTGTGTTTGTTATCTTTTATGCAGTTTGCTTTATACCTTAACCACCATGGACCCCTGAGGAAGGCGTGTTATCCGAAACACGGACCGTGTCGGGTCCCTTGGTTGGCTATAAGGTTGTATATGTTACTGCATTTACTAATAAACAACGCCTGCATCTTTGTACATTATCTGCAGTCTGTTCGTTGTTTTCTGGTTGCTGTTGTTTACTACAGACTACGTTGGACTTTCTTTCTCCCTTTTGTGCATCGACTTTATTTTTCTGTCCATTTAACTATGTTTCCAGGGTCTTCTTGTCCTTTGACTGTTTTTCTCTCCGTCTTCACTTTCTGCCTTGCATCCATCTTTGGTATTAACTTAATATTCAATTTTTCTGCTTTCTTTTCAAAATCTATGTTTCCATGTCTTCCCTTCTATCTCTCTCTTCTTCTGTCCCTATTTCCATGGTCTGCATCTCTTTCTTTCCTTTCTCTCCATCCCTCCTTCCTTCCTTTCCCCTGGTCTGGCATCTGTCTCCTTCCCTCCCCCAACTTTTTATTTCTTTCACCCTGCCCCCTTCTTTCTTTCTCTCTCTATCCATGCCCCCATTCTTTCTATATGTCTGTCTGTCTTTCTCTCTCTCTCTCCGTGCCCCCTTTCTTTCTTTTTTTCTTTCTCCATGCCCGCCCTTTCTCTCTCCATGCCCCTTTCTGTATGTGTCCCCTTTCCCTTATTTCTTTCTGTCTCTCTGTCCCCCCCCAAGCCACCACCATTGGGGAACAGGCCGCCACCGCCGCAATCAGGTAACAGGCCGCCACCGCCGCAATCGGGGAACAAGCTGCCGCTGCCACAATCGGGGAACAGGCCGCCACAACCGCAATCGGAGAACAAGCTGCCGCCACTACAATCGGGGAACAGGCCGCCGCCACCACAATCGGGGAACAGGCTGCCGCCGCCACAATCGGGGAACAGGCCAGTGCCGAGGTCTTAACTCTCCCTGCATATCTTCCACAGCGCGGGCCAACCAATTCACGCCACCCGACGTCAATTCTAACGTCGGGGAGGAACTTCCAGGCCAGCCAGGCAGCAATTGGCTGGCCCAGAACTTCTTCCCCAACATTAGAATTGAACGTTGGGTGGCGAGAATTGGTCGGCTTCGAGCTGGGGAAGATATGCAGGGAGAGCTAAGACCTCGGGCGCTGACCTGTTCCCCGATTGCAGTGGCTTGGGGGAGGGCAGTGGGGAAGGGAAGCAGATTGGGGACCCCTGCTTTAGGCAAGGACAGATTGCGGGCCGCAAAATAGTCCCTGGGGGGCCGCATGTGGCCCGCGGCCGCGTGTTTGAGACCGCTGGTATACAGATTTAAAAAAGGGAAATGCGTTAATGAAATCATTAGGTTCAATCTAGCCATTTATTTCTGCATGAATTTAAACAACTAAAAAAAAAGATAAATATAGCTCATCCAGTCATACAAGAAACATCTCTACAGCACCTCTAATAATATTTTGATCACTATATTCCTTCCTGAGGTCTCACTGAGGATATGAAATAGATGCGATCCCCACTTCCAAACCTCTTCCACATAATTTGAAGGAGACCTGTGTGATCGCACTAAAGCAAAATAAAAAAGTAGCAGATAAAAATCAAAGTGAGAGCTAGGCAAAACAGTTTAGGTAAAAATGCAGGTAATAATTAGCAATGTATTAAAAATATTTTATTTTTATTTGCTTATAATGTCATTTGAAAGCTGTTTGATGTTAATACAGCTTTAATTTAATTCATTATAGTGTGTGTGGGGGCGACAACACCTACATCAACAGTAAAGTTAGCATAGGATCATTAAATCCAGTGGCGTACCTAGTATATATGACAGCCAGTGCTGATCATTTTTTAATAACCCCCCTCCTCTATGTAAAAAAAGTTATTTTTAGTAATAATCCATGAGTTACACAACAAGGGTGCATCTAGGAAAAGGCAGCATCTTAAACACTGCAGTGAGCACTAGAACACCAACACATGCATTGTAAAACTAAACAAGCCAGATCCTGCCCAGTCAATTGATCCTGTACAGTCATTGCTAACAGAAAGCCATGTCCTTTTCATACACACAGAACAGAGATACACCCTCGCCCAATATAGAATAATCACAAACTAAAAATAGAAATATGTAGACAAAAGTTAAACTGAAACGCCAATAAACCAGACTCTGCGTACAATGCAACACCACAGAAACAGTGAGACGTACCCTAATACTGTGCAAAATATAAAGACAGTAGATGTAAATTTGAAAAAACTGCTACATAACAATCACCACTTTACAAATTAACAAATATAAATAAAACAGGGAAGAGAGAAATAAGAAAATACAATTTTATTGGACTAATCCATTTTTCAATTAGTAGTAATTAGCTTTCAGAGGCCAAATCTTTCTTCAAGACAGTACAGTATACTGCTGTTATGGTATCCTGTCCTGACCTGAGGAAAGAGGTTTAGTCCCCAAAAAACTGCCTTATTTCCATTTTCTATTGATAAACTTTAATCAATACAGTTACAATACTACTTGATTCTACATAAAGCAACAACAAATTTTTTTTCCACCTTTTGTCGTTTCTGCTTTAATCATTTTCTCTTCACTCTTTTCTTTCTATTCAGCAGTTGTCCTCGCTCCCTTCCATGCAACATCTGTCCTCTCTTTGCCCCTTCCACCCAACCTCTGCCCTCTCTCTCTCTCCCCCTTGCATCCACTGTCCACCCTCTCTGCCCTTTCCATCCAGTGTCCGCCCTCTCTCTGTTCCATATGGCATCTTCCCTCTTTCTATGTCCCAATAAACTGTATATCCTTTGCCCTTTCTCTCCTTTGTACTCTGTGACCTTTGTACTTTGTACCTTTGTACTCCTGTGCCCTTTTTCTCCATTTCAGCTTCACCCCCCTCTCCATTTTTTTTGTCTCCACCACTTCCCCTATGCTCTGGCACCTCTATCCCTTTCTCTCCCCCCATGCCCTGGCATCTCTCTCCTCTCCTTCCATCTCCCCCTTCCACTCCATTATCTGGCATCTCTTCTCCTTCCTTTCTCTCCTTCCTTTCACCTGGTCTGGCATCTGTCTCCTCCCCCTCCCCCCATATGCCCTGACATATCTCCCCCCTCCATGGTCTGGTAGCTCCTTTCCTTTCCCTCCCTCCAATGGTCTTGGCATCTCTTTCCTCTCCTCTCCCTTCCCTGGTCTTCCTTCTCCCCTCTCTCTCCCCAATTGTGTGCAGCAGCAGCATTTCTCTTCCTCTCCCCCCCTCCCCAATTGGATGTTGCAGCAGCATTTCTCTTCCCATCCCTCCCCTCATGCCCTAGAATCTCTCTCCTCTCCTATGTCTCCCTCTGCTTCCTTGCTCTGGCACCTTTCTTTCCTTTCCCTCTGGTCTGGCATTTGTCTCCTTAGTTTCCCTTCCCTCCCCTCCCCCATGCCCTGGCATTTCACTCCTCTCCCCTAACCCCTCCATTATCTTGTAATCTCCACTCCTTCCTTTCTCTCCCTCCTTCCTTCCTTTCCCCTGGTCTGGCATCTGTCTCCTTCTCCCCCCCCCCCAATAGTCTGGTATCTCCTTTCTTTTCCCTCCCTCCTATGGTCATGGCATCTCTTTCCTCTCCTCTCCTTTCCCTGGTCTTCCTCTCCCCCCCCATTGGGTGCAGCAGCAGCATTTCTCTCCCCCCTAATTGGGTGCAGCAGTAACAGCATTTCTCTCCCCCATCTCTTCTCCCCCCCCCCCCGCCTCGGTCGGCAGATTCGCTACAGGCTAAGGCAGGAGATAGGTCAGCGACGGAGGTAAGCTTACAACTTGGAGCTCTTCCTTGCTTCGGGCCTTCCTCGCTGCTGGGTCCTGCCTTCATGGAAACAGAAAGTAGGCAGGACCCGGCAGCGAGGAAGACCCGAAGCAAGCAAGAACACCAAATTGTAAGCTTTCCTCCCTGCCCTATCTCCCGTCTTAGCCTGTAGCGAATCTATTTCTCGGACCTACTTCATTTCTCTTCGGTACCTTCTACCTCCGTTAGCCAGCAGCAGTTACTGAAGCACGCAGCTGCAAGCTTCCGCCTCTCCTCTTTCCGATTGGTTTTGCTTTGTGCAGGAGCGTCTTGTGCGATAAGCTGCAGAACAAAAGTAAACACGACGTCGGGGTTCTTCCTGTTTGTGCACTGGGTCATAATGAGCCTGCAGCCCTTGTCTCCAACTGCGACTGTAAAAATCGACCAGCAGCAGGAAAATTGTTTAAAAAAGTAAAGCTGAAAACCCTTTTTTTGGCGCTTAAAAAAAAAAAAAAAAAAGTCAGGTGGAGGCGAATTTGCAGCCAAGATGACAGACGGGTGCTCACCTAATCTAGCCGGGCGGGGCGCCCGGCTGAAAGGCGCTGGGGAAAACACTGGATTGTAATGATACATTTAAATTTAATAAAATATTTTGGAAATAAAGAGAGGGATCTGAAGTCCAGGCACGATCTGCTCTTTTCACCACCTTGAATGAACTCCTTCAAAAAGGCAGCAAATAAATCCTAAGAAATAAATTTGAATTAAAAAGCCGTAAAGTCTAATAGATGCGGGCCCTGTCATCTGGCAGTTGGGACGTTGGATCATTTACTATACTATTGTCCCTTGATACTAAAATTCTGGAGATCGATTTGGGATCAGGTTAATAATTTATTAGAAAATCCAGTGGCACTATCTATGATACCATTTTATTTGGAACATCTATGAGGGCAAAAAGTCACATTTTGGCAAAAAAAATAACAAACATTTGGTTATAATGATGGGGGTTGCCATGCAGCTTATCTTAAAGAATTGGAAAAATTGGGACAGATTAAATTATTAATTCTGGTGGGAATCCCTATGTTATGTCTTTAAAATGGAAAGATTCTTGGCCATTCAGAAAGGAAGCTAAAAAAATTTTATGGAAGTTTGGGAACCATTAATTAAATATTGTAAGGAATGATTTATTTATCTGATTGAGGAAAACATACACATCCTGGGGAGGGGGATATGTTTTGGCACTGTTGAAGAGGTATAGATAGGTTGTTTATAGGTAATTTTATGAGTTGCTCAGTTGGATAAATGGGTGGGGGAAAATAATTTTTGGCATTATTTTTAACAAGTTTATTGTGCTGCAATATTAATATTTTATATAAATGCATCATTTACTGTGCACAATTATAGTTTTTAAAATGAATATAAGAAGTAAAAAAAAAAAAGCAGTAAAGAGCCTGTTGGTATTATGAATGGAACTGCAGACTCTTAGTCTGTGCCCCTGTTTCTTTTCCTTTCCTCATCACTCCCCTCCCCCCCCTCCAACCGAGTACATTCAAGTGGTAAAACCAGGCACTCTCCTGTCGCTAAATGTAATGTGTTTTTTCAAAGAAATACTACGGGTGGAGAATTTAACCACAAGAAAGGCCAAGGATACAAGAAATTACCATCATTGGAAACAACAGCGTGCCCAGTGGGTCCTGACGTCATGTTTTCTTCAAGTGCTCATGTTCCGGCCTCTTTTTTTTCCACAATTCAATTTTCAAAGCAGCATGGAGACAGTGCGGACAAAAATCCTTTTTCTTTGTTAACAAGATTTGTACATTTTGCCTACCACTTACAGCATTTACCCCTTGATGCTTTGGGTTCACTCCAGAAAATAAGGAACAACAGCTGAAAGGACTGGGTGTGTGTGTGTGTGTGTGTGCTGAGCTTTCACAGATTACGGATGCTTTATAACAAGGGGGGAACGCATACTGTACTCTGGAGCTTTCCTCTGCACTATTTTACAATTTGCTTTAAAGCAGGAACACTAGATTATTTAAAATGTTAGCTTACCTGCTATTGTTTCTACTTCTGGTCTTTTGTTTGTTTTAATCAAATATATATTCAGTTCTGTACATTTGGATTTTTTATTTTGAATTTATTATTCACCATCCCTTTCTCCATTACTTGTACCAGTCCATCTATTTGAATGTTATCTTACATCACAAGCAAAACAATGGATTGATAGTGTGGTGTGAAAGGTGAGTTTCAAATTTACTATTTCCCGCATTCAGAGTAAGATAAATTAACATAGACTTAGGTCTACACATCTATCCAGTTGCCTTTTTATCATCATTGTCCCTCTCAGCATCTGCGTCTACAGCTCCTTCACCTCAATCTACAGTGGACTTAGGTCTACACATCTATCTAGTTGCCTAGTTATCATCATTGTCCCTCTCAGCATCTGTCTACAGCTCCTTCACCTCAATCTACAGTAGACTTAGGTCTACACATCTATCTAGTTGCCTAGTTATCATCATCGTCCCTCTCAGCATCTGCGTCTACAGCTCCTTCACCTCAATCTACAGTAGACTTAGGTCTACACATCTATCTAGTTGCCTAGTTATCATCATTGTCCCTCTCAGCATCTGCGTCTACAGCTCCTTCACCTCAATCTACAGTAGACTTAGGTCTACACATCTATCTAGTTGCCTTTTTATAATCATTGTCCCTCTCAGCATCTGCATCTACAGCTCCTTCACCTCAATCTACACTTGCTCACTTGGAGTGGTAATCTCCTCTCACGGCTCCCAGTGTCACCTCTACGCTGACTCCCAGATCTACCTCTCTCCACTAGATTTCTCTACTGAAACCCAGACCCGAATCTCAGCCTGCCGGTCCGACATTGCTGCCTGGATATCGCACCACTGTCTAAAACTGAATATGGCTAAAATGGAGTTGCTTGTCTTCCTGCCTAAACCCACCTCCACTTGCCCCGTTTTCTGTCTCTGTGGACCACACTCTCATCCTCCCCGTTTTGTCTGCTCGCAATCTCGGGGTCATTTTTGACTCCTCCCTCTCCTTCTCCGCCCAGATGCAATATATCACTAAACCCTTCACTTCTTCCTCTATAATATTACTAAAATCCGACCCTTCCTCTCTGAGCACACTACCAAAACACTTATACATTTCCTCATCACCTTGTGCTTAGATTACTAAAACACGCTACTCTTAGGTCTTTCGCTTAGCCATCTCGCTCCCCTCCAATCCGTCCAGAATTCGGCTGCACAACTCATATTCCTGGAGAGCCGCTATGCTCATGTTACCCTTCTCCTAAAGTCACTTCATTGGCTTCCCATCTGTTTCCAACTACTAAACTAAACTAAACTAGACCTTAGGTTTGTATACCGCGCCATCTCCGCAAGCGCAGAGCTCGGTACGGTTTACAGAATTAAGAGGAAAGGAACCACAATGAAAGATAAAGGAGAGGGACTAAGAGGATAGAGAGGGACAGAATACTAGAGAATGGGAGGTGATTAGATTTTTGCAAAGAGCCAAGTTTTCAAGTGTTTGCGGAAGGATTGGAAGGAGCTTGAGTTTCTGAGTGGGGATGAGAGGTTGTTCCAGAGTTCTGTGGTTCTAAAGGGGAGAGATGTTCCGAGTTTTCCTGCGCGGGATATACCTTTTATTGAGGGGAATGTCTCTTACTGATCTACAAATGCACTCACTCAGCTGTCCCTCACTATCTCTATTCTTTTTCCCTATGGTTCCCCCCGCCTATGAGCTCCGCTCAGCTGGTAAGTCCCTCCTATCTGTGCCCTTCTCATCAACTGCCAACTCCAGACTCTGTTCTTTCTGCCTTGCTGCACCGTATGCTTGGAACAAGCTACCCGAATCCCTATGGCGAGCTCTGTCTCTGGTAATCTTCAAGGCCAAGTTAAAAGCCCACCTTTTCAGGACTGCTTTCAACTTCAAACTCCTCTCACCTTGGGTTCCGCATACCTAGGGTTCCCAGGACTCCAGATTTACCCGGACATATCCTCTTTTTAGAGGACATGTCCGGGCATCCGGACAGTTTTTCAAAATCCAGCACTTTGTCCGTGTTTTGAAAAGCTTCCTGCTCAGGTCTGTGTAGAGAGGTCATCTGCACATGCACGGATGCAGTGCTGTGATGTCATGCACATGCATGTGACATCAACACATCACACCTGCGCATGTGCAGATGCCCTTCCAAGCATAAGAAGAGGTTGAGGAGTGGGGCTGGGTGGCCTCTGGGCAGGGCCATGTATCCAGATTTTAAAATAATAAAATATGGTAACCCTATGCATACCCAACCATATAAGACATGTCTGTCTGTCCAGGTTAGATTGTAAGCTCTTCTCAGCAGGGACCTCCTATTAAATGTCTGGCCTCTGGGCAGGGCCATGGGTCCATATTTTACAATAATAAAATCTGGTAACCCTATGCATACCCAACCATATATGACGTCTGTTTGCCCAGGTTAGATTGTAAGCTCTTCTGAGCAGGGACCTCCTGTTAAATGTCTGGCCTCTGGGCAGGGCCACATATGTATCCAGATTTTACAATAATAAAATCTGGTAACCCTATGCATACCCAACCATATATGACATGTCTGTCTGCACAGGTTAGATTGTAAGCTCTTCTCAGCAGGGACCTCCTGTTAAATGTCTGGCCTCTGGGCAGGGCCACATATGTATCCAGATTTTACAATAATAAAATCTGGTAACCCTATGCATACCCAACCATATATAACATGTCTGTCTGTCCGGGTTAGATTGTAAGCTATTCTGAGCAGGGACCTCCTATTAAATGTCAAAATGTACAACGCTGCATACGCCTTTCAGCGCCTTTCAGGGATAAATAGTAGTAGTAGTATTTCTGATATTTCTTCTAATTGCTGCATTGGTTTCTTCTGGGATACCATTACCTCAGGCACTGGGCTGATTCTCTTTTGCATTCACGGTTACCTGTAATGCTCAAAGGCTGTTTGCACGGGTGGTAAATCTACTGGACAGTTCGTCCAACTTGATGTGCCAAAATCCATTTCTCGTATCACATTATCCTGGCCTTGAGAGGTCAGGTGAAATGTCTTCAATTGTGGGCAGTGAGCGATGGGATTTTGTCAGTGCAGTATTTATTGTCTTTGGGTCAATGGACATTCTTCGTTTTCCAGAGAAATAGTTTATTACGACTTTGCTGCTTATCCAGTATAAATTGTCACACCCTGTCACTGTGACATTTCATTGATGGAGCTCACTTATTTCATTCTAAATTGGTTCTCTGAGCTTCTTCATGGTAGGCAGAGAAGGTTCACTTTCTTTGTATATACCCCTCACCTTTGTAAACCTGGGCAAAATGATGCAAGATGACTTCTTTAGTCCAGAGCTACCCAATTTTGGTCCTTGAAGTCCACAGACAGGTCAGGTTTTCAGGATATCCACAATGACTATGCATGAGACAGATTTGCATGCACTGCTTCCTTGTGAATATCCTGAAGACCTGGCCTGCAATTAGACCTCAAGGACCAGAACTGAATAGGCCCATCTCTTCCTATAGAGAAACATAGAAACATGATGGTAGATAAAGGCCAAATGGCCCATCCAGTCTTGCCATCTGCAGCATCCACTATCTCCTCCTCTCCCTATTGGCTAAGGCTCTTTACACTTGCATTGTGATGTCATAGAACTTTGTGGTTATGGAAACATAGTACCTTCTATAATCACAGCTCTACTTGCAATAATATTGTGTTTAATTAAATATTGTGAAAACCTCAGACCCAAAAACCCGTGACTGGTGATAACACCAAACCGGGGTTCATTGTCTACAGATAAGTAGGATTTTTATGCAATATCTAGTTGGATGGTAAGGGGACAGTGAAAAACGATGATGGTCCCCCAATGAACCCCAGTTTGGTGTTATCACCAGTCACGGGTTTTTGGGTCTGAGGTTTTCACAATATTTAATTAAACACAATATTATTGCAAGTAGAGCTGTGATTATAGAAGGTATTTGTTTAAACACAGTATCACAGTGTAGTAAATAATATATCTCTCCATATAAAAGTGACTATGGAAACATAGTAACATGATGGCACATAAAGGCAACATGGCCCATCCAGTCTGCCCATCCGCAGTAACCATTATAAGAACATAAGCATTGCCCTGCCGGGTCAGACCAGGGGTCCATCGTGCCCAGCAGTCCGCTCCCGCGGCGGCCCCCCCAGGTCCATGACCTGCAAGTGATCCTTCACCTAAATCGTTTATTCCCTATTCATTTATTGTCCTGTATAGTTACCCTCTATCTGTACCCTTCAATCCCCTTCACCTTCAGGAAGTCATCCAATCCCTTTTTGTAACCCAATAATGTACTCTGTCCTATCACCTCTTCTGGGAGCGCATTCCAGGTGTCCACCATCCTCTGAGTGAAGAAGAACTTCCTAGCATTCGTTCTGAAACTGTCTCCTTTCAATTTTTCTGAATGCCCTCTTGTTTTTGTTATCCCCGCTAGTCTGAAGAATCTGTCCCTCTCTGCCTTCTCTATGCCTTTCATGATTTTATAAGTCTCTATCTCTTCCTCTCTCTAAGAGACCTCGCGTGATTTTCCTGGGCTTTCTTGATTTCAGACACAGTCTCTGTCTCCCCCACCTCTTTCATATTGTTTCCTGGGTTTTGCATCACAGAATGTTCATACGATTTGTTTGCAACTGGCCATTTTGTTGACATGGGAGCAAAGTTGTCGAGGGCACATTCTTTTGAAAAGTTGCACACTATTTGCAAATCGAACATTCTTTTGGAAAGATGGCCCAGTCTCTTCCTGATCGTGACCACATGTGCAATGGTACGAAAGAGTGCACTAAAGTCTTTTGAAAGAGCGTACCCTTTGCATATAGTGGAGGGGAGAGGGGGGGGGAATAGAATTGCTAATCAATACGATGGATGTGCTTGGTTTTGAGCGTAAATTAACTCTAAATGTGGCTTTATAGTTGGCAAAGAAACACACATTTCATCATCATCTGCTATCATCCTCTTTTTGATTTCTTTCGGAGCTGAAAATCCAAATGTGCAAAGATAAGACGATCCAAATGGTAACAAAGGCTTGATTGCTTTGTTGCTCAAGTTAAGATAACTACCGCATTAAAAAATCTAATGTGAAACTAAAATGACTTTGCCGTTAGTTTTTAAGGACCAATCACAACAAAGAACGGTGCTTGTATCCTTACGCACCCAGACGCTGATACCATTGACAGACTCTTGAGTACATGGCATACATGTCATCTATTCTAGCCTATATTTATGAAGGCAATTTTAAAAAATAAAGTCAAATTTTGGAATGTCTTGTGGCACACAGTTTGAGAGACACTGCGTTACAGAATTGTTTGGTTGTTGATTTTTTTTTTTTTTTTTAGTGCCAAACTTTGAGCACAATGGATAGAATTTCCCCCAGTGCACACTTTCAAAAGTGTGCACTATTATCAACACCTCCCCCCCCCCTTAGAAAATGTGTTTATATCTGCTACTTGTCATTTGTTAATGCCATGAAATGTCATGGAATACTGTGATATTTTTTTTCAGTTCCTCCGCATCATCACCCTTGAAAACCATTTCCGGTTCAGGTAGATCTCTTAAGAAAGGTTTGGACAAGTTCCTGGAGGAAAAGTCCATAGTCTGTTATTGAGAAAGACATGGGGGAAGCCACTGCTTGCCCTGGATCGGTAGCATAGAATATTGCTACTCTTTGGGGTTTTAGAATCTTGTTACTCTCTGGGATTCCGGAATCTTGATATTCTTTGAGATTCTGTATGAGCATAACATAAGAACACAAGAATAGCCTCACTGGGTCAGACCAATGGTCCATCAAGCCCAGTAGCCCGTTCTCACGGTGGCCAATCCAGGTCACTAGTACCTGGCTAAAATGCAAGGAGTAGCAACATTCCATACAGAATCTCAAGGAATAGCAAGATTCCGGAATCCCGGGAATCCCATTGAGCTGGCATTAGTTCTAGAAGAGTAGCGAGTGGTGTAGCGCGTGGTAATTCCCTGAGTGCGCTAAAAGCGCAGCTTAGTAAAAGGAGCCCATTATGTGGTATTTCCATACTCCAAATATCACAAAGACTTGTTTTAGATTTTTTTAGGTATATATTCAGATATTAATTTATAATTTAGAAGCCTGATGTCCTTGAAAGTCCACTTGAAAACACAAAAAGGTAAAACTACCTTTGACTTGTTAATTTCTAGTGTTTTAACCTTTTTTTGTCTCACTTTTCTTTCATTAATTTGTAGTTCCACCCTTTTACTCTTTTTGCCTTGTATGTTTGGTACACGTCTTATTGTAATAAATACTGTCCATCTTCCCTATTTTCATACTGTCCATCGCTTTGAAATATGAGACTGCGATTTAATCAAACTCTTAATTAAACGTGAAACTTGATATATTGGGCTACGTAGCACATAATCAGAGAGCAGTTATTGATTAATTGGCACCCTTGATCCAATGTCTCCTGGCAGTTGTCTAGGTACATATGGGCACCAGTGATCTTGGAAAGCGTGGAAGGAAGGTTCTGGAAGCCAAATTTAACCTTTTAGGTAGGGAATTTAAATCTAGAACCTCAAACACTTACTTGATCCTTTCTCAGGCGGCTTTGAAACCTTGTGAAGAGTCCACAGCGCCATACGTGCCACATAAAATGCAGACCGAGTCAAGGAAGCAGATAGGGAAGACCTGCAAACCCAAACCCTAGGCTAAGTCCGATGATTGTTTAATCTAATTCTTACTTCACATTTAGGAAATCATTAAAGACCTATTTATTTGGCAAATAAGAATATTAATTTTGATATACTTAAGTGAGGTCTTTTGTTTCTATTCTTGTCTTAGTATGTTTTAATTTTTTAAAATAATTTTTAACATTGTACTTGAGTGCTTTTAACAATTGTATTACTTTTATTATATAATTTTAGATTGTACGTAGATAGTGTGTTCTTTGAAACTGTACCATGTGCTACTGGTCAGGCAGTATACAAGAAAATAAATTATTATTATTATTAAACCACACCTGTCTGAAAAAACTCTCACTAATATCAGATTCCCAAATGTCTTCCAAAGCTGCACATCTTTATGCATGCTAGAAACTGAGGAAGCTTTCTTGGACATCCCTATAAGTTCAACCCATAAGATCTGTAATTAAAATTCAGCTAGCACATCATGTTTCTGAGATACATGTTACAGATTTTTTTAGACAGTTTCCCATGTTGTCACCATATTGCGAGTATGAACTGTGTCCCACCAAACTTGTGTAAAGGTGTTTACGCTGAAAACAAACACGAAGTCAATAAGGAGACATGTTACACTTGCAGGGGTGGGCAACGAGGGCCACCATCCAGTCGGGTTTTCAGGATTTCTCCAATGAATATGCGTGAGATCTATTTGCATGCATTGCCTCTCATTGTATGCAAATAGATCTCATGCATATTCATTGTGGACATCCTAAAAGCCCAACTGGATTATGGCCCTCATTGCCCACCCCGTACGCCTTTCAACTCACACAAAAGTGATGTCAGCATGTTCAGAAATGTTTGAGACACTTGCTTTTACGCTTGTACTGTACATTTGTCTCTCTTTGCAAGAACCAACCAATAGACTCCCATCATGCTAGGATTGAACTTTCCCTGATATCTGCTTTCCATCGCCTTGATATCTTGATGAAATCTTTCCCCGTGTTCATCGCCGACATCGCCATGATTGGGTGGGAAGAAGTCAGGGTGAAAATGTAAGAAGTGCATTTGAAGTGACATTCTGGCACCCATTAGCTGATATGCTGTCGGCATGTTCTCCACAAGCTCAGCATAATTCTCTGATCTGTGATTACCAAGAAAATTCTGAACAACCAGCACGAATGCTGTTAATCCGGAATAGCAGACAGTGGAGCAGACATGAGGTGCCCACGCTTTATCTTGGCCACCAACTTTACAGCCAAAATAATGCTTTTATGCACTTTGGACAGATTCTTTCACTGATCTGGTGCAGTAAATTGTCCGTAGACATAACAGAAATTATCAGGATGGTTAACACAACCTCATCTGTTCATAATAATTATAATATCTTAGACAAAAACAAACAAAATATAAAAATTCACAGGTAGAAAAGCAGCACAATCACTTTTTAGGATAAACTTTCAAATTGCTGGTATATGTGAACGATGAGCTGTCCAAAAATGCAATATTGTGTCACAGAAACAGTAAAATACCGACGCTTCACGGTAGCATTATTGACGAAAATGATACAAACACAAACTGAAGCATAACTTAAAACCAGGATGTGATAGACGAAAACTGTTTTCCGATTTAGAGTCAGCATGTGGCCCTTGTTAAGGTAAAGGTGACAGAACTCCAGTAGCAAAATGCTTGGTGACCAGCATTATCAACGCTAACGGGCTCATTATTATTCAATTAAGTTGCTCGTGGAAATAAAAAGTGTGCTCAAATTGTGCATGCAACTCAAAGCACCATTTATAGAATTAAGGAGTTAATGTACAGGCACTGAATTACATGTGTGGACCCAAAGCATTAGTCATCCATACTATCAACTTGGGAATGGCTGTGCCACCTGTGCCCTTACAAGGAAAGCTGACCCCTAGTGGTAAAACTACAAGTTTACTGATTGAGGTCAGGAACAACATTTTAAACCCAAAGCCGCACAGAGCGGGCTTAGGGGGGGAGAACATTTCTTCCCAAATCTGTTTGCCACTGGACTACCAGGCCCTGCCTCCAGATAAATCTTGCCAGCACGAGCAACTTTTCTGCTTTTTGAGAGCCGGGGGCTTAGTGGGGCATTGGATTCTTACGTTGGGGGAATGGGGAGATCAGAGCATCATGTTGGGAGAGGGGGTGGTGGTGGAAGGAGCAGATGAGCTGATAAAGGGTAAGGCTTCTTAAGGTGGCGATATATGCAGCCATGCTATTGGCAGTTGCGACAGCTAGTTTGTGGTAATAACGCATGCACTTGTCCCAGATAACCGCTCCTTTGACCCACCTATGTCACAATCAGCTCCCACCCACTCCCATGTTAGGCAGCTAGTGCAGGTTTTCGGGTGTTTTTTTTTTTTTTAACCACATTTTTACCACATTGGGTTGTATTTACTACATTGGTTGCATTTTTTTGAAGGTGCGGCCTCCAAAAATTGTACACAATATTCTAAATGAGACCTCAATTCTGGAGGCCGCCCCTTCAAAAAGACATAAAAAGGATGGAGTCGGTTCAGAGGAAGGCTACTAAAATGGTGCGTGGTCTTCGTCATAAAGCGTATGGGGACAGACTTAAAGATCTCAATCTGTATACTTTGAAGGAAAAGCGGGAGAGGGGAGATATGATAGAGACGTTTAAATACCTACGTAATGTAAATGCGCATGAGTCGAGTCTCTTTAATTTGAAAAGAAACTTTGCAATGAGAGGGCATAGGATGAAGTTAAGAGGTAATAGGCTGCGGAGTAATCTAAGGAAATACTTTATTACAGAAAGGGTGTTAGATGCATGGAACAATCTCCCAGAAGAGGTGGTGGAGAATTCAAAAGGGCCTGGGATAGGCACGTGGGATCTCTCGGAGAGAGAAAGCGATAATGGTTACTGCGGATGGGTAGACTAAATGGGCCATTTGGCCTTTATCTGCCATCATGTTTCTCTGTTTCTATAGGAATCTTTATTCATTCAATGACATAAAAATACATCCAATGACTCAATGACTCGACATGCACATGTTTCGGCCAACAGGCCTTCCTCAGGAGACTTGAGCGCCACCAATGTGAATATCTAGAATATGTTCCCACTCTGATAGGTCTTACCAGACTTCGAACAAGATTTGAAGCAAATAATGTTTACCAGCAGGTGGCAGAGACATTGAACTTGCTGTGATGGTCTCTATTATAACTGACTCAGTGATCTTTCACTAGAGTTTGGTTATGGGTCTGAGCATTCACTTTGAAGTCTAGAGTCACTGTAGTGACTATGAAAGTATTTATTCAATTATTTATACAGGGATAAGGTGATTATTTTGTGAATGTTATATTGCTATCACCTTTGAAGAAAGAACTTCCCTTATATTGTATGTGTACAATGCATATCTCACAATGCAGGTGTAAAGAGCCTTAGCATATAGGAAGAGGAGATGCAAATGTTAAGAGCCTTAGCCAATAGGGAGAGGAGGAGATAGTGGATGCTCTGGATGGGCCATTTGGCCTTTATCTGCCATCATGTTTCTATAACCATAAAGTTCTATGACCTCACAATGCAGGTGTAAAGAGCCTTAGCCAATAGGGAGGGGAGAAGATAGTGGATGCTGCAGATGGGCAGACTGGATGGGCCATTTGGCCTTTATCCGCCATCAAGTTTCTATGTTTCAGTAAAGCCCGCATTAGCTGAAGGGTTGTAACATACATCTAAAAATCCATAAACAGCAGTGATAGACCAAAAGATTTTGAAAGAGTATACTCAAGAATTTAGTAGCACTCCCATTACTTTACACAGTGTCACCAACTGTTTCCCCAGTACTGGAAGCCGTGCGAAGGAAAAAGAAGCGTTTTAGACTTTTGCATAACTTATGAATGCATAATTGTGAATCATTTTAGGTACTTCCTTTAACATGAAAATGCATTGTATCCTATATTCTGTATGTTCCGGTGACAATGAATGCAAAAGAAAAAATAAGCTCCTAGTACCGCACTGTGGTAAAGATTTTGCAAAGCAAAACTAATACATAGTGCAAAGGAAGTCTCATCTTTTAAGTAATTTAATGGATTTGTCTGGATTTTTAACATTCTCTTTTTACAACGTTTACTTGCACTGATAGTTGAGAAATAGAGGAAACAGGTTTAATCTTGATAATATAATGACCTTGAGCCCCTGTGGTGGTATTTGTGTAATATCCATGGACCATTGCATTTGGACTTGTCACTATTATTGAAATGAGAGGCTTTCCTGAAGGTGGTTTGGCTTCCATGACCATGTCATCACTGATATTGTCATTAAGTGGGATGGAAATAGACGAATCCGAGAAATTCTTTGTCAGACTGAGCTGCTCTTGGGCAGAGTCGCCATGTTCATAAGCTAAGACTGAACTGCCATGTTGAGTTTGAAGAACTGTGCAGGGATCTGTGTTGACCGCAGTTTCCAGCTCCTGGTGCCCTTCAGTGCTAAATAAACCATCTGATGACTGTTGTAATCTATTTGTGTACCTCTGGTAAACAACTTGGTTCTCGGAGTCTGGATGAGTTGTATCTCGGATCTGTCTCCTGACTTGGTAACCCTTCCATTCAGCCTGTATACGGGTTTCATCTAATGGATTTTCTTGACACTGCAAGCTGGTTTCAGAGATTGCTTGGGTATACATGATTGAATTAGTTGTTGATATATCGTTATTAGATAATTCTAGCGATTTTTGTTGGACACTGGAAGATCTCTTAGAGGTTTTGTAGATGCTGTCAATCTCTTGACTTTCTTCTAAAGTCCTATCATGCATACTCCACGGGTACATGCTATTAGTTTGGGCTTCAAAGCTCAGTGTATTCTGTTGATAGCAAGTTTCATTGGTTCTACCGTTGTATAGCTCTGTTGAAGCGGTATTATAATTTTTTGCGCCTTGGTTTATTCGGTATCTGTTGTCTTTCTGATTTGTTAAAAGTGTTATAAATCTATTATGCGTGTCTAACTTATCTTCAAAGCACAGTTCTTGCCTTACTCTGAAACCACGGAAAAGTGCTTGTATTCTAGTGGCCGCTTTATTCATTTCTTTAATTAGCTTCCGAATTTGAAAACCTCTCCAAGCTGATTGAATCAGTGCTGCGGAGTGATTTTCTTTTTTCACCTGCTCTCGGGTTTTTCTTCTTTGAATTCCAGAAAAATGAGGTGGATACTTGTTCGTGGCTATCGCATCTAGGCAGAGCATGGTGTAGTAGCTTGGACATTCTTGCTGGCTGGTACAATGACGGGCTGGAAGCATTGTTTTAGGAACACTTGGGTTTGTGGCATCATTATTGGCTGCCTTTGGGCTATTTGACCTGTAGCTGTACATGGGCCTGGATTGCCTACCTTGAGTTTCTGTCTTCATGTCCTCTAATATAGCTTTGTTATGTTGTTCTGGTAAGCCACGTAAATAAGATCCCCTTTGTTCATGTTCAGACGATAAGTTGCCTTCTTCTTTTGAGATATCTGAGGACTCCATGGTTGTCTTCTGATTCATACGATGCAATACATTGGAAGTATTTAAAATTTAATGTGAGTTTTGCTTCAAAATTCTATATCTATGAAAGAAAGAAACAGAAGAGGTTTAAGAAATTAGCGTGTGGTCATTAATGGAGGGTGGGAGGGGGACATAGGATATGCAACCACTTTACAGCCATGCTAAAAGCGGCCTCAGCACGGGGAAAAGCCCTGTGCTACTGATACCGCAGGCACTTATTAGCACAGCTTAATAAAAGGGCTACTGAATATAAATAATGTTTGATTTCTGCACCGCTCATATGCTCTAATCACTAATAATAATAATAATAATTTTATTCTTCTACTAGTGTTTAAGCCCGTTACATTAACGGGTGCTAGAGTAGACAACTGTTATTTTTTCCTTTCTCTCTCTGTGCTTGGATGCTGTCTGTCTGTCTGTCATTCTTTCTGTCTGTGTCTCTCCCTTGCCCCCTGCCTGCCTGTATTTCTCTGTTGCGCCATGCCTGCCTATCTCTCTGTGGCCCCCTTCTGTTTCCCATCATGATTTCTGTCTGCCGCCAGCACACCCCTCCCCCCAAAGCAGCCCTCTTTCACTCTCCCCCTGTCCCCTGTTGTGCCATGTCTGCCTGCTCCTTGGCCCCCATCTGTTCCCCCCCCATGATTGGTGTGTGCCCCCAGCACACCCTTCCCCCCAAAGCAGCTCCATTTCCCAATGCCCCTGCCCCCTCTTGTGCCATGCCTGCCTGCTCCGTGGCCCCCTTCTGTTTCCCCCCTATGTTGGTGTCTGGCCCAGCAAACCCCTCCCCCCAAAGCAGCCCCCTTTCCCTCTCCCCTTGTTGAGCCATGCCTGCCTGCTCCATGGTCCCCTGCCCATGATTGCTGTGTGCCCCCAGCACACCCCTCCCCCCAAAGCAGCCCCTTTCCCTCTCCCCCTGCCTGCCTGCCATGCCTGCCTGCTCCCTGTGCATCAGCATTTCCCTCCCCCTTCCCTGTTCCTTCGTAGCAGCATGCAGATAAAATGGTTCCCTTAGTTTTTTGCTGGATTTTTTTTTAAGTTTAAAGATGCCGACGCGGCTCCTCTCACGATCCCGGCCTGCGTCGGAAGCCTTCTCCGACATAGGCCGGGATCGTAAGAGGAGCCACGGCGGCAGCTTTAAACTTAAAAATAACTCAGTAAAGAACTAAGGGAGCTGTTTTCAAAGCCGCCGCCGCGGCTCCTCTCATGAGCTGCACTTATATTATGTCGGAAGATGAGAGAGGAGCCGCGGCGGCGGCGGATTTCAAATTAAAATAACTTTGGCCAGGGAGTTTAAGGGACAGGATTGTACAGCTTGTGCAGCTTAGAGGGACTGAAAGGGACGGAGAAAAACAAAACAAAGGTGGCGCGAGCTGGAGCAAGTCCGTCCTGGGCCCACGTCTGCCCTCCGCCGACAGCCGGCTCCCTCGAAGCCCTCCTCCTGCCGGCAGGGACCACCGGTGCCTGGGTGCGGCGGGGAAGGGGGGTCTTGCCTGGCCGGCGCCGGCCGAATCCCGGGCCTGCTCTCCTTCTCCTAAGTCCTGGCCCCTCACTACGCTAGCTGCCATATAAGAACTGGCGCTTAGGTGTGGCTGTGAGTTCGTCGGCTTACAGCGCTGGAGTGCTGGTGAGGCTCTTGAGAGGAGCTGCAGAGTTTGGCCGTTTAGTGTAAAAGAGTCGGCCACAGTGCTCGAGTGTGGGACTGTTGTAAGCGCCCATGTACTCTCCTGCCTGCCACGGACCTACGGATCACGGAACACGCAGGCGGGAGTGAGCATGTGCGCTTAGCATTTTATTATATAAGATACCGCCATAGTCTAGGCGGTTCACACCGAAGAGAGCTGGACAGTCAGCGAATTACAATGAGTACGACATGTTATACAAGAATATATATAATACAATTGTTGGTATTTTTTTGTATGTGTAGCTTCTGTTTAGGAGATAAATCTATCGAACAATGCAGCTTTAATTTCTTTCCTGAAGGCGCCGTAAGTCAACCTAGCTCCATTAATATAGTTTGCCTAGCCAAGACTGCTGTTTACTTGCTTGATACATGAGAGTTCTTTCTAAGAAGGATTTGTATTTATAGCCAGTGATGCTCGGGTATGCAAAAAGGTTACAATTTCTGGTTGTCCTTATTGGACTATATAGCGCAAAATGAGATAGAAGATAAGTGGGAGCTAGTCCCCAGGCCAGTTTGAAACAAATACAGGAAAACTTGAACATTATTCATGCCTCTACAGTCAACCCACTCCACTCCACTGTTAGCGTGGACTCTTCCGTAGCCTCATTTGTAATAACAGAAATTACTCCATAGTCTATTCGTTTCACAATAGATAGTAAAATTGTCTAGGTAAATATTTACATTTTACCATTATTCTTTCAATCCTTAGTATAGGACATGTGGAGGGGCGGTTTTGATATGGCATCTAAGTTCAATTTGGGATGTTTTGTGAAAAATGTCCCAAAATCAAGTGGCAAACAGGGCAATTTTTGAAATAGAAAAATATCTGTATTTTGTTTTGAAAATCGCCGTTTTCTAGATGTGTTTCTGCTCAGTTGGTCTTTTTTTTTTTTAAGTAGCATTAAAAAAAAAAGTGTCCTGGGGAAAAACATAGGGCTCCTTTTTTTTTTTTTTAATTTATAATTTAATAGTTTACAATATCAAATGATACCAAAGAAAAAAAGGATTCTTACACAAAGTTTAACAATGCTTATACATACAACACAAAATTCCTTTTCAAGCCCACAACAATGGGGAGACATGCTACTTTTCAACTAACAAAAATAAGAAGAAAACTAAGAATTGGTTCTTGATTCCTATGAATCTTGACCATCCCCTACTATTTGGAACTCTTACATCTTCCAATTTTCTCAGTAGTGAATCATTAAAACAAAAGAAAAAACTCATTTCTGTTCTCGAGCTATTAGAAATTGTTGCAATTGAATAGGATCCCAAAATACATATTCAGGCCCTGATTCTCCAAAGTGCGTCCCGATTTTAGGCAGCTGTAGGCGTCCTACAGCTGTCTAATCAGCCAATCGGGATGCACGTTTTTAAAAAAAATGCTCCCCAGGCAGGCCGCCTATATTGAAGGCGCCTCCGGGAGCCTAGGAAGGCCCGCAAGACGCCTAAGCTCGCCTAAGGGCCTTAGGCGAACCTAGGCGGCCCTATGCGTCTCCCTAGTAGAGGAAGAGACGCTTAAAATGTAGGCCAGCAAAATGCTGGTCTACATTGTAAGTAGATGCGGCCGCTATACTTATGGCAGCAAGGGATCTCCCTGCTGCAATAAGTATAGCGGCCGCGGCCGCCTGTCCCATCACCAACAGAGGATGCCCAATCCTCCTGCCGGAACCCCCCTGGAACCCCCCTCACCCCCAAACTGGTAATTGGCAGGAGGATACCCAATCCTCCTGCCGGAAAGCCCGACGACCCCTCCCTCCCCCAACTAACCTTTACATGTTGGTCGGCTGAACGGGTCTTGCTGCCGTCCAGCCGACGGGCCCGCCTCGTGGAAATGAGACGGGCCCACCCCTTCCCGGCCCATCCCCGCTAAATCTAAGGCCTGATTGGCCCAGGCTCTAGAAGCCTGGACCAATCAGGCCTTAGGCATAGCGGGTCCGCCCATCCCCACTAATCCTAAGACCTGATTGGCCCAGGCTAGGCACCTTGCTGCCATAAGTATAGCGGCCGCGTCTAATTTAACCCGATTCTCTAACCGGCGTCTGTACCATGGACGCCGGTTACAGAATCGGGGTTTAGTGTAGGACCGATTCTGTATAGGACACCTCTCCTGGGCGTCCTATACAGAATCAGGGCCTCAATGTCTTGTAATTTAACAAGACATTTACATGGAAATTTAAGATAAAAAGATGCCTCAAGAGCTAAGACTTGTTCTTAATTTCAGAAATTCTTTCCTTCTTAGTTGCGTAGCTCTTGAGACATCAGGAAAAATTCTAACCAAATCTCCACAAAATTTTGTCAACCTATTTTAAAGTAAAGTTTCATTATTAGCATTTTATCTATCTCACTCATACATGTTATTACCATAGTGGACCTACTCTGGATCACATCCTGACTATCTTCCAAAAACTCTGTCAGATTTATTTTGTTTGTGACCAGGTGGTCCACCTCCTGGTCATAAGAACATAAGAACATAAGAAGTTGCCTCCACTGGGTCAGACCAGAGGTCCATCCTGCCCAGCGGTCCGCTCCCGCAGCGGCCCATCAGGTCCGCGACCTGTGAAGTGGTTACTGACCATTTCTATAACCTACCTCAAGTTCTATCTGTACCCCTCTATCCCCTTTTCCTCCAGGAACCTATCCAAACCTTTCTTGAACCCCTGTACAGAGTTCTGGCTTATCACCTCCTCTGGAAGCTTGTTCCATGTGTCCACCACCCTCTGGGTAAAAAATAACTTCCTAGCATTTGTTCTAAACCTATCCCCTTTCAATTTCTCCGAGTGACCCCTAGTGCTTGTGGCTCCCCACAGTTTGAAGAATCTGTTCTTATTCACTTTCTCTATGCCCTTTAGGATTTTGAAGGTTTCTAACATGTCCCCTCTAAGTCTCCTCTTCTCCAGAGAGAACAGCCCCAGCGTTTTTAACCTGTCAGCGTAAGAGAAATTTTTCATACCTTTTATCAGTTTAGTCGCCCTCCTCTGCACTCCCTCGAGTACCGCCATATCCTTTTTGAGGTACGGCGACCAGTATTGAAAACAGTACTCCAGGTGCGGGCGCACCATTGCGCGATACAGCGGCATGATGACTTCCTTTGTCCTGGTTGTGATACCCTTTTTGATGATGCCCAGCATTCTGTTTGCTTTTTTTGAGGCTGTCGCACACTGCGCCGATGGTTTCAGTGATGTGTCAACCATCACCCCCAGATCCCTTTCAAGGTTACTCACCCCTAGCCGTGTTCCCCCCATTTTGTAGCTGAACATCGGGTTCTTTTTCCCTACATGCATGACTTTGCATTTCTCTACGTTAAAACTCATTTGCCACTTATTTGCCCAGTCTACCAGTCTCGTTAGGTCCCTTTGCAGGTTTTCACAGTCTTCCGTGTTCCTAACCCTGCTGCAGAGTTTGGTGTCATCAGCAAATTTGATAACCTCACATTTTGTCCCGGTCTCCAGATCGTCAATAAATATTTTAAACAATAGAGGTCCCAGCACCGACCCCTGTGGAACTCCGCTCGTGACCCATTGCCAGTCTGAATATTGGCCCTTTACTCCAACCCTCTGTTTCCTGCCTGCCAACCAGTGTTTGATCCATCGGTAGATATCCCCTTGCACCCCGTGGTTCCACAGCTTTTTTAATAGCCGTTCGTGAGGTACCTTGTCGAAGGCTTTTTGGAAGTCAAGGTAAATGATGTCTATGGATTCCCCCTTATCTATCTGGTTGTTTATTCCCTCGAAGAAGTAAAGCAAGTTTGTGAGGCACGACCTTCCCTTGCAGAAGCCATGCTGGCTCGCCTTCAGTTGTCCATTTTTTTCTATGTGTTCGCAGATTGTGTCCTTTATTATTGCTTCCATCATCTTTCCCGGAACCGAGGTCAAGCTCACAGGCCTGTAGTTTCCCGGGTCACCCCTTGATCCCTTCTTAAAGATGGGCGTGACATTTGCTATTTTCCAGTCCTCTGGGATCTCCCCAGTTTTTAGGGAGAGGTTACATATTTGGCGGATTGTATTTTCTTTTGTGGAATATAGTAACAATTATTTATTGGGAAATTTTTCGCATTGGGTAATCCCAGTATTTCTTTGAAAAATTTCCTTAACAAAATTTCAGGAGATAATAAGTGAGTCACTGGGAAATTAACCAAGCGGAGATTCCTCGCTCTATGCATATTTTCCAACATTTCCATTTTAGAATGTAACATCGTAGAATCCTTAACAGCTGATACTGAGACAGCTTGCAGTGTATTACTTTGAGTTTCAACCACACTTAATCTTTTATCCAAACAGCTTAAGTTAGAATCCACATTCTCAAACTTGTTTGTTTCACTGATTCCCTGAGAAACCCTTCAACTCTAGAAATACCTAACCACAAATCTTTAAGGGTAATATCTTGTTTTTCCACTGCTAGTGGTTGATCCTCTACTACACCTGAAAATTCAAGTGGTTTAGATATTTCAGTAAAAGCTAATTTACTTATCTGAGTAGAGGATGCCATTAATTCAGTAGAAATAGCGGGGGTAATATTCCCGCTACCACCAGATACTGGATGAAGGGCGGGAGTCCTTTCGAGGGGGCTCATCGAAGCACCCGATATGGGAGAGTTCATATCAAGTAAAGGTTGTAATGGATTATCTATAGAAAATGTCAAATGTCTGTCCATGGGGGCCAGAAACAGCAGGTGTTGAGCTCTTAGGCTTAATTCTCCTTTTCCCCATAATAACAGATTAAAGTTATACAACCTGAACTCCCACTCCCCGGCTCCTCGTTGCTCCAAGGGGCTCCCAAGGGGCGAGACCTGCCCCTTAGGGCACGCCCCTTCGGCCGCAACCGTGGCAGCGGTGTCCAATTTAAGGCAAATCACAACCAGCAGAGACTGACCCAATGACGTCAAGGGTCTGTCTTTCACAGTGCCTGCCCGATTCCACCTCCGGGCCCTGCTGCTGCTGCGGGAAACACAGGGCAGCGTTTTAGAGTCTCCTCCTGCATCCCAGTCAAAAGAAGTAAGGCAGCTCCCCTGGCTCCTTTTACTAAGGTGCATTAGCGTTTTTAGCGCACGCAGCAGATTAGAATGCGCTAACCCCATGCTACGTGGCTAGAACTAATGCCAGCTCATTGTAGCGCGCACTATTCCACATGTTAAAGCCCTAATGAAGCTTAGTAAAAAAAAGCCCATAAAAACAATCTTCCGGATTTGTCTTGGGATCAGCATTCTTAGTAAATTGACCATATAGACATCTCAGCAGAGCAGTAGGGCAGCCTGGGGGCACTGCAGTACTCGTCACATAAATGGTTCCAGGTTAAGGCTATCTCCTAAAAACCAGGCATGTTGCGAGCGGGCGGAGCGGACCCGGAGCTCGGCATTGCCGCGTCATTGTCCATCTCGCTTTGCCAGAAATGAGAAGGGGGAGGGAGCTGAGCCAGAGCTTGAGCTAGGAGCCTGAAAGGATGGGTGGGCGAGCCCGAGCCCGGGGCGCAAGCATGGAGCTTGGTCCTGCTCCACAGTCCTTGGACTTTTCGGCACGGTCGGTCATTGGGGAAGTCTGACCCCGCCTCTGCGGAGGTTTCCTCGCGGTGTGCACAAGGAAGATGTATTGGAAGTTATTTGCTGTTTCATCATTTTCCCGAGGGTTTTTTAATAGAAAACCATGAATAATTTATGAAAAAGTTATTTGCGGTTTTTCCACATTCGCGGGTCCGCTCTGCCCCTAACCCCCATGCTTATGTCACCAGTCATCCATGCACCATGGTCGCATAAGAGTTTTGGAATACCGAATCCCCTCTGATATTTTGCTATTTATTGAAATGCAAATGTTTTCACGCTCATCTGTCGCTCCAGATGCCCTACGAAGCTTTTTATTTTTTTCCACTAGAAAACAAAACAGAAGGAAGCAGAACGCAAAAATATTTGATATATTTGTTCTAAAATGATATAGACATGTGATCACAGCAATTAAAACTAAGCTTCCACTTACCTTGACTGATCTTTAAATGTTGAATATTTTCTCTCTGGAAACCTAATACTCAGAGATATACTGAAGTTGAATACATTTTCAGAGCCATTGTGACATCACTGATTTGCATTATGAGGAAATGATAGTGTGAGGTCACATGTATTTCACTACTGTAGCACATCTCTAAGTTATTAATGCTACACTAATAAAAATAATAATTTTATTCTTATACTAGTATTTAAGCCTGTTACATTAACGGGTGCTAGAATAGATGTGTAGACTTTTAGCACAATGGGTCGCTGAGGCGTTTCTTTCTTTCTTACTTTATGTTTTTTATCTCTCTCCCAGCCCTCCCCCCCTTTCTTTCTGTCTCTGTCCCCCTGTGTGTCTCTGTCTCTTCCCTGGCCCCCTGTCTTACTGTCTCTCTCCCTGGCTGTCTGTCAGTCTTTCTTTGTTTCTGTATCTTCTCCCTTCGCGAGTGTGGGGCAGTTGTAGGCGTGCAAGCGCACTCCTTCTGGCCACAGACATACGGAACATCAGGTAGGAGTGCGCATGCCCCGCTTAGGGTTTTATTATCTAGTCATTAAGCCCGTTACATTAACGGGTGCTAGAATATATGTCTGTCTGTCTCCTTCCCGCTGACTCTCTCTCTCTCTCTGGCCCCCTTTCTCTGTCTGTCTTTCTGTCCCTCTCCCTGCCCCTGTGTCTTTCTTTCTTTCTGTCTCCCTCCCTCCCGCTGTCTGTCTGTCATTTTTCCCCATTTCCCTGTGCAGCAGCATTTCCATCCCACTTCCCTATGCAACATTAACAGCATTTCCCTCCTATCCTCCCCTCCCTTTCCTGTGCAGAAACAGCAGCGGTATTTCCCTTCCCCTCCAAGTCCCTGTATAGCAGTAGCAGCATTTTCCCCCACCCCCCTTTCCCTTCTCTTACTGCGATCTGGCCTGCTCCGTTCAGCCCCTCCCCCTTCTTTTACTGCCGTTGTTCTGCTCGATCTGGCCTGTTCCTGACTCTCCCACCACCGATAAACCTACGAGCTCCAGCCGCTTAGGCAGCACTTTAAACACCCTGCTTCGTGGCCGATTTCCTCTCCCGCGTCTGTCTCCGATGATGTCATCAGAGACGTGGCAGAGGAAATCAGCAGTAGAAGGGCGCGAAGCAGCGTGTTTATAGTGCTGCCTACGCCTACTGCCCCACCACTCAGTTGCTGCCACTGCCCCACAGGGCCGCGAGTGTGGGGCAGTTGTAGTCGCGCATGCGCACTTCCTCAGGCCACGGACATATGGAACACGCAAGTGGAAGTGCGCATGCGCGGCTTAGGGTTTTATTACCCCCTGTAGTCCTACCAGTGGGGGCAGCTGTTTCACGCTCACATTTTCGACAGGCAAGCTATGCAGAACGCCAGGGAGCCTGCCTCTCCCTATTGATTGAAAACACAACATTGAAATACCGCTCCCCACTGGCCGCAATGCAGGTGGAGGACCCCTGCTGAACTTGGAGACAGCAGTGCTTATGCATCAGGTTTCAGTTGGTGTAAATCCGTGGAGGGGCATAATCGAAAGAAACGTCAATGTCCGTTTTGGGCCTAAGTCTCTAGTCGCCCAAAGTTGGCAGTGCCTAAGGTCCATTCTCGAAAAATACGTCCAAAATATTTTGTTTTTCGAGAGTCGTCTAATTGTACATCCAGCTGTTTGATCACCCAGCTGTTTGATCATCTATCTTTATACCCCATTCTCGTCTAAAAATTTTTCCAAGTTAAAAATGCCTAGAAAAGGACCTTTTGGACATGGGAGGGGCCAGCACAGTAATAGACCGGACACCTAGACATGGCAACAGGGCACTGCTGCAAACTTCACAAAAAGGGTGCCACATAAACATCTCACCATAACTCCCTTGTAGGTCATGGTGAGTCCCCCAAAACCTACTAGAGCCACCTGTCTACCACCCCAATAGTCCTCATGGCTGCAGGTGGCACCTATATGACAGTACAGTAGGGTTTGAGGGGTGCACATGTTCCACCATAAATGCAGTGGCTAGAGTGGCTTATGGGCCTGGGTCCTCCTCTCTATGGTTCACTAGCCCACCCCCCACACTACTTAAGCCACCTCTGTGCAGCTCCACTAGGCTTTGCTATGCCAGGTGCTGATGTTCTGGCGGCAGGCATGTACACTTTTAGTCCAATTTTTATGGTGTTTGTGTGGGGGAGGGGGATCAGTGATCACTGGGGCAGTGTGTGGGGGTCTGTACTTTGTGTCTGCAGTGCTTATCTGGTCACTTTGGATACCTGTTTGGCACTTAGATCTGGTTTTACATGGCCTAAGTCACAACGTATAAGTTCCGTCCAGGCAGGCTCATTAAACTGTTGGTTATACTTGCAGTACGACTAAGTTTTGATCAGGTAAACACCAAAAAGTCCAACAGGACAGAGAACACACGGGTATAAAAAAAAGTACAAAAGGAAGTGGGAACGGACAATGAACACTTCACTGAAGAACGCTGATGTAAAACCAACTTGTTTATTTTATAAAAGGACACAAGCAGAAGCTGTCGACCCGACACATCACTGTGTTTCGACATCTGAGGAACACCAGAACATCAGCACCTGGCATAGCAAAGCCTAGTGGAGCTGCACAGAGGTGGCTTAAGTAGTGTGGGTGGGGGGTGGGCTAGTGAACCATAGAGAAACATAGAAACATAGAAAGATGATGGCAGAAAAGGGCTACAGCCCATCAAGTCTGCCCACTCTATTGACCCACCCCATTAAGTCTGAATGCTAATGACCTAGTTCCTTAACTCGACCTTCGTAGGGATCCCATGTGGATGTCCCATTTATTCTTAAAGTCGAGCACGCTGGTGGCCTTGATCACCTGCACCGGAAGTCTGTTCCAGTGATCTACCACCCTTTCTGTGAAGAAATACTTCCTGGTGTCACCACTAAATTTCCCTCCTCTGAGTTTGAGCGGGTGCCCCCTTGTGACCGAGGGTCCCTTGGGAAAGAATATATCGTTTTCCACCTCGACACGACCCGTGACGTACTTAAATGTCTCAATCATGTCACCCCTTTCCCTGCGCTCCTCTAGGGTATAGAGCTGCAGTTTGCCCAGTCTTTCTTCGTATGAGAGACCCTTGAGCCCCGCGACCATCCTAGTGGCCATCCGCTGGACCGACTCAGCTCGAAGCACATCTTTCCGGTAATGTGGCCTCCAGAATTGCACACAGTATTCCAGATGGGGTCTCACCATGGTTCTGTAGAGTGGCATTATGACTTCAGGTTTACGGCTGACGAAGCTTCTATTGATACATCCCATCATCCGCCTTGCCTTTGATGAGGCCTTCTCTACTTGTTTGGCAGCCTTCATGTCTGCACTGATGATTACCCCCAAGTCCCGTTCCTCTGAAGTCCTAGCTAGTGTTTCTCCATTCAAGGAGTATGTTCTGCATGGATTTCCTCTACCGAGATGCATGACCTTACATTTTTTAGCGTTGAAGCCTAGCTGCCATGTCGAGGACCAGTTTTCTAACACAGAAACATAGAAAGAGAGGAGGACCCAGGCCCATAAGCCACTCTAACCACTGCATTTATGGTGGAACATGTGCCAGAGTAACCAAAATCACCTTCACCACTCCTCCTATAACGCCCCTTTTAGCTCTGGTCGTACAGCAGCACTGAAAGGGCCTAAGTCGTTTTTAGATACGTTTAAAACCCGGTTTGATTGTTGGCACTTGGACAACTTGTCTCACTGATCGTCCAAGTGCCGATTTAGGCCGGTATTTCCTTTTCGATTATGAGCCCCTTAAGCTCTCTTTTATAAATGGCGCACAACTCAGCATGTCATTTATAGAATAGCGCTCGGCATGGATTTTTTTTTTTTTTTTTTCTGCTCGAATTTGGGCATCGTTTACTGAATCGAGTCCTAAGTGCAGATTCTATAATGGCAGTTCTGCTCACAATTGCTGCTACAGGACTGTTATAGTGTAAGTTGGCTACTAGCTGAAAGCTTTTCAAAACCCGGACAAAATGCCGGGTTTTGAAAAGCTGTCTGGACCCCCGGATGTGTCCTCGAGTAGGAGAACATCTAATCTAATCTTCTATTTGTGCGTCGCTCATACCTATACAGACTCAAGGTGACTTTAAAGAGAGGAGAGGATGGAGAGGGAGGGATGAGAGGGGGGAGAGAGGGGAGGAGAATAGGTAGGGGGAGAGGGAGCGGAGGGGAGAGATAAGAGGGGGGAGAGGAGGTGGGAGGGGAAGGGGAAGGGGAGGAAAAGAGAAGAGGAGAGGATGCAGGAGATTAAGTGTCGAATAGATAGGTTTTTAGTTTTAAACTAAACTAAACTAAACTAAAGCTTAAGTTTATATACCGCATCATCTCCACAGAAGTGGAGCTCGACACGGTTTACAGGAATTAATAAAGAAAGGACTCCAATGGAAAGAAGAAGGGCTTGGTAAACAGGAAGGAAAGAGGGGACTTAGAATAATGGAGAGGGAGGGAGTAGTTACATTTTAGTTTTCTTTGGAAGATGTTGTGGCAAGGTTCAGTTCTGGTCATTTCTGTAAGGCCATTCCAAGTTTTTACTCCTAGAAAGGTAAGCATGGAGTGGAAAACTCTTTTGTAGTGAAGATCTGTAGTGGATGGGAGATTTAGTAGCATCTGGTTGAGGGTTCTGCGAGAAGTAGACCACGCCATTGAGATGAGCTGGATGAGTGGATGAGTTTCCATAAAGTATGCGGTGAATGATGCAAGATATTTTGAATGTTATTTGTGATAGGATGGGTAGCCAGTACAATTGTTTGATGAAGGTTGTAACTGAGTCGTATTTTCGCTGTAAAATTTTATGTATGTAGCAATTTTTTGTAAACCGCTATAGAAATTTTTAAAATAAATAATAAGTAAATAAATCTGTCCTTGCCATTTTTGGAATCCGGCAATAGAAGAGATGGAGCAGAGAGCAAACTAATAGAAACAATCACCAGTCAGGCTTTTTCGATATATTAAAAGTTCAAATGACTCAACGCGAGTTGTGTTTCGGTCTACAGGCCTGCATCAGGAATCAAATATTCAGACGTATCAATACAAAGAGACAGTGGCATTGTAAGGGGTGTGTGTAGAAAACCCAGGTGTTGTCTTGGTGGAGGCGCTGGTACCTCTCCATTCCCCCATGCTATGCTTATGCCCTCCCTTCCCTGCCCCTCATATCCCTTTAAAATCTTCACAAGTGCAAGCAGCTACTCTAGCCTACTGTTCGCGTTGACCTGGCTCCCTCTGAAATCACTTCCGGGTTGTGGGGCCAGGAAGTGACATCAGAGGGAAAGTCAATGCATGCAAAAGCACCAGGCCGGAGAAGTTGTTTGTGCTGGCAAAGATTTATAAAGATAGAGGGGTGGGGAGGGTGCCAGAGAAGAGAGCATGGGGTGTTGGCATGGAAGGAGTGGGGGGACGAAGAGGAGGATTCTAGGTGGCACTTCCTACCCTCGCTACGCCACTGCAAAGAGATGAACGTATTGAAGGTCATATGATACAAATGGCAACTAAAATGCAGAGTAAACACTATTGTAGAAAACTGAAAACACCAAGCAGCTTCACTCCTGAAAACACCAAGCAGCTTAACTCCTGATGCAGGCCTGTAGGTCGAAACACGACTCATGTCAAGTCATTTGAACTTTTATCACACCAATAAAGCCTGACTGGTGATTGTTTCCATCGGTGTGCTCCATCTTTTCTTTTTGCTGGTTTTGTGTTTACGGACAGATTTCGGTCTTCTGTTTCCTCACCATTTTGGGGACACAGATCGTAGAAGACTTCCCAGCACTGGCTTTATTTCCCAACTAACTACTGGAGTTACCATTGAAACCTCAGCCAGCCCATCTTGACCAGTCTTTTCATAATCAGGAGGCAAACTGATCCTGGATTTATTTCCCAGCAACTGGACGATACCAACCACATGTGGAGGGGCAATTTTTGATGTGACCTCTAAATCCATTTTGCAGAACATGTCCAAAAATCCAGTCGCGAACATGGCCATTTTCAAAACAGGAAAACATTTTTTGTTTGTTTGTTTCAAAAATAGCCATTTAATAGTTGATTTTGTGCTCATTGCATCTATCTTTTTGAATCATTTTCAAGAAAAAAAAAAGTCCAAAAGAAAAATGCACACAAACAAGCCATTGGTATGTAAGAGGGGCTGGTGTTCCGAGTAGGCTGGCCACACAGATATCCCAGCAAAGCAGTGGGGCACCCTAGGGGGGCATTGCAATTAACATAAAAAGTCCCAGGTATACCTCACCATAACCCACATACAAGTGAACCCTCCAATCCCCACCCAATCCCAAATGTACATCATAACAATAGCCCTTATGCTTTCAGGTGTCGCCTATATGTAGGTACTGAAGGTTTTGGGTGGGTTTTAGAGGATGCATATGTCCCACCATAAGTGTACTAGTTGGAGTGGGATATGGGCTTGGGTCTCTATCTCTACTATATAGTCCACTGAACCGACCACCAGATTACTCTAGGAACCTGCTTATTGCTCTAATAGGACTGGCAATAACATATGAAGCTGTATACAGTTATCTGAAAGTCCCTCCTTGAGGGCTGCAATCCAGTCGGGTTTTCAGGATTTCCCCAATGAATATGCATGAGATCTATGTGCATGCACTGCTTTCAATGCATGTTCATTGGGGAAATCCTGAAAACCCGACTGGATTCCGGCCCCTGAGGACCGGAGTTGTCCACCTTTGGTCTAGAATTACCCTCCATATGTATAAAAGCAGGGATCTCAAAGTCCCTCCTCGAGGACCGCAATCCAGTCGGGTTTTCAGGATTTCCCCAATGAATATGCATGAGATCTATGCGCATGCACTGCTTTCAGTGCATGTTCATTGGGGAAATCCTGAAAACCCGACTGGATTGCGGCCCTCGAGGAGGGACTTTGAGATCCCTGGTTATGTACTATTATTTTCACATATTTGTGGGATGGGAGGGGATCAGTGACTATGGGGGGGGGGGGGTAAAGTGGGATCATGCCTTAATCCCTCCAGTGATTATCTTGTCCGTTTGGGTATCTTTTGACACTTATTCATTATTGAAACAGATCTAGCCTCAAATGTTCAATTTGTGCCCTGGACTAGGGGTTACCAGATTTTACCTCAGTAAAATCTGGACCCCCCTAGACCCGCCCCTCCCCAGGCCCGCTCAGTTACACCCATCCCCACCCCGTTGTGCCCTAGCTCTGCCCTCAGCTCCGCCCCCCCCCAGCCTTATTCCAACCGCTGCCTGTTCATCCGCACATGATGTCGCATGCGTGTGATGTCACTGTGTTGGACCCACGCATGCCCCCTCCTGATCTGATTTCTTATCAAAACCTGGACAAAGTGGTGGGTTTTAAAAAGTCATCCGGACCCCCGGGCATGTCCTCAAAAGGAGGACATGCCCGGGGAAATCCGGTCTTCTGGTAACCCTACCCTGGACATTTTCTACAATGTTTCATTATTGCAGAAAAACACTCAAAATCATCAGCCTGCCCTAGTTCTGCCCAAAGAAAGGAAAAAAAAAAACCCCAAAACAATGTGTAGTTCCCACAAAAATGTATATCACAGAAAAAACAAGTGGGAAGGATGAGATGCCTCCAAATAAAATATTTTATTGACAGCAGGGACAGGGACAGGGGAAAGGGAAAGGGATTGGGACTTGCATATCACCTTTTTTGTACTTTTGCAACCAGACTCAAAGCAGTTTACATACAGGCACTCAAGCATTTTCCCTATCTGTCCTGGTGGGCTCACAACTTATCTAATGTACTTGGGGCAGTGGAGGATTAAGTGACTTACTCAGGGAGCAGCACGGGGTTTGAACCCACAACCTCAAGGGTACTGAAGCTGTACCTCTAAACACTACACTATGCTCTCCTCCAATATAATCTCAGAAGTGAGCCAAGTATAGAAGAATGAAGCCATTGTGACATCACTGATGAGGTTGGCTTTTATTGGTGGAATGAGGCATTGTGACATCAGGGAAAGGGATTGGGACTTGCATATCACCTTTTTTGTACTTTTGCAACCAGACTCAAAGCGGTTTACATACAGGCACCTCAAGCATTTTCCCTATCTGTCCAGGTGGGCCTATAACCTATGTAATGTACCTGGGGCAGTGGAGGATTAAGTGACCTTCCCAAGGTCACAGGGAACAGCACGGGTGTTGAGGCTGTAGCTCTAACCACACTCTCCTCCAATACAATAGCAGCAGTGAGCCAAGTATAGAAGAATGAAGCCATTGTGACATCACTGATGAGGTTGGCTTTTATTGGTGGAATGAGGCATTATGACATCAGGGAAAGGGCCTGGGACTTGTATACTGCCTTTTTGTAGCTTTACAACCACATTTAAAGCGGTTTTACATATAGGTACTTCTTATCTGTCCCGGTGGGCTCACAATCTATCTAATGTACTTGGGGCAGTGGAGGATTAAGTGACTTGCCCAGGGTCACAAGGAGCAGCACAGGGTTTGAACCCACAACCTCAGCGTGCTGAGACTGTAGCACTAACCACTGTGCCACACTCTCTTCCAATACAATAGCAGAAGTGAGCCAAGTATAGAACAATGAAGCCATTGTGACATCACTGATGAGGTTGGCTTTTATTGGTGGAATGAGGCATTATGACATCAGGGAAAGGGACTGGGACTTGTATACTGCCTTTTTGTAGTTTTACAAGCACACTCAAAGCGGATTTACATAGATACTTCTTATCTGTCCCGGTGGGCTCACAACCTATCTAATGTATTTTGAGCAGTGGAGGATTAAGTGACTTGCCCAGGGTCACAAGAAGCAGCGTGGGGTTTAAACCCACAACCTCAGGGGGCAGTTATTGAGAAGTTTCCTCGACAGACTGCAGCTAATAAAGATGGCTGAAGTTTTACCGACAACTGGTATCATGTTTTTGTGAGCGTGGAGTGGTGCTGATCATGGTGCGTGAAGGTATCCATTACACATGCTCACTGATTTGTAAATGATGGATTATGGCTTGTAGATCTTAGCTCAAACGGGATAGTCTGATTTATATGAAAATATTTACTCTATCACTATTTACATTCAAATCATATATTATATTTCTTCTGCTATTACAGTCCACACAGTGAATAAAAACACTGACAAATCAAAATGAAGCAGGACATATGTTGAAAGTAGTAATGAATATCATTTTAATGTACGTGTTCCCGAGCAAACAATGTTCAACACTATTAGTACATAGTAACATTGTACAAAACAGCAGATAATGACAAGAATGGCCCATCCTGTCTGCCCAGAAAGGTGGTCTGGGTTATATCTGTAACTCTGTGTGGGATACACTCCCCTCACCCACCTTGTCTATGTATCTTTTTGTACTATAAAATGTGAAATTTAGTTACATTTTTCTGTGAGTAAAAACACTCCATACTTTTATTCCATCTTCATGCAATACACGAGGGGCTGCTGAAAAGTTCTCACCCAACCAAGAAGAGAATGACGTGGGTAAGGTTCAATCAATGATCTGAAACAATATCAAAACAAATAAAATATGTTTCTGCAAATTGGCACTTAAGGAAACAAGATAACCCCAGCACTGGTCACCATACATGAAGAAGGACATGCTACTACTCAAAAGTATTCCAGAGAAGAGCGACTAAAATGATCAAGGGGCTGGAGGAGTTGCCGTATAGTGAGAGATTGGAGAAACTGGGCCTCTTCTCCCTTGAAAAGAGGAGACTGAGAGAGGACATGATCGAAACATTCAAGAAACTGAAGGGAATAGACTTAGTAGATAAAGACAGATTGTTCACCCTCTCCAAGGTAGGGAGAACAAGAGGGCACTCTCTAAAGGTGAAAGGGGATAGATTTTGTACAAACTTAAGGAAGTTCTTTTCACCCAGAGAGTGGTGGAAAACTGGAACGCTCTTCCGGAGTCTTTCGTAGGGGAAAACACCCTCCAGGGATTTAAGACAAAGTTGGACAAGTTCCTGCTCAACTGGAAAGTACGCAGGTGAGGCTGGGCTCATTTGAAGCACTGGTCTTTGACCTAGGGGCCGCCGCGTGAGCGGACTGCTGGGCACGATGGACCACAGGTCTGACCCAGCAGCGGCGGCTCTTATGTTCTTATGGGTACTTTGTCAAATGTCTCATGGCAAGAAAGTTATTAATTGCTAGTTTCTAAATTTTTGGACTAGATCTGAAATTCAAACATAATTTATTAAGCAATTCTATCTTTTCTTATAAAGTCCTACCTTTTTCTGCTTGCCTTTCTTTCAGTAATACATCTAAAAATATCTTGTGCCCTATATTACCGTATCAACTATTTTCGCTTCCATTAGTGTCTTTGATCTTCTGGCTATGTTCCCAGCCTCTCAACTTTTCCAGATATTTTTGCTTATCTTCCTCTTTCTACGATCTCTTTTGGTTCATGAATACTAACTTTTTTTTTTACCCTTACCTCTTCAGATAAGGTTAGAATTTATAAATTACAAAAGATCAGAAAAAGAAGACAGGCCACTACCGTGTTTCCCCCGAAAATAAGACAGTGTCTTATATTAATTTGGGGTCCAAAAAATGCACTACATAGAAACATAGAAACATAGAAATAGACGGCAGATAAGGGCCAAGGCCCATCCAGTCTGCCCACCCTAATGTCCCTCCCCTACCATTGCCCTGTGAATAGATCCCTCCTCTTCCTTTGCCCTGTGAATAGATCCCACGTGACGATCCCATCTGGCCTTAAAATCAGGCACGCTGCTGGCCTCGATCACATGTAGTGGAAGACTATTCCAGCGATCAACCACCCTTTCTGTGAAAAAGAATTTCCTGGTGTCAGCTCGTAGTTTCCCTCCCCTAATTTTCCACGGATGCCCTCTTGTTGTCGTGGGACCCTTGAAGAGGAAGATATCTTCCTCCGTCTCTATGCGGCCCGAGAGATACTTGAACGTCTCGATCATGTCCCCCCTCTCTCTGCGCTCCTCGAGTGAGTATAGCTGCAATTTGTTTAACCGTTCCTCGTATGGGAGATCCTTGAGTCCTGAGACCATCCGAGTGGCCATTCTCTGAACCGACTCCAGTCTCAGCACATCCTTGCGATAATGCGGTCTCCAGAATTGCACACAGTATTCCAGGTGGGGCCTCACCATGGATCTATACAATGGCATAATGACTTCCGGCTTTCGGCTGACGAAGCCTCTGCGTATGCAACCTTGCATACGGGCTCACTTTCGGGGAAGTCTTATTTTTTTCATGGTTCTACTAACACTAATGAATAAATAAAGTAGGGAGACGAATCTATTAAGTCTCGTAAAGACTAGGAGGTCTTACACGAAAGCAGAAGCAGAGAAATTTTTCTTTCAACAAGTATACATGCATATGAGATTACCCAATTGCACTATCACTTAGAAACATAGAAACATAGAAGATGACGGCAGAAAAGGGCTACAGCCCATCAAGTCTGCCCACTCTGCTTACCCACCCCCTGTCCATGCCCTAATGACCCAATTTCCTTATCTTGACCCTCGTAGGGATCCCACGTGGGTATCCCATTTATTCTTAAAGTCTGGCACGCTGTCTGCCACACTTCATCTGGCATTTAAATCGCCAAGACCTACTTTTGGGTTCCTTGAAACAGAATCTCGAAACATGGTCCATGTCGGGACCTTATGAACATTCTTATGAGATAAGTGGGAATTTATTTCCTTTATTTTTGCCACTGAAAATAATCTCTATTTTTTGAATAGCACACATTAGCACTTTCTTAAAAATTCCATACACAGTGATGGGGCGGTGGGTTCGTCTATAGGAGCTTCGGCTCTTGGCTGAATTACACATTTCTGAGTGTATGTGATAAAAAGTAAAAACCTTTTACATAATCGACTTAACAATCTTAGGAGTTCCATATAGTTCTGATACTCTACTAACACTAATGCCACTGTACTTCAAAATTCAATTTTCTTATATTTAAATGTTAAAATCATGACCAAACAACTACTTTGCCAATATAAATATAAATTAATAAATAATCATAAAGTGCTCAGTGCAACCACCAGATCATTGCTAATGCAGTTCAGATCACGATAGTCATGGAACCATCATTGCAGTGGCGTACCAAGGGCGGGGCGGACCGCCCCGGGTGCACGCCCTAGGAGGGTGCACAGCCGGCCGGGTCCGGAACCTCCTGGGATCTGCAGTTCAGTGTGGCTGCTGGTCCAACCCCGCGGCCAAGAAAAAGGCTTAAGAAGCCAGCGGGAGCGGCGAAAGCGTCCTTAACCCTTTCAGGACCAAGGGACATATTTGTCCCATAACTTTAAAATCCTAAAAATTTTGATTGGGATAGTCTACAGTTCTAAATTTGATATGTACGGATTCCATATGATACTGCCTTTATGTAAACAAACTGGTTCCGACATTCATTCATTAGCGTCGTTGCCAGATTGACGAGAAGATTCACTTGCCACACTGTCCATAAGCCAGAAGTGTGATTTTTTAAAAAAAAAATAATGATATTTCACAAAACAAAATCAATTTTTTGGCATCTGCAAGCCCTTTTTACCATAAAAATGTCATCAAAACCACAAAAATTGGCCTACGATCCTTATGGTCCTGAAAGGGTTAAAGGAACACCCTCCCGATCTGGCTCTATCCCGCCTCCTTCGGACAGCGTTCTCAGCCTTTGGTCAACCTTGCCTGGGCGTCACAAAGGGGGCGGGATAGAGCCAGATCAGGAGGGTGTTCGTTAAAGGAAGCTTTCGCCACTCCTGCCGACTTCTTAGCCGTTTTTGAACCATAGCAGTGGCGTAGCAAGGATGGGGGAGGGGGGGGGGTATGTGTGTGTGTGTATGTCAAAAAAAATGATGGGCCGGGGGTGTCACATACCCTGGGTACGCCACTGCATCGTTGCACATTATTGTTCCCTTCCTTCCATAACGTGTAACTTAGGGCTCTTTTTACGAAGGCGCGTTAGGGCCTTAATGCACGGAATAGCGTGCGCTAAAATGCCATGCACGCTAGCCACTAGCGCCTCTTCTTGAGCAGGCGGTAGTTTTTCAGCTAGCGCGCGCTAAAAAAACTAGTGCACCTTGGTAAAAGGAGCCCTTAGTTTTTACCCAAAAGATCGCTGTTCTTCCAATTACCTATACAGTTGTTCATAAACTTCCTATCAAAACCATGTAAGAAACTGTACTTCTCTTGTTCTTGTTGCCATCCTGTTTGGTAATTAACTATCCTGTGTCATAAGCCGCATTGAATTAATCCGTGTAAAGTGCTTCTGTGATAAAGTGCTGTCCAGTTTCACATTCAAATAACATAATCATGCTTGCAATCAACTCCCCTCCCTTTTTCTCTCTTCCACCCCAGTTTTTCCTCTTTCCTCCCCCCCCTCCCCTTGTGCAGCATCTTTCTATCCCTCCATCTAATCCCCCTGTATAGCAGAACCCCACTGACCCTCCCACCATGAGACTGACATGCTTCCGCTCCAGGGCCTCCTAAAGCAGCAGGGGTGGGGGGGTTGCTTAATCAATGAATTCAATTTTTTCAGCAAATCAGGTAGCACTAGTGTCAGGGATGGGGTCATGGAGTATTGGGTACATTTTTTATTTTTTTTTTTTTTGGGGGGGGGGCTTTTTTTTAAAGTCCTAACTTTCTCCGCAGTAACCTAAAACTTATTTATCAACTTTTATTTAAACCATATCATGAGCTTTCATTTTTTAACTTTTTAGCTTTTTTTAAAAAAACTTTTTTTTGCACCCGTCCACTCAATTGAAAATAGTGATTCATAAATTATCTCTTTAAAAACAGTATTAAATCTTCAGCACACGCAACTTAACCACAGGCTATACATAGTCTTAGAAAATCGCCACCTATCTGCAGGCAATGCTTGATTTAAGAAGAATGCCCAAACTTGATCTGAAGAGAGTGCCAATGTTAGGTCTGGAAAAAAATGCCGATGCGGCCAGCGTTTCGCGGGCTTAAACTCTTAACCGCTGCATCAGGGCCAAGGTTGAGGCATTACGAATTTCTACATACAAAAGAATGTAAAATTACATGCTTATCTAAAAGCTTTCATCCTAAGAACAAACCAAACTGTTACTTACTTTGCAGCTATAACATGACATCATAATGCAGGTAGCCTATAGAGAAAAGAGGAACATAAAAACATAAGAATTGCCATTGCTGGGTCAGACCAGTGGTCCATCGTGCCCAGCAGTCCGCTCACGCGGTGGCCCTTATGTCAAAAACCAGTGCCCTAATTAAGTCTAGCCCTACCTGCATATGTTCTGGTTAAGCAGGAACTTGTCTAACTTTGTCTTGAATCCCTGGAGGGTGTTTTCCCCTATAACAGCCTCCGGAAGAGCGTTCTAGCTTTCTACCACTCTCTGGGTGAAGAAGAACTTCCTTACGTTTGTACGGAATCTATTCCCTTTCAACTTTAGAGAGTGCCCTCTCGTTCTCTCTACTTTGGAGAGGGTGAACAACCTGTCTTTGTCTACTTTGTCTTGAGTCCCTGGAGGGTGTTTTCCCCTATAACAGCCTCTGGAAGAGCGTTCCAGTTTTCTACCACTCTCTGAGTGAAGAAGAACTTCATTACGTTTGTACGGAATCTATCCCCTTTCAACTTTAGAGAGTGCCCTCTCGTTCTCTCTACCCGCGCCTAACTTAAGTTGAAAATACTGTTTAAAAAGGAAAAAAAAGCATTTAAAAGAAAAATGTAGGCGCCGACCGGTGTCTTGAAAAATGGCACCTTCATTGCGTCTATGGAGGTGCTTTACAATGCCTGACACGACTGTAGGCGTGGCTAATGATGGAAGTGGCGTTAGGCATCATAAAGCACCTCCGTAAGCGCCATTCATGTAAATGGTAGGTGCCAGAAATGAAGGCCTTGAAAACCCTAGTCTACATTTACAGCGCCTACCTTTTCAGGAGTTGCAGTTCTAGAAACAATGCCATCACATGATCGACACACAATCAGTGGCCATGTTTAAGGGGGCCGCCAACAATGGCGCTGTTTAATCTGGGCCTTAGTCCAGCGAGTTTCCCGTTTTTTAATTTTTTCTATGCTATGAAAAAATGGGAAACTCGCTGGACTAAAGGCTCCTTTTCCTAAGGTGAACTAGTGTTTTTAGCGCACGCTCAGGATTAGCGCGCTACCCGAAAAACTACCGCCGGCTCAAGAGGAGGTGGTAATGACTAGGGCGCACAACATTTTAGCATGCGCTAAGCGTGCGCTGAAACCACTAGCGCGCCTTTGTAAAAGGAGCCCTAAGTGCATAGCCCTCGATGGAGACATGTTGTTTAACTGGCTTTCTTACCAAACGTTTCAAACCACCCTCCTAATGTGCTTCCGTGTTCATCCCGGTATTTCTGTGAGAATTTTGACGTATATTTACTTATTAATAAAAATACAAGGGAAGTAAATAAAAGAGATTGATAACACTCTTTTATTTTACTCTCCATAAATTGATTGTCAATAATCTTGATTGGCCTCTGTGAATTCAAATTGACACACAAGTTTCCTCGAGACACTGTCTTGGCTAATCGATGGTAGTTTTCTTCTTGACTGACCCGAAAATAAAAAGAAAAAAGCTTGTTTCCATAAAATTCAGGGTGTAATTTCCTGAGTGAATAGTAATTGTTTGGCTCATACTGTTCTTCAGGCTGCCAGGAAGACAACAGCTAACGTTGCTGCCTGGATGTCCTGCGTCATCTGAAACGAAATATGTCCAAGACCGAGCTGCTCCTCTTTCCTCCTAACCCCTCTGCTACTCCTCCTCCTTTCTCCATCTCTGTAAATACTACTGTCATTGTTCCAGTCTCCTCTGCTCGCAACCTTGGAGTGGTCTTCGATTCTGACCTCTCATTTTCTACGCCTATCCAACAAGCTGCTAAGACCTGTCGCTCCTAGCTCTTCAATATCGCCAAAGTTTGCCCCTCCCTCTCTGAGCACACTACCCGGACCCTTGTCCAAGCTCTTGTAACCTCACGCTTAGATTACTGCAATCTACTCCTAACTGGTATCCCGCAGTGTTGACTCTCCCCCTTGCAATCTGTGCAAAGCTCTGCTGCACGACTCATCTTCTACCAACCTCGCTACGCTCGTGTCACCCCCTCTCCTTAAGTCACTTCACTGACTCCCTATCTGCCATCGCATACAGTTCAAGATCTTTTTGCTGACCTACAAATGTGTTCATTCTGCTGCCCCTCAATATCTCTCATCACTTCTCTCTCCTTCTCCCAGAGAACTCCATTCCTCAATCAAGTCACTATTAGCGTTACCCTTCTTCTCCACTGCCAATTCCAGACTTCGTTCCTTTCATCTAGCTGCCCCCTATGCCTGGAATAAATTACCCGAGTTTGTCCATCAGGCCCCTTCCCTTCCTTTGTTTAAAAGCAGACTGAAAACCTACCTTTTTGATATAGCTTTCAATTCTTAACCCTCTCCTCTGCCCTCCAACCCAGCCAGTGGACTAACTGATCCCCTTAACTGTATCCATGACATCCTGTTTGTATCCATCCTGTATCCATGACATCCTGTTTAGATTGTAAGCTCTTTCGAGCAGGGACTGTTTTCATATTCTTTGTGCCTCTGTGCAGCGCTGCGTGTGTCTGGTAGCACTATAGAAATAATTAATAGTAGTAGTGGTAATGGATGGGCTTGCAACACACAAGTGACATTAAGGTGGTCATTCTTAGGCCTGGCATTTTTGCATGTATTCTCTTAGTTGGCCTCCTGTAAGAGGAAAGACTAAAAAGGATTAGGGCTCTTCAGCTGGGAAAAGAGACGGCTGAGGGGAGATAGGATTGAAGTCTACAAAATCCTGAGTGGAGTAGAACGGGTACAAGTGGATCGATATTTCACTCCGTCAAAAATTACAAAGACTAGGGGGACACTCCCAGTAATCCTTAGGGTTCACTACAAATGCGCCTGTCTAGCCTTCAAGTCTCTACACGGTATCCTTCCTCCTCTTTTCCCACTATCTTGGATCTCCTCGAATCCTAACTCCACCAGGTCTACACAAAAATTCAAACTATCCTTCCCCTCTTTAAAAGGCATATCCCACACAGGAAAACTAGGGACATCCCTCCTCTTCAGGATCAACGAGCTGTGGAACGGCTTTACTGCCCCGCTTCGGAGTACGACCTCCCTCCAACGCTTCCGAAAACATTTGAAAACCTGGCTTTTTCTAAAATGTAACTACTCCCCCCCCCCTCTTCGATATGCTAAGTCCCTCTATCTTCCTCTTTACTAAGTCCTTCCCCTCTTCATTGGAGTTCCTTTCTTTATCAATTCCTGTAAACCGTGTCGAGCTCTACTTTTGCGGAGATGATGCGGTATACAAACTTAAGGTTTAGTTTAGTTTAGTTAGAGAGAAATACTTTTACAATCAAAAGGAGGAAATATTTTTTCACTCAGAGAATAGTTAAGCTCTGGAACGTGTTGCCAGAGGATATGGTAAGAGCGGATAGCGTAGCTGGTTTTAAGAAAGGTTTGGACAAGTTCCTGGAGGAAAAGTCCATAGTCTGCTGTTGAGAGAGGATATGGGACGGTAGAATAGAATGCTGCTACTATTTGGGTTTTTGACAGATACTTGTGACTTGAATTGGCCTCCACGAAGACAGGCTACTGGCCTAGATGGACCATTGGTCTGACCCAGTAAGGCTTATTTAATAAGAACGTCCTTTCAGAAAATGAAGGCATACAAATACTGAACGCGGGAAGGACCAGTTTGTATACGTCCAGTACACTATTCAAAAGTATGCTTAGTGGCAGTCATTTTGGGGTTAATTGTATGACAGGACACTGATAAAGGCATAAGAACATAAGCAGTGCCTCTGCTGGTTCAGACCAGAGGTCCATCATGCCCAGCAGTCCGCTCATGCGGCGGCCCATCAGGTCCAGGACCTGTATAGTAATCCTCTATCTATACCCTTCAATCCCCTTTTCCTTCAGGAAATCATCTAATCCCTTCTTGAACCCCAATACCGTACTCTGTCCTATCACACCCTCTGAAAGCGCATTCCAGGCGTCCACCACCCTTTGGGTGAAGAAGAACTTCCTAGCATTGGTTCTGAATCTGTCCCCTCTTAACTTTTCCGATCCCATGAGGGCAGGGGCAGGCCTGAGTCAACGTAAAGTAAAACCCGGACACCTCGATCCACCCTGCATTGTTTTCAGTGAAAGTAAAACCCGGATGTCCCGCTCCGCCCCTATTTTAGAAAGAAACATAGCCGTCTGCTTTACTTTTCAGAATTCTAATGCAAGTGGCAGAGATATCTAGTCTCAACCACATACCCCAGCCTTATAATTGAATTGAATTCTATAATTTATATTCCGCATTGCCTATAATTCTACGTGGATTACAAATTATTCAGGTACTCAAGCATTTTTCCCTAACTGCCCCGGTGGTGGGTTCCCATTCTATCTAATGTACCTGGAGCAATGGGGATTAAGTGACTTGCTTAGGGTCACAAGGAGCAGTGTGGGATTCGAAACCATGACCTCAGGGTGCTGAGGCTGTAGCGCTAACCACTGCGCCACACGCTCCCACAATTAGGGATCTGGAAGAAATAAGAGGCAGAGACCTACGATGCTATGACCAGCAATGGCAACAGCAGACCGCTGAGTAGGCATGAAGCAGCTATAAAGATTGAAGCTTTAATGCACAAATATAATCACAATGCCGGGCATGGCCAAGTTTCCTCTGCAAAACTGCATCAGGGGCAACTAAAGGGAAAAGAATCAGGAAATGCTTCCCTCTGGCACAGTGGTTCCCAAACCTTTCCTGGGGGACCCCCAGCCAGTCAGGTTTTCAAGATATCCCTAATGAATATGCATGAGAGAGATTTGCATATAATGGAAGTGACAGGTATGCAAATCTCTCTCATGCATATTCATTAGGGATATCTTGAAAAGCTGACTGGCTGGGGGGTCCCCCAGGACAGGTTTGGGAACCACTGCTCTGGCATGACGTGTAAAGGGTCTAGGACAGGGATGTCAAATGTCGGTCCTCGAGGGCTGCAATCCAGTCGGGTTTTCAGGATTTCCCCAATGCATATGCATGAGAGAGATTTGCATGCACTGCTTTCATTGTATGCTAAAAGATCTCATGCATATTCATGGGGGAAATCCTGAAAACCCGATTGGATTGCAGCCCTCGAGAAGAGACATTTACACACCTGGTCTAGGATCATACTTCACTGCCTTTTAAGAGCCGGCATTTGAGCGCGGCCCAGCACTGCGCTTTAATCACGGGACTGTTCAGTGCGGCCCAGGGCTCCGGTCCGAGATTCTCAGAGAAGGCGGGAGCTCAACGATCTGTCTGCTCAAGGTCCCACCCGGTTCAACATACAGTGGATTGGCAGTGGGTGTATGGATGTCAGCGGCTCTGGGGGGAAGGGGGGATGCATGGAGGTCAGCAGATCTGTGGTGGTGGCGGCACCAATGGGTATATGGAGGTCAGTGACTCGGGGGGGGGGATGTATTGTGGATAGCGGCTCCGGGGAGGGCGTGTTTCTTGTGGATAGCAGTTCGTGGGCGGGATGAGGGCTGGCGCCCCTGTATACAGAATAGTGTCGCTGAGTTTATTAGGAAGTAGGAAGAGGGCAGTCATGCCTGGTGGTCAGGAAGTGGCTCGAAAATAAACCGAGACTTCCATTTTGGGGCTTTTTTTAACCTACAAATCTCAGTTTATATTCGAGTATACAGTATACGGTAAACCATTCTGAGCTCCCCTGGGAGAACAGTATAGAAAATTGAATGAATAAATAAATAAAGCATATCCATATCACAAAGCAGCAGAGAGTCCAACCCAGCTAGTCTTAAAACTTTATTCAGATAAAAAGAATCTCGTTCTTTCAAGCTCTCTGCCTCTTTCTGATTTAGATCTGCTTTGCAGACCTTCTTCTGTATATTGTGAGGTGAAATTATGGCATTCAAAGAATGGGAAAGTATTCTGAGGTGTGTTTTTTTGGTTTTTTTTTCTAAATATATAATTAAGGTTTCAAGCCTGCAGCTGGTTCACATTTTCTGCTGCTCCGTGCTTTGGATTTGAATGACCAGAACATCATCATTTGCATGATTTTTTTTTTTTTTTTGGGATCCTTATGAAATTAAAAGTATATGTGCTCTATCCATTAATTTTCAGTGGCATTAAAGATATAGCACCGCTGAAAAGTCTTCCAGAATGGCTGGCATGATCCCTATAGATGACTATTCTATAACCTAGTTGCTCGATATTTTAAAGTGATTTAAACGGCCTGGAGAGGATTCTGGCCCTTTACATCTCTTGCCCATATTCAGTGGCACTTAACTGCTCCTGGAATTTCACAGCGTCTGAACTGAAACTGGCTAGCTTGTGCATGCTCCAGAAGTGCCGTCAGCCCTTAACCATGTACCGTAAGATAACCACTTAAACTGGGCTTCATAATTAGCAGCTGTATTCCTTCATCAAATTAGGCGTTGTCATCTACATGCCGGAGAGCTGCAAACTAGAGAATGACACGGGGAAAAAATCTGTCCCCGTCACCGCCCCGTCACCGCCGATCCCTTCATCGCCCCGTCACCGTCACCGCCATCCCTTTCACCGCCCCGTCACCGCCACTGCCATCCCATTCACCGCCCCGTCACCATCCCCGCTGCATCCATATAAGCCTTTTTCCTTTCACTCCCTCCTTCCAATTTGAGCCGGGAACACTAGCGATCGCACGGTCCCCGCGGCCACTACCTGCCTGCCCGGTCGATCCTGGTGTTTGGCCGGCTCTCTCCCTTCTCCTCACCTTGGTTTGTGGGTTTTCTTTTTCGGCAACCTGCGCGCTTTCCCAGGGAGCCGCACACGCGCGGCTGCTCAGTGTTCGATCTTCTGCTCTGCTGCAACTTCCTGTTTCCGGTTGCGTCAGAGCAGAAGATCGAGGCTGAGCAGCGGCGGGTGTGCGCGGCTCTCTGGTAGCGTGCGGGTCGCCGAGGAGGAGGATCTGCGGACTGGGGTGAGGAGAGGGGAGAGAGCTGGCTGGACACTGGAATCGATTGGGCGGGCGGGTGTGAGCTGCGGGGACCGCGCGATCCTTCATGCCTCACTGCGGGGGACAAGACCATTGGGGGCTTGTCCCCGTCGCCGCAGCAACTGCTAGTTTTCTTCCCCGTTTTCGGCGGTGACCCGCGGCTAAAATGCGGTGGCCGCGGGTAAACCGCCACCGTGTCATTCTCTACTGCAAACTTCCCCAAGGCCTTTAAGACAACAATTCTCAATAGATTTGCTCTTAACTCCATCCTAGGCAGCTTTAACTAAATGATTTCTTTCATGTTTAACTTTTCCAACGAAGCTAATTTCATCTGAAGGAGTGGCAATCATCACAGTTATTATTTCTCTCCTGTAGTTTGCCTTAATTTAATTTTATTTTTCTAATGATTCTTTGGTCCAAGGGCTGAATTTGAGATATTGTAATCTTTGACAAGGACATCGCAGGGATTTTACCATCTTTGGCGAATAAAAGCGTCAGCAGCAGGAGGACGAGTTGGGCCCTGACCTCCCGTTTCTTTGCATGTAAGTGCTTGCGTACTTCGGCTACAAAATATTTATGAAACCATAATTTGAAGATATCTGTGGTTATCCTGGCATTTTTTTTTCTATTTGCATGAATCACAGGCAATGATGTGTGATTTTAACATTGGCAACTCACAATCCCATTCACTCTCGCTTATCCCCCCCCCAAAAAAACTGAACTTCAGCTCATTTCAACAGTGGCAAAGATATGGCCCAAAGTTTTATTACAACAAAACATCTATTCTTTAAAATCAGAAGCATTTCCATCAAACTGTAGCCTTACACAGCTAGGCAGTACCGCACTGGCTGACCTTTTTATCTCAAACAGTCTTTAACTTTCCAATCCCAAATGCACGCTCTAACTCATAGCGGTACCTCACATGAGTCCAGCTTACATACTGAACCCCACATTAGAGAATGACACAGTGACAAAATTCATCACCGTCCCCGTCCCCGCGGATAACCGCGGGAAATAATCCCATGTCATTTTCTAGTGTCTATTTCAACCTCGGTCCTTCTACACCAGCATTCTTCAAAGCAAAGCTTGAGGGTCAGTGGTTGTGCCCAATTATACTCTGATTCTTCCCTCTCTCCTTAAAGAATGACATGAAGATGGTTTCCCGCTGTTATCCGCGGGGACGGGGACGGTGATGAATTTTGTCACCGTGTCATTCTCTACCCCACATCTTACATAATTTAATGGCTCTTCTTGTCCCCTCCCTCTTCACCGTAAGCTGTGACAGATCACCTTCCCTACCCATGGCATCTACGGCCCTCCCCAAGAAAAAGGGGTCGGGTTGGGTGGGACAGCGTTCTCCACGTGGCCTCCCACTGCCCTCACCACCTTAACCCAAAACAAACACCAACTCTTCCTGCCCAAACATAAGAACAGCCTTACTGGTTCTAGCCCATTATCCTGTCTTCACGGAGGCCAATCTAAGTCGCAAGGACCTGGCAAAACCCCAAATTATTGCGGCATTCCTTGCCACCAATCTTTTTACTTTTTCCACGCCTCCCTTTTTCCAAATCCACCAATCCTCATTCTCCCTTTCATTCTCCTCATCGGCTACCCATTCCGCTCCCTTCACTCCCAGCTTCTTCCTTAACCCTTCAGTTCCCTCTAATCATTAAGCCATTTTACCCTTCAACAAAATACCATTAGTCTGACCCAGTAAAGCTATTCTTATGTACTTTCTGACCTTGCCCACATGGACAGGCTCTTTCCCAAACCATACACCAGGCTACGAATTCCAACCCCCCTTGCTAAGTGACCACTCTGAAAATCCTCCTTCCCACCACCCTAAGCAGGGACATTCTCAGGGGGGCTCACGCATACGTGACTAAAATACCACCAAAGTGGGCATGTACTTTGCTTTTTTTCTCTCTCTCTCTCTCTAACAGCTATGGTAGTTTATTGAGCAAGTTCATTCTTCACCAGAGCAATTCTGCATAGCATTAAAAAGGCCAACTATTTCAGACACTGACAAAGATATAAGTACAAAGCCTGAGGTGTTTATTTGACCTTCTTCTTGGGCCGCAGGTTATTGGTGTGGCCACACTTCTTATTGCACGAGGATGAAGGCGGGCAAATCATTTTGCAACAGTTAGTACTTTTGAGCAAGCTGGTGAAGGGATGGCTTGATGATACAACTACACAGACGAAACACCAGCTGTAAAGTGGACTCTCAAGGTACCACTCAGAGTACAACCATCTTCCAGATGGGTGTGCAATGCAGAATATATGCTGATGAAATTCTGTTCTTCCCGATAAAAGACATCATTAATATAGATCTTTGCTTGCAAAAGTATATGGAAATGATTGGAAGTTGGATGAGTGAACCTGATTTGAAATGAAATGTTAACAAAACGGAGGTAATGGTGGTGAAAGGTCAACGAGACAATTTTGAGTTTAAAAATGTGGTTGTTGGGGGGGGGGGGGGGGGAAACTACCAGTAAAAAAGAGGATGACTGTCCTGGGAGTGTGTTTAGATAGTTGTTTGACAATGGAAAACCAAATATTAAAAATAATCAGGGTGGGAATACATGCAACTTCAAATGCTTTATAGATTGAAGCCAATATTACCAGCATATGGTTTCCGTACTGTGGTTCAGACGTTGATCCTGAGTAGGGTGGACTATTGTAATTCACCATACTTAAGATTAAGATTAAGGGCTCCTTTTATCAAGCTGCGGTAGGCGGTTAACGCGCGGAATACCGCGCGTTCAACCGCGCTAGTCGCTAACGCCTCCACTGACGAGGCGTTAGCTTTTTGGTGTGCCGCGGGGGTTAGCGCGTGATGAAATGACCGACGCGCTAACCCCCGTAGCGCACCTTGATAAAAGGAGCCCTAAGTTTAAGATTCTTGCGATTATACATCAGACGTTGTATCCTGCTTCCCCAAAGATCTAACAAGAATTCTTTGAGATCTATAAACCGAGAAGAGAGCTTAGAGATGTAAATGGGATGAAATTAAGTTTGGAGGGTAGAAGGTCGACTATGCATGCTAGGATCGGAGCGTCAATGATATCCATGGCTGGCGTAGAACTATGGGATGCCTTGCCTGGTATCCTGCGGTTTTGTATGGGGAGGATGAATGTTAAGGAAATGCTGACAACTCAATTATTGCCAACTAGTCTTATAGCCCGTTACATTAACGGGTGCTAGAATATATGTGTGTGTGTCTGTCTTTATTTCATTCTCTCTCTCTCTCTCTCTCTCTCCTTCTTCTCCTCTCTTTCTGTATTTCTGTCTTTCTTTCTGTCTTTCTTTTTCCTCGGCTGTCCACCCATTCTCCCTTCATTTTACCTTCCCTGTGTCCACCACCACCCCTTCACTGCTCCCCTTATCCAGCAGCAGCCCTTCTCCCTTTTTTTAATCTCCCCCCTGTCCAGCAGCACCTCTTTCCTGTCCCCCTGTCCAGCAGTAAGCCTCCCTTCCTTTTTTTCCCCCCTCCGTCTCTTCCCCTGTCCATCAACACCGCTTTCCTGCTCCCCCGTCCAGCAGTAGGCCTCCCTTTAAAAAAAAAACCTCCCCTGACAAAGCGCTCCCTTCCTTCCCCCCTCCCTGAACCCCAAAAAATGGCAGAAGGAATGCCGACTCCCTCCTACCATCAGCGCTCCCCCCACAGCGCTCTAAAATATGGCAGGAGGTATGCCGACTTCCTCCTGCCATCGGGCCAACTCCTTTCCTCCCCCCCCCCCAAAAAAAAAAAATACACAGGAGGGATGCCCACTCCCTCTTGCCACTGGACGCGGACCCCCACTTCCCCTCCCCCTCCCCTTACCTCTAAAAGTTGGGAGTAGGAGGGGTGCTCAGTCCCTCTTGCTCCTCTGACGAACTGTGGGCCATAGGCCCCGCCCCAGTTCATCATGTGCTTTCTGCCCTCCGCCAACAGCCGCGGCGGCCTGCAGCCGGAGACCTACAGCGCACGGAAAATGGGAGCACGCAGTTAAGAGTGCGCATGCGCGGCTTAGGCTTTTATTATATTAGATGCCTTCTTATGCTAAGATATATTTCAGTTGATAACTGCCTTTTAGAACTCTTTTGACAGCAATGTATGATTTAAAGTTTGATTGTATTTCTGAATTGATTGAATTTGCGCTCTATTCCTGTTTATAACAGGGATGATTAATGAGGTTGTTAGATATGTCTATGTTATATGTGGTAATCGCAGGAAAACAAGATTTTATGTATGTGATATGGAAACCGCATAGTTATATGCGGTATATAAATATTTTAATAAATAAATAATACATATTCCCTTATAAAATTACGCTCCACCTATAGTAGATGAAGCCTGAAGGTCTCACAGATCCATGGTGAGACCTCACCTGGATTACTGTGTTCAGTTTTGGAGGCCACATTATCAAAAGGATGTGAAGAGAACGGAGTCGATTCAGCGAATGGCCACTAGGATGGTTTCAGGACTCAAAGATCTCCTATATGAAGAACGTCTGAACAGGCTGCGCTTATATTCTCTCGAAGAGTGCGGAGAAAGGGGGGACATGATAGAAACATTTAAATACGTCATGGGCCGCATTGAAGTGGAGGAAGAAATCTTTTATCCTACGGGTCCCACGGCGACAAGAGGGCGCCCGCTAAAACTCAGGGGAGGAAGATTTCATGGGGACACCAGGAAATACTTCTTCACCGAAAGGGTAATTGATCGATGGAATGGTCTTCCACGTCAGGTAGTTGAGGCCAGTACCACGCTCGACTTCAAGGGACGATGGGACCGTCTGGTGGGGTCGCTCCAGAGGAATGCTTAAAAGATGGATTCTCGAGGAGGGAGGGTTCTTGAGTGGGCAGACTTGTTGGGCCGTCGGCCCTTTTCTGCCGTCATACTCTATGTTATATGAAAATATTACCCACCTTCTCCTTTTTAGTATGTTGGAAGTATGCATGCCAAATGCACCATTTACAATCTATGTGATGCCAACTACGACCACTGTAGGTTTTACAGTCTTTCCCTGGTAAGTCAGCAGTTCTAATTCAGTTCAGGTTAATGCAGATCAATAGTGACTGAAGATAATTTCCCTCTAAAAGCTGTTTTGCTACGTTATTAGAAGCGAATTGGTGATCTTAATCCAATTCCCAGTTCTCTCAAATACTAAATCAATTTAGCACTAATTGGCATCCTTGTTAGCAGTTTTGGCAGAAAGACCAGCGACTGCACAAACAGGGAGCGTACATGACTATCGTCCCCTGTGAGGGTCCCTCCAGAGCAGTATTTAAGTGTGTTAGGACAGTGAGAAGAAGTTTGCCCTGGTGGCGTCAAGGTTATGAGACGGGGTACATTTCTAATACTGCCAATGTGCAGTATTAGAAATGTACATGAGTAACATTAACTAGAAAAAAAAATGTTGGTAGGTGTCTAAAATCTCTATTATCTGAAATTCTCCTGGAGAAACCAAGGAATGGGGCATTGTTATAAATAGCAGAGCATCATTTAGGGCTGTCAAGAGCTTTTTCTCTATACCTCTTGTTCGTACTTTTATTTTGGCACTTGAACAAAATCTTTTCCGGAGAAAGGAAAACGGTAAAAACTAGAGGGCCATCATTTGAGGTTGAGAAATGTTAGGAAATTCTTCTTTACGGAGAGAGTGGTTGAAGCGTGGACTGCGCTCCCGAGGGAGGCGGTGGAGAGGAAAATGGTGACAGAGTTCAAACAAGCGTGGGATGAACACCAGAGGATCTCTAATCAGAAAATAATGGGTATATATTGAAGAAATAGTAATAATAATAATTTATTGTTTATATACCGCCAAAGCCAAAGAAGTTCGAGGCGGTTTACAATCAAGAAGAGCTGGACATACAGCGAAAAAAACAATGAAGTCTCTGAGTACATGAATATTTGTACAGAGTAAGGTAACATTGTAGAGGCGGGTTTACAATAAAAAGTAAGTCGAGGCGATTTACAATAGGAAGAGCAGGCCATACAGTGTGGGATAAGCAGTGAAGACTTTAGGAATTCTTGGTCAATAGGAAGTAGATCGAGGCGATTTACAATAAGAAGGGATTGGTCATACAGTGAGGGATAAGCAGTGAAGACTTTAGGAATTCTTGGTCAATAGGAAGTAGATTGAGGCGATTTGCAATAAGAAGGGATAGGTCATACAGTGAGGGATAAGCAGTGAAGACTTTAGGAATTCTTGGTCAATAGGAAGTAGGTCGAGGCGATTTACAATAAGAAGGGATAGGTCATACATTGAGGGATAAGCAGTGAAGACTTTAGGAATTCTTGGTCAATAGGAAGTAGGTCGAGGCGATTTACAATAAGAAGGGATAGGTCATACATTGAGGGATAAGCAGTGGAGACTTTAGGAATTCTTTGTCACAAATTGGTTGAACAGGTTGGTTTTAATTAGTTTTCTGAAGTTGAGGTAGGATGAGGAGTGCATGATGATGCTGCTTAGCCAGTCATTCTGTAGACTTGCTTGGAAGACAAGCGTTCTGTCAAGGAATCTTTTGTATCGGCAGGTTTTTATTGTAGGGTGGCTAAACATGCATATTCTGCATGCAGGCTTGGTGGAGCAGTCTAGTTTAAAGTGGTAGACCAGGTACAGAGGGGCCAGACCGAGAATGGATTTGAAACAGAGACAGGTGAATTTGAACAATACTCTTGCCTCCAGGGGCAACCAGTGGAGTTTTTGGTAGTAGGGTGTTATGTGATCCCATTTCTTTAGGCCGAAAATCAGTCGCACGGCTGAGTTTTTTGTATGATTCGGAGTCTTTGAATGGTTTTCTTGAGAGACCCCCAGATAAATAATATTGCAATAGTCGAGTAGGTTTAAGATGGGAGGATTGCACCAGTAAGCGGAATGATGTGTCGAAGTACTTTCTGATGGTTCTTAGTTTCCATAGTGTCGAGAAGCCTTTTCTGATTAGTAGCTCTGAGTTCATATCTAGAGTGAGATAGCGGTCAAGTACTGGGCAGGCTTGCACGGCCTGTGTCCCGTCTATGGACATTCAGTTGAGGATGGGCTGGGGAGGGTTTCGATGGCTGGGCTGGTTAAGATGGGCTGGAGTGAGCTTTGATGGAGACTCCAGTAGATGGAACTGAAGCACACTACCAGGCCCAGAAATATCTAAGAAAAAGGACCATTTAAATTAAATGCTTAATTTATAGAGCGTGTATGGTTGGGCAGACTGGATGGACCATTTGGGTCTTTATCTACTGTCATTTACTATGTTATGTTTCTATGATTTCTAGATTTGATTATTGTAATACCTGATATAATAGCCTTTCCCTGAGAAGTATCAAACAGATTCAACTGATTCATCCCACTGCTGCTAAAATGCTGTATAATGCTAGAAATTGACCATATTTCTCCTCTTGGTATACAGGTACTCGTTGACTTATGATTTATGCAACTTACGACGGTTCGACTTTACGACACGTTTCTCCCATCTCCCATCCCAGCCCATACTAACTAATTTCTACCCCTCACCACTGGACCACCAGGGAAAAGGTACGTGGGGAAGGGTAAAAAATACTGTAGTTAGTACAGGCCGACTTACATCCAGATCGACTTGCGACCTGTCAGTCAGAACCAATTGCGGTCATAAGTCGACAAGGACCTGTATATTTACTAAAGAGCTTCACTGAATTCATAAGAATAAAAGAATAGCCTTACTGGGTCAGACCAATGGTCCATCAAACCGAGTAGCCCAGTCTCATGGTAGCCAATCCAGGTCCCTAGTACCTGACCAAAACCCAAGGAGTAGCAACATTCCATACAGAATCTCAAAGAATAGCAAGATTCCGGAATCCCAGAGAGTAACAAGATTCTAGAATCTCATAGAGTAGCAACATTCCATACAGAATCTCAAAGAATAGCAAGATTCCGGAATCCCAGAAAGTAACAAGATTCTAGAACCCCAAAGAGTAGCAACATTCCATGCTACCGATCCAGGCCAAGCAGTGGCTTCCCCCATGTCTTTCTCAATAACAGACTATGGATGTTTCCTTCAGGAAATTGTCCAAACCTTTTTTAAAACCAGCTATACTATCTGTTCTTACCACAACCACTGATGATGCGTTCCAGAGCTTAACTATTCTCTGAGTGAAAACAATTGTCCTCCTATTGGTTTTAAAAGTATTTCCCTGTAATTTCATTGAGTGCCCCTTAGACTTTGTAATTTTTGACGGAGTGAAAAATCGATCCACTTGTACCCGTTCTACTCCACTCAGGGTTTTGTAGACTTCAATCCTATCTCCCCTCAGCCGTCTCTTTTCCAAGCTGAAGAGCCCTAACCGTTTTAGTCTTTCCTCATACGAGAGGAGTTCCATCCCTTTTACCATCTTGGTCGCTCTTTGAATCTTTTCTAGCGCCACTATATCTTTTTTGAGATAAGAAGGCCAGAACTGAACGCAATACTCCAGATGAGGTCGTAACATGGAGCGATATAGGGGCATTATAACATTCTTAGTCTTGTTAACCATCCTTTTTAAATAATTTCTGTTTGCTTTTTGGCCGCCACCACACATTGGGCAGAGGGTTTCATTGTATTGTCTACAATGACACCCAGATCTTTTTCTTGGGCGCTAACCCCCAAGGTGGACCCTAGCATCTGGCAACTGTGATTCAGTCTGTTCTTCCCAATGTGCATCACTTTGTATTTGTCCACATTAAATCTCATCTGCCACTTGAATGCCCAGTTTTCCAAGCTTAGCAACAAAATAAAAATAAGTATTTAACTCTTGTATATGTAACCGTAGACCCACCTCTTAGCCAGTCCAAGGGCTCAGTCCTGCTCTTTGGGTCGGTAACCCGCAAAAAAATTATAAGTGGGCCAAAATTCTGGGAACTAAAAGAACGGAAACGAAGATCAGCATCTACTACCGACCCCCAGGGCAGTCCGAAGAAACTGATGGAGAGATGACGGACAAGATTAAATACAACTGCAAGGGAGGCAACAATTATCCGGGGATAGACTAGAACCTAGGCACCTCCGGCTGTGGTAGGGAGAGGAGGGCATGAGGGCACCACCCTAGGTGTCTATTACCCTCGCTATGCCACTGGTATCATGCCTCTCAGCTTGTAAGCCAATTTCTCCATTATAGAAACATAGAAACATAGAGTATGATGGCAGAAAAGGGCCGACAGCCCAACAAGTCTGCCCACTCAAGAACCCTCCCTCCTTCGGGAATCCATCTTTTAAGCATTCCTCTGGAGTGACCCCCACCTGTCTGTCCCATCGTCCCTTGAAGTCGAGCGTGGTTCTGGCCTCGACTACCTGCCGTGGAAGACCATTCCATCAATCAATTACCCTTTTGGTGAAGAAATACTTCCTGGTGTCCCCATGAAATCTTCCCCCCCCCCTGAGTTTTAGCGGATGCCCTCTTGTCGCCATGGGACCCGTAAGACAAAATATTTCTTCCTCCACATCAATACGGCCCGTGACATATTTCTATCATGTCCCCCCTTTCCCTGCGCTCTTCGAGAGAATATAAGCGCAGCTTGTTCAAACGTTCTTCATATGGGAGATTTTTTAGTCCTGAGACCATCCTAGTGGCCATTCGCTGAATCGACTCCATTCTCTTCACATCCGTTTGATAATGTGGCCTCCAAAACTGAACACAGTACTCCAGGTGAGGTCTCACCATTGATCTGTGCAACGGCAGTATGACTTCAGGCGTACGACTGATAAAGCTCCTTCTGACGCAGCCCAGCATTTGTCTAGCTTTTGCTGTTGCTTTCTCCACTTGATTCGCAGCTTTCATATCTTCCCGGATGATTACTCCTAAGTCCCTTTCTGCTGCAGTTCTGGTTAGGTTTTCACCATTCAGGGTGTACGTTCTGCGTGGATTTCTGCTACCAAGGTGCATAACCTTACATGTTTTGGCATTAAAATTCAGTTGCCAAGTACTGGACCATTGTTCTAGTAAAAGTAGGTTCTGCTCCATTGCGCCGGGCATGATTGCGCTATCAGGTTCTGCTGTGCTGCCTACACTGTTGCATAGTTTAGCGTCATCGGCGAATAATGTAATTTTATCTCAGCCCTTTGTTTTAGTCAAGAAGCCACTTCCTCTCTCTGGCTAGTTGCCCTGGCAAGGCATTACAAAGAAATTAGTAGAATCATATTAATTTTCTCTGCTGAGGGCAAAGTGTATGATGTACGTTTACAAGTTTTATAATAAAGTATTAGCTTTCCTTACCAGTTTCAGCAGTGGTACTAGTAGTTAAATATAAAAAAAGCAAATACAAGCTTTCAGATGTCTGCTAAACCATATTCATGATGCAATTTGAGAAAAGGAAGCGCGGTTTTAATAACAGTTTTTTGAGCTGATGTTGGTCATCCAGACTTAATGCAATGTTCTGTTGGCGTAATGAGACCGGTACTTAAGATTTTCTAGCACCTATGGGATCGCAAATTCTGCGAGGGCAGCAGAAATGGGGAAAGTGCCGATTCTACAGTACCTGCCGCAGAGTTTAATTCTCTTTAATCAGGTCTGGTTTACTTTTTCTTTGTCGTGCAGTTATGAAGCAGGAGCAGAATTGTGCTGAACAGGCTATGTTTATCCATTTGATCAGACAGAAAGGAATTTCGGCTTATTGTAAGTGGAGCATCCTAATCAATATAGAATCAGTGTCGGTCTGTCTGTCTTGCATCTACAAAAGGGAGGCTATACAGTAAAACATGTATTACTTTGTAGCCTTATTAGCCAGTAACTCCTTTATTCTATCACGTATGCACGTAACAGGAAGCACCATTTGTGTTAAAATTAAAGGGGTAAACTCGTATTCAGCCAGCAGAGGTCAGTGTTTTTTTGATCATCACTAGCATTATTCTCTGATACTCAAAACCAGGCTATGTCCAAGCAAAAAGCACTGAATATCTGGGTATAACAAATATAGAAACATAGTAACATGATGGCAGATACAGGCCAAATAGCCCATCCATAGCATCCACTATCTCCTCCGCTCCCTATTGGCTAAGGCTCGTAACATTTGCATCTCCTCTCCCTATTGGCTAAGGCTCTTTACACCTGCATTGTGAGGTCATAGAGCTTTATGATTATAGAAACATGATGGCAGATAAAGGCCAAATGGCCCATCCACAGCATCCACTGTCTCCTCCTCTCCCTATTGGCTAAGGCTCTTAACATTTGCATCCCCTCTCTCTATTGGCTAAGGCTCTTTACACCTGCATTGTGAAAAGTCATAGAGCTTTATGGTTATAGAAATATGATGGCAGATAAAGGCCAAATGGCCCATCCATAGCATCCACTATCTCCTCCTCTCCCTATTGGCTAAGGCTCTTAACATTTGCATCTCCTTTTCTTATAGGTTAAGGCTCTTTACACCTGCATTGTGATGTCATGGAACTTTATGGTTATAGAAACATAGTAACATGATGGCAGATAAAGGCCAAATGGCCCATCCAGTCTTCCCATCTGCAGCATCCACTATCTCCTCCTCTCCCTATTGGCTGAGGCTCTTAACATTTGCATCTCCTCTTCCTATAGGCTAAGGCTCTGTGCACCTGCATTGTGAGGTCATAGAGCTGCCCATCTGCAGTAACCATAATCTCTTTCTCTCTCCGAGAGATCCCACGTGCCTATCCCAGGCCCATTTGAATTCAGACATAGTCTCTGTCTCCACCACCTCTTCTTGGAGACTGTTCCACACATCTACCATCCTTTCTGTAAAAAAAGTATTTCCTTAGATTACTCTGGACCCTATCACCTCTTAACTTCATTCTATGTCCTCTCATTCCAGAGCTTCTTTTCAAATGAAAGAGACTCGACTCATGTGCATTTACGCCATGTAGGTATTTAAATCTCTTCTCTATCATGTCTCCCCTCTCCCACCTTTCCTCCAAAGTATACAGATTGAGATTTTTAAGTCTGTCCCCATACACCTTATAAGTTTCTGAGAGGGCGGGAGCTGGGAGGTCTTGAGCATGCGCAGATGCTCAAGGTCTCATACCATCCCAGTTATGCTATTATTTGTCTGTCTGCGGTAGCAGCAGCAGCCAGGCGGGAATGGTAAGAAATGCAGGTCACCGTGGGGAGAGGGAGAAGCAAGAGAGAAATGCCAGTCACAAGGGGGGATGGAGGGAAAGAAGTGGCAGTAAAAGGGTGGAAGCCTGGTAGGAACATTTTGATTTTAAATACCGGTACTTACAGTGGAATGCAGAAGGAGTGAAATATGTTTGAAAGAAGTGCAAACCCTGCACAAGACATTTGTTGAAGGTTTTGGAGGAGGGGCAGTTACTGCGGAACAGGAGGGAGGAGAAGAGGGAAAAAATGCTGCACACCAAGGGGGAGGGAGTAAGGCATAAATGCAGGCCTCTACAGGGGAGGAAAGATTATACTTGATTATAACTCTCCCGGCTTATATTCAAGTTAACAGTTTTCCCTCTATTTGGGGAAAAAACTCTTAACTCGGCTTATACTTGGATAGACTTATATTCGAATATATATACAGTATGTGGCTGGCTGACACCTGTTTGTTTCCTCCTACTTCGTGCTCTCAATGTAACTTCACTGCATTCCTGCAGCCTCACTTGTAAACCATCTTGAATTGAAAGGTATGATGGGATATAAATAAAGCTATTATTATTATTATGTGGCTAAGTGCAATATTCAGCATTTGACCAATAAGTTGAACCACATAAAGGAGGACATATTTTTTCACTCAGAGAATAGTTAAGCTCTGGAATGTGTTACCAGAGGATGTGGTAAGAGCAGTTAATGTAGCTGGCTTTATATGCAGTGGCATTAACTAGTTAAGTGCCATGAAATATCGTGGTTATCACAGGACAAGTGACTTAAATGGCTGTGAGAGATGGGGGTAAGAGGAAACCCCACTTGTTCTTGCCTCTAGCAGCCACTTCATGAACATGGCTTCTGTGGGTTTGCTCCTGTTCCCATCACCCCATTGGATCACCAGAGACTTTAGGTATTACCATGGTGCCTATCGTGGTGATGGTGATGGGGGGGGAGGACTTTATGGACCATGGGGCGAGCTGGGAAGGCAACTTGCTCATCAGAGATGAAAGGGAGGGAGGGAGGATCAAAGGGGAGGGCTGCTGCATCTTGTTCCAGGGACATGGGAAGGATGGAGGGAGGATTAGAATAGACTGTACTTTGTTCCAGGGAGAAATGTTGGGAGGATCGGAGAGGAGGCTGCATCTTGTTCTAGAAAGGTGGGAGAGAGGGGCAATGGAATTGGGGGGGGGGGGGGGGAGCAGAAGGCATCGGCTTCCCTTATGCAGGTCTCTGCCAATATTCATCCAAAGTCCGCATAAACTCTGGTGCTTGGACATGGTCAGGCACTGAATATCCAGGACTGCTTTTGCATGCGGCAGTTAACATTTTAAAAAACGCTCAGTGCTGCCGGATGGACATTTATCCCTTAATTTCAGGGGTTTGCTGAACGCTCATGCATTGTTACCAACAGTCACCATTAGCATCAGTACCATCCCATCATAGCGTTGTCCAGAAGACACAGTTTTCACATTCAGTGCATTTCTGAATTTGAACCTTGAGTTACATTTCAGTTTCTGTAGCTCTACCATTTCTCACAACGGCTCTTTACGTGCTTGAATTTCTTCTTGACTGATATCCAAAACAACTTCCCTATGAGGAAAGGTTAAAGCGGCTAGGGATATTCAGCTTGGAGAAGAGATGGCTCGGGGAAGATCCAGTAGAGGTCTATAAAATACTGAGTGGAGTAGAACAAGTAGATGTGAATCACTTCTTTACTCTTTCCAAAAATACTAGGACTAGGGGGCTTGCGATGAAGCTACTAAGTAGTAGATTTAAAACAAACCGGAGAAAATATTTCTTCACTCAACAGGTAATTAAACTCTGGAATTCATTACCGGAGAATGTGGTGAAAGCAGTTAGCTTAGCAGGGTTTAAAAAAGGCTTGGATAACTTCCTAAAAGAGAAATACCTAGGCCATTATTGGGATGACTTGGGGAAATCCACCGCTTATGAGCATTCCTAGGATAAGTGACCTAAAATCTATTTTTTCTCCTTGGCATTTTACCAGGTACTTGAGACCTGGGTTGGCCACTTCGGTCTGTCCCAGTATAGCAATTCTTATATTCTTATACTGTATGCTCTAAAAAGAAAGACTATTTCTCACACCTGACCTCAAACATTTCTTTCATCTCACTGCGGGTTAAAAGAGTTCAGCCGTTCTCACAAGGTTTCTTCTGATTCAGATCTTTCCTCTTGGCATTTCTTCTCTCTTTATGAGAGGCATTCCTCTGGTTTATACAGATGTATTTCTTTACCTTCCTTACTTTACAACAGGGGATCTCAACCCAGTCCTTGGGACATACCAAGTCAGTCTGGTTTTCAAGATATCCGCAATGAATATGTATGAAATACATTTGCATACAATGTAAGCAGTGCACACAAATTTATTTCTGTATATTCACTGGGAATATCTTAGAAACCTGGCTGGCTTGGTGTGTTCTGAGGACTACATAAGAAAATAAGAATAGCCTTACTGGGTCAGACCAATAGTCCATCAAGCCCAGTAGCCCGTTCTCATGGTGGCCAATCCAGGTCCCTAGTACTTGGCCAAAACCCATGGAGTGGCAACATTCCAAACAGAATCTCAAAAAATAGCAAGATTCCGGAATCCCACAAGATTCTAGAGCCCCAAAGAGTAGCAACATTCCATGCTACCGATCCAGGGCATACAGTGGCTCCCCCCCCCCCCCCGTCTCGATCAATAACGGACTTTGGACTTTTCCTCCAGGAACTTGTCCAAAACATTCTTAAAACCAGCTACGCTATCTGCTCTTACCACAACCTCTGGCAATGCGTTCCAGAGCTTAATTTTTTTCTGAGTGAAAAATTTTTCCCTCCTATTGATTTTAAAAGTATTTCCCTGTATCTGCATTGAGTGTCCCCTAGTTTTTGTAATTTTTGACGGAGTGAAAAATTGATCCACTTGTACCCATTCTACTCCACTCAGGATTTTGTAAACTTCAATCATACCTCCCCTCAGCCGTCTCTTTTCCAAGCTGAAGAGCCCTAACCGGTTTAGTCTCTCCTGCTTTAGAGAGAGAGATCTTAAAGCTTTACTAAAATATAGCTTTTGCACAAAAGAAAACCAGGAAAAAAAAAGTCAGCAGAGGCACAAATGCTCAGCATTTTTCTATAAAGGGAAAATGCTTTTTTTGTGTGTGTGTGTGTGTGGGGGGGGGGTTGTTCTTCTGGGTCAGTATCTGCCAGGTATTGTTTGATTGTTATCTTTCTCTGCCTAAAAACCCAGTGCTTTGATGTTATAGTTCAGACTTCTAAAGTACTTTTTCTTTAGATATAAGAAGCTTAGAAATCATTTCTCTGTTAATCTAAGCTCTGTAGTGTCTCGCCAAAATGGTAAGTTGGGAATCTGAGCCATCAAAGTTCCTGAACTACTGAGACTCTTCAAATAAGTTGCTCACATGACAATGCCTTGGTGTTTAGTTACTGCGAGAGAAACTGCATATAAAAGTCAAAATGGAAAATCCTGTATCTTTAGAAGGAACTCTCCCCATATTCGCGACACTCTGTCTAGGTGTTCCATACTTTCTCCCTCCACCATGTGGCCAAAATATCTCTGCAGTCTTAGTAACATATATATACGGTAGTATAATAACATAGTAAATGACGGCAGATAAAGACCTGAAAGGTTCATCCAGTCTGCCCATAAGTTATACCCATTAAAAAACACATGATTAAATTAACTTGTCTCTTCTTTGATATTTCTGGGTCATAGACTGCAAAGTCCACCTGGTATTGTCCTAGGTTCCAACTGCTGAAGTTCCATCTAATCAAGCCATTGTGACATCACTGCTGAGGTTGGCCCTTAGGCATTGGTGGAATGAGGCATTATGACATCACAATCTCAGCTCTGGAATGTTGCTACTCTTTGAGTTTCTGCCAGGTAACATAGTAAATGATGGCAGATAAAGATCCATCCAGTTTGCCCATGATTAAATTAACCTGTCTCTTCTTTGATATTTCTGGGTCATAGACTGCAAAGTCCACCTGGTATTGTCCTAGGTTCCATCTAATCAAGCCATTGTGACATCATTGCTGAGGTTGGCCCTTAGGCATTGGTGGAATGAGGCATTATGACATCACAATCTCAGCTCTGGAATGTTGCTACTCTTTTGAGTTTCTGCCAGATAACATAGTAAATGACGGCAGATAAAGACCTGAACGGTCCATCCAGTCTGCTCATTAGTTATTCCCATTAAAAATACCTGATTAAATTAACTTGTCTCTTCTTTGATATTTCTGGATCATAGACTGTAAAGTCCATCTGGTATTGTCCTAGGTTCCAAATGCTGAAGTTGCCACCTAATTAAGCCATTGTGACATCACTGCTGAGGTTGGCCCTTAGGCATTGGTGGAATGAGGCATTATGACATCACAATCTCAGCTCTGGAATGTTGCTACTCTTTGAGTTTCTGCCAGGTAACATAGTAAATGATGGCAGATAAAGGTCCATCCAGTTTGCACATGATTAAATTAACCTGTCTCTTCTTTGATATTTCTGGGTCATAAACTGTAAAGTCCACCTGGTTGCCGTCCAAGCTCACTCCGTCCTATCCAACCATTCTGTTTGCAGGATATCTACCTGATATATCTTATGAAAAGAAGGGATATGGTATTTAAATGTTTAAATAATAGAGTTCTGTGTGTTTGCTAGTGAAGCTGCTTGGGGCATCCACACTCCTGTGTCACTTGTTTAGTGTTGCCTGAGAATCTCCTTCCTGGATCTGAGGAAAAAGAAAGCAGAAGGAGTGCATGGCTAGGGAATCAGCTCCCATCATCCAAAAAGGACAGAGGCAGTGAGCACACAGTTAAAGGAGCCCTTCCTTGGACCCCAGGAGAAAAGACATGGGGGGGGGGGGGGGAATCTTATTGCTGACCTACAAGTGTGTTCATTCTGCTGCTCCTCAATATCTCTCCTCGCTTCTCTCTCCTTATACACCTCCTAGAAAACTCAATTCCTCAGATAAGTCACTCTTAATGTTACTCTTCTCCTCCACTGCCAATTCCAGACTTTGTTCCTACCCGAGTTTGTTCCTCAAGCCCCCTCCCTTCCCTTGTTTAAAAGCAGACTGAAAGCCCACCTTTTTGATATAGCCTTTAATCCTTAACCCTATTCCTCTGATGTCATAATGCCTCATTCCACCAATAAGAGCCAACCTCCTCAGTGATGTCACAATAGCTGGATTGTCCTGTACTCCCCTCTGCCCTCCAACCCAGCCAGCTGATTAACTGTTCCCCTTAACTGTATCCATGTCATCCTGTTTGTCTGTCTTGGCTTTTAGATTGTAAGCTCTTTGAAGCAGGGACTGTTTTCTTAATCTTTGTGACTTTGTGCAACGCTGCGTGTGTCTGGTAGCGCCATAGAAATAATTCATAGTGGTAGTAGTAGCAGAAAGAAAGTGCCCCAAACTGTTAATGCTACAAAGTTTCCTTGAACACTCAATATTACTCTACTTGGGAGGTAAAATTTGGCCAGCAAAATGAGCTTGACTGCTATCAATCCCTACACGTAAACTACACTCTAGCAGATTATTGCACGTCACATATGCATGAGAAGCGGGAGGCAAATGGTATACAAGGAAAAATGTATTTGAAGAGGTTTGATGATGGACCAGGGCTGTGAGGTCAAATCGGGGTTCTACCCTGGTTGGAAGAAGGTCTAATAAGGATCCATAAAGAATTGGCTGAAGTAGGTTGAGGACTTGCTTGGAAGGCACCTAGATGTGCAAATAGTGCCATAGAAGAACTGAGATCAGGAACCCTGAGGTCAAATGTGGAACAGGTCCACTGGAACCAGTGGTATAGCCATGGGGGGAGGGGCTCGGAAGCCTGGGCCCCCTCACCTTTGGCTTGAGCTCCCTCTGCTTTCATGGCTTGCTATGTCTTTGAGAACCCAGTCCTCGAGGGCCACCAGCAGGTTAGATTTTCAGGATATCACTAATGAATATGCATGAGAGAGATTTGCATATCATGAAGGTAATATGCATGTAAATCTCTCTCATGTATATTTATTATGAATATTTTTAAAGCGTGACTTGTCGGTGGTCTTTGAGCTAGCTCCACTGGGGTTCTGCCATATGGATTCCTTCTAGAAATTTCTACGACTTCACTACAAGTATAAAAAGTAGCTGGAACTTTTAAGGAAAGCATCTGGCTATTTCTAGTTCCACTCCAATAATCACTTTCATTAAACACATTCTTTTCTAGGGGGATTTGCTGATTGAATTATACTTGAGCATGTTGTTTCTATGAAAAACAACTAAAGTACGGGATTTCATGCATATAAAAGTGAATAATTTTAATCCATCTCTGGGAAATATTCAATCATTTAAGAGCAGTATATTTATAATATAAAATATAACACAATATTATGTCTAAGGAGATTAAAATGATCCCAAACATCCAAATGTGAACAAGCTGTCACTTGACAAAACAGTGTTATTATTTCTCAGTGACTTGTTACAGTTTAAGAATAATATTTTGATCCTAGCAATTATCATCAGCACCATCTGTGGTTTCTTGAACTTAAACATCACCATACTGGGACAGACCAATATTCCATCAAGTCCAGTTTACTATATTTGGAAAGAGAAAGTACGACCATGTTTCCCTATTGCTGAGAAAACTCCATTGCCTTCCAGTCCATCATAGAATCCAGTTCAAGTGTGCATGTGTGGTTTTCAAACTCCTTTATGGAATATTTGACTCTTTGATTCCCCTTAGTGGGAATTCCTTTAGATCCTGCTATTCAAGAACTATAACAATTCACAAATTAGCATTTATTTCTCTGAAAGGTATTAAATGCACTGGGAAGCTTAGTAAATCTTTTACCTTTAAATTGGTGAGAATTTGGGATGGACTTCCAGATCCTCTAAGACTGGTAGATCAATTATTTCAATTTCGAAAAAGTTTAAAAACCTGGTTGTTTTCACAATAGTTAATTTGATTCTAGCTGTCGTATAGTCATTTTAAGCAATTCAACATACTTTTTTCTAACTTTTTCCGTCCATCTAATTGAACTAATTTCTGTTTTTATCCCACAGTTTTTACTTGTTTCATTTTTTAACGAACTATAAACCGAGTCGAGCTTCATAGGGAGTAGATTTGGTATATAAAATGAAGATTAGATTAGATGGTTCCATTATTTTTTCTTTGTCCATTATCCTTTTTAACCGAGACGAGGCAGGCTTTCGAGCTGAAACAAGGAACTTGTTGGGTCTAAGTTGACTCAAGAACAAATAAGAGAAACTGACTTCACAACGGTGAGAAGCAAGAAACAATAGCGAAGGAGACCAGTTGGTGCGCAATCCTGTTTATTTGTAACAGACTCAACATGATCGTATTTCGGCCATAAAAGGCCTGCCTCAGGAGTCTAGAATAAAGCATGCATTGAAAATACTCAATTGTACAAATAAACAACCTCCAAATTGTAAAATCACACGTCATACATGATTAATATACATGAAGAATAAATAAATAAACGATCATAAATAACTCATATGTGTCATAATCGACATATGTAAACGGACATTTAAAACATGTAGTAACATAGTAGATGACGGCAGATAAAGACCCGAATGGTCCATCCAGTCTGCCCAACCTGATTCAATTTAAATTTTTTAATTTTTTTCTTCTTAGCTATTTCTGGGCAAGAATCCAAAGCTTTACCCGGTACTGTGCTTGGGTTCCAACTGCCGAAATCTTTGTTAAGACTTACTCCAGCCCATCTACACCCTCCCAGCCATTGAAGCCCTCCCCTGCCCATCCTCCACCAAACGGCCATACACAGACACAGACCATGCAAGTCTGCCCAGTACTGGCCTTAGTTCAATATTTAATATTATTTTTTGATTCTAGATCCTCTGTGTTCATCCCACGCTTCTTTGAACTCAGTCACCGTTTTCCTCTCCACCGCTTCTCTCGGGAGCACATTCCAGGCATCCACCACCCTCTCCGTAAAATAGAATTTCCTAACATTGCCCCTGAATCTACCACCCCTCAACCTCAAATTATGTCCTCTGGTTTTACCATTTTCCTTTCTCTGGAAAAGATTTTGTTCTACGTTAATACCCTTTAAATATTTGAACGTCTGAATCATAGCTCCCCTGTCTCTCCTTTCCTCTAGGGTATACATATTCAGGGCTTCCAGTCTCTCCTCATACGTCTTCTGGCGCAAGCCTCCTATCATTTTCGTCGCCCTCCTCTGGACCGCTTCAAGTCTTCTTATGTCCTTCGCTTGATATGGTCTCCAAAACTGAACACAATACTTCAAGTGGGGTAGATCAGATAAACCATTGCATAATTAAATCTTTATTCTTACTCAAAAACAAAACATTTATATTTAAAACGATACAGGAGCTACAACTGGTACTTCCAGACTCTTTTGATGGACTGTACATTGGTTAAACCTAATTTAGATCTTGGTCCTGAGACGGGTTTCGTGAGCACTAGTGATTCTTGGAGAAGATGCAATTGTTTTTTGCCGAGTCTAAATTTTATGAGAACCTTCCACTAGAGAGTGATAACTCCAGTAACATGAGGAAGGATAGCACAGCTTAACAAATAAGAAACACTCTCTGTGATGAAATGAATGGGCGGCTGCTTCTAGAGCAGATTGTTTTTGAGAATAGCCCCGAGACATTTTCTCACATAAAGATGACCAGGTTAATAGAATTGGAAGTCAGTTTGAATCGCAAGGTTGCTATTAAGTAACGTTGGAACTGGATGATTTTTTTTTGGTGCACCCTGTAACTTGAACACTTTCAAAGGTACGGCACTGCATGAGTCTTAACAGCACTATAGAAATGACTAGTCTTTGACCTGGGGGCCGCCGCGTGAGCGGACTGCTGCGCACGATGGACCACTGGTCTGACCCAGCAGCGGCAATTCTTAGGTTCTTATGTTTGAGTGAAAGAGTATTATCTTGTTGGGACAAATGAGACATAAAGAGCATGATTCATGAAATGGTGCCTGTCGCAGCGGGTGCCCGCAAAATGAGCACCTACCCCGTGTCAATTACCGGTAGGCGCCGGGTCCAGAATCACATCTAATTTTTCTACAGATGCCTCACATATAGACCAGTGATTGTCAAGCCTACATTTAAGGCGTCTGGCTCACACCTACGCAAACGCTTAAACCACACCTATGCCAGCCTTAGGCATCAGTAGACGTGCCTAGGCGCCAGTAAGACATTGTTTGCCACATCGATTGTTTTTTTTTTTTTTTAAACGTGCATCCTGATTGATCCCTTAGATGGTGGCAAGATGCCTACTGCCACCTACAATCAGGACGCCATTTTGAAAATCAGGCCCAACATGTTGGCATTCCACTAGGCGCTCTTTGAAATCTTTAACTTGTGAACTCCAGATCTGTCAAAAGTTCAGTTGCTAATTAAAGCCACATACTGTACGTCTTACCTTTTCCGCTAGGTCTATTGACTAGCTCCATTACCGCTTGGAAATTACGGGGAAGGTGCCTAAGGTTAGATGCCTAAATAAATAGGTGTCTAAACTTAGGCCCCTAATATACGCCCCCTTTTACAAAACCATAGCATGGTTTTTAGCGCCGGCCATGGCAGTAACAGCTCCGACGCTCATAGAATTATACTGCTACGGCTCGGCCCCAAGCTGGATAGCCTCCCCTCTTCCATCCCACTGCCATCAGGGGTACCCTTACAAATGGAATTTTCTTTCAGAATCATAGGGGTAATCATTGAATCTTCGTTTTCATTTTGCGAGCATATTAACTTTCTCGTAAAAAAAAAAAAGTGCTTCTTCAGCCTCCACATGCTTAGAAAAGTCAGGTCCTGCTTCCAACAGTCCTTGTTCAATCTATTATACTTTCATGTTTTGATCATTGTAATTTATAACCACACCAAGTTGATATTCATAAAATTATACTGTCAAAAACCAAGTGCTATACACTTTTCAATTTATGAAAACGGTAAAAGACCTCAGTGTTTCTCAGGACAAATCCTGTGAAACCATCTATGCCAGTAATAATACTGTCATAGAGAAATACATCCTTGGTCTTATGTTCTACCGTTATACAATCATATTCTTTTCAAACTTTTCACTTTTTAACTTTTTGCTGTCGTCATTTAAGATTTTATGAAAAAGTGAGCACTTATCTTGTTTCCTTCCAACAGTGCAAAACCACTGTGGAGTTGTGCGCTCTGGACTGACGTATATCTAGTGCAAGACAGGACAGAGGCGGAGCGGTAGGAGATAATCCCCTGATGCAGCCGTAGGGCGAAACAGGGCCTGTTGGGATTTCTATATGAATCAGTCTGAATTGAAATTATTCAAGAGCGATGTATTGATACCGCGCTACATCTTAAACGGCAACTGCGGTGGTTTTGCACTGTTGGAAGGAGACAAGATAAGAACATAAGAACATAATAAATGCCTCTGCTGGGTCAGACCCGAGGTCCATCGTGCCCAGCAGTCCGCTCACGCGGCGGCCCAACAGGTCCAGGACCTGTGCAGTAATCTTCTATCTATACCCCTCTATCCCCATTTCCAGTAGGAATTTGTCTAATCCTTTCTTGAATCCCAGTACCGTACTCTGCCTTATAACGTCCTCTGGAAGCGCATTTCAGGTGTCCACCACACGTTGGGTAAAGAAGAACTTCCTAGCTTTTGTTTTGAATCTGTCCCCTTTCAACTTTTCCGAATGCCCTCTTATTCTCTTATTTTTTGAAATAAGATAAGTGATCACTTTTTCATAAAATCTTAAATGACGACAGCAAAAAGTTAAAAAGTGAAAAGTTTGAAAAGAATATGATTGTATAACGGTAGAACATAAGACCAAGGATGTATTTCTCTATGACAGTATTATTACTGGCATAGATGGTTTCACAGGATTTGTCCTGAGAAACACTGAGGTCTTTTACCGTTTTCATAAATTGAAAAGTGTATAGCACTTGGTTTTTGACAGTATAATTTTATGAATATCAACTTGGTGTGGTTATAAATTTTGAAGATATTCAGCTTGTATTGTGAATAATTAATTGATTATTGTAATTCCATCTATTTCAGCCTTGCCAAAAACAGCTTAAAAAGACTTCCGTTAATCCAAAATACTGCAGATAGGCTGATATTTGGTAAAGGCAAGTACGAGCACGTATCGCCGCTTCTCGTTAAATAACACTGGCTTTCAATATTTGCCAGAATACATTTCAAATGCACATGCCTAACCTTCAAGATATTATTCGGCATTTGCCCTTCATTAATTTCTATGTTTTGGATTTCCCCCAAAATATGGTCAGGATAGAGCAGTGGTCTCAAACTCACAGCCCGGGGGCCACTTGCGGCCTGCCAGGTACTATTTTGAGGCCCTCGGTATGTTTATCATAATCACAAAAATAAAATAAAACAGTTTCTTGATCATATGTCTCTTTAGCTATAAATGACAATATTATTATTAAGACTTAGCCAAAAGGAAAGATGTATAAACTATAAAGAGTTTTACCTCATACAAAGTTGTCATTTCTTTAATAAGACATTAACTATTTTTTCTGAGGCCCTCCAAGCACCTACAAATCCAAAATGTGACCCTGCAAAGGGTTTGAGTTGGAGACCACTGGGCTAGAGCTATGCATAAGCTTAAGTGATCATTTCCTTCTCTGAAAGGCATGGAGGGGCATAATCAAAAGGAACGTCTAAGTCCGTTTTCATTTAAGTAATAAAAGTAAAACAAATACAGCCTAGGACACATTTTCAAAAAATACGTCCAAAAATTTTTTTGATTCGAAAATCGTCTAATTATACATCCTGTCGATCTGATCGTCCAAGTCGCTAAATCGTACATCTTTATACCACATTTTCATCCAACTTTTCGTCCAAGTCAAAAACGCCTAGAACAAGCCCTGTTGGACGTGGGAGGGGTTTACAAAGTGATGGACTGAACACCCAGACTAGAGAGTTGCGTGGGGATAGAAATCCCACCCGTCCCCGCCAAAGTCCCACCCGTCCCCGTGAGGAATCCCACCCGTACCCACCTGTCCCCACGAGGAATCTCTCCATCCCCACCCATCCCTGCGAGGAATCCCCTCTGTCCCCACCCGTCCCTATAAACTACAGAAATAGTTATTTCATTTAATTATGCTACTGAATTAAAGGCTCTGGTAGAAACCGTTTACAAATAAGCAAAAAGACTTTATTAATTTGGAAATATTAATTGGGAAGAATACATACTTTGTAAACAGGTTTCTACCAGAGCCTCCAATGTTTATAAATTTTTATACTACTTTATCCTAAAGCAAAAAAGAAATAGAATTTTTTTCTTACCTTTGTGGCCTGTTTTTTCTGCTTTCCTCATGTTCTCATTCAATTCCTTCCATCCACTGTCTCTCTTCTCTCTGCGTCTTCCATTTGCTCTGTTATTGTGCCTCTCCCTTTCTCCCCCCTTCCAAATTGGTCTGGCACCCATCTTCTTCCCTCCATTCCCCCCATAGTCTGGCATCTCTGTCTTCTTCCCTGCCAGTGTCTTCTCCCCACTCTCTCTTCCCCATTTCCTTTCAGCATCCTTCTCCTCCCCCATCTTCCCCATGTCCTGTCAGCGTCCTTCTCCCCCCTCTGTCTTCCCCATGTGCTTTCAGTGTCCTTCTCCGCCCTCTGTCTTCCCCATGTCCTTTCAGCGTCCTTCTCCCCCGTCTTCCCCATGTCCTTTCAGCGTCCTTCTCCCCCCATCTTCCCCATGTCCTTTCAGCGTCCTTCTCCCCCATCTTCCCCATGCCCTTTCAGCGTCCTTCTCCACCCCTTTGTCTTCCCTAGTGCTTTCAGCGTCCTTCTCCCCCCTCAGTTTTACCTTAAGCGTCTTTTCCTCTCCACTCCACCTTTCCTACCTTTCCCCCTCCCTGCCCCTTACCTTTGTGGTGCTTACCCACCCAACTGACAACAGAACAGGCCCGGTCCGACAAACCTCCCTGCCCTGTAGCCACAAATCTAAATTACCTTCTTACAGCAGCTGGAGTATTGAAGCTGCTGTAAGAAAGTAATTTAGATTTGCGACTACAGGGCAGGGAGGTTTGTCGGACCGGGCCTGTTGTCGGTCGGTCGGGGGACCTGGCTGGCTGTGCTGCACCCGGGGCGGACCGCCCTCCACGCCCCCCCCCTTGGTACGCCTCTGCCTTTTCCCTACCTGCCCTGCCACAGCACACAACCGACCGGAAGTCTTCCCGATGTCAGCGCTGACGTCGGAGGGAGGGAGGGAGGGCTTTGCTTAAGTCCTCCCTCTGATGTCAGCGCTGACATCGGGAAGACTTCCGTTTGGCTGTGTGCTGTGGCAGGGCAGGTAGGGAGATGAGCCTCGCGGCTGAATACATCCAGTCCCGCAGGAACCCCGCGACCCTCAGAGGCGTCCCCACGGGTTCCCTGCGACCCTAGGGGGTGTCCCGATGGGATCCCTGTGACCCTAGGGGGCGTCCCCACGGGATCCCCGCGACCAAAGGGGGAACCCGCGGGATCCCCGTTGTCCCCGTTCCTGTGCAGCTCTCTAACCCAGGCATGGCACCTAAATAGTGGTGTACCTTACAGGGTCCCATGTCTTGTCCTCATTACAACTCCCTTATAGGTCATGGAAAGCCTCCCAAACCACATCCAGAATCCCCTAGACCCACTTATCTACCACCCCAATAGCCCTTATGGCTGCAGGAGCCACTTATATGCCAGTAAAAAAGGGTTTTGGGGGTGTATAGGGCAGTGCACATGTTTAAGTATCAATGCAGTGATTACAGGGGTTCTAGGGCATGGGTCCTCCTCTCCATGAGTCCCTAACCCACCCCCAAGATGGCTTAAGCTGCCTCGGTGCTGGACGACTAGGCTTTCCTATGCCAGGCTGCCAGGTGATGATGGTCTGGAGGCTGAATTTTAAAGGTGTGATTACGATTTTTATGCGGTTCGGGGGGGTCGGTGATCACTGCGGTAGTGTGTGGGGTCTGTTTTATGAGTTTGCAGTGCTTATCTGGTGGCTTTAGGTGGGTTTATGTGACTTAGACCATGTTTTAAATGGCCTAAGTCACAACGTCCAAGTTTTGTCTAGGCTCTGTTGTTAAACTTTCGGCTGTACGACTAAGTCTAAGCCGGCCCAAGTCCCGCCCACGTCCCGCCCTCGACATTCCTCCCGAAACGCTCCGTTTAGCTTTGGTCATTCAGTGGCAATATGAAGGCCTAGGTCATTTAGAAATATGTCCAAAACCCGGTTTGATTATCAGCACTTGGACGTATTTGGACAATGTTCATCCAAGTGCCGACTTAGGCTGGTTTTTGGACGTTTTTCTCTTTCGATTACGAGTCCCTTAGTTTTTACTAGTAAACTAGGGAATTCGCTCTCCTTTAAATTAACTTTAAATGAACTATGGAATGGTTTTCCTCTGTGACTGAAAGAACTGGATTCCCTTCAACTTTTCGGCAAACATCTAAAAACCTGGTTATTTACCAAATTGTAAACCTTGCTTTTTACTATCTTTTCTTTCACAGTAAATATTGCAAACCAAGTTTAGCTTTATTTGCTTAAAGATGACACGGGTCTATAAATCTAAGCTTTAGTTTAGTTGTTACCTCCGTGGCTGGCGCTAAAATCCACGCTACGGTTTTGTAAAAGAGGAGGTTAATAAATGCCTTCTCTTTTTGTGGTTTAATTGATCTCTCTTATGAGTATTTGCTATTTACTATGAGATGAGCTTGTTGCTTTTTTTTTTTTTTTTCCTTAACAGGGAACAATATTTCTGTTGTCTTGAATGCATTAAAAATATATATATATATATATATACAGTCAAAGCGCGGTTTGTGAGTAACGCGGTTTGCGAGTGTTTTGCAAGACGAGCAAAACATTCCCGCAAATCGTGCCTCGCAAACCGAGCATTGACTCGATTTGCGAGCCCCCCCACTACGATCCGGCATCCCTCCCACTCGAGTCGCCTCCCGCCGCAATCCGGCATCCCAATCCACCTACACACAATCTCTTACCCCAATCTGGCACTGGCACCAGCATCAACGCACAGGACATGCCGGTGCCGGTGCCCCTTCGCAGAGAGTGAGAACTAGAAGGCCTTGAGCATGCGCAGATGCTTAAGGCCCAGCCCAAACATCAGGGAGGATCTTCGGGCACCGGCACGTCCTGCGCGTTGGTGCTGGTGCCGGTGCCAGATCGGGGTAAGAGATTGTGTTTAGGTGGGTGGGTGAGTGGGGGATGCCGGATCACGGCGGGGGGGGGGGGGTGCGATACAAGTGGGGGAGGGATGCCAGATCGCTGGTGGGGGGGGGGGATGCCGAATCATGGGGGGATGCACCGCTGGTGGCCTTGGGGGGGGTGGCGGAACGAATCAAGCGGGTTTCCCTTACTTCATATGGGTAAACTCGCTTTGATATACGAGTAAATTGGTTTATGAGCATGCTTCTGGAACGAATTATGTTCGTAAATCAAGGTTCCACTGTATATAAAAAAATAGTGAATCCTGAACAAATTTGGAGCTTCCTTTCCTAATGTGCATTAAATTTCACATGTGTTAATGCATTTAAACATGCATTAATTCAAGTTAAGTGTGCAGTTTATAAATAGATCTGATAGAGAATAATGGGATTTGGATTAATTAGTGTGGGTTCAATTATATTAGTCAACGTTAATGTGATTTAGGTTAACACATAAACACATGTTAGTAAATGAAGCTATTAACATTTAGGAAAATTGTGTTGTTGTTGTTTTTTACAATAATGGAATCATTTTTAAAAACAACCATAAGAAAATGTTACAAATTCCAGCCCTAGGAATTAGCTGCCCTATAATCACCCCATGATGGTCAGACATTTTTAAGCCACTGACACTCACAATCTGTATTAAGTCCAGGTATTCAATGTCAGGCCATGTCTATTCAAGGGTCTCTCATACGAAGAGAGACTGAGCAGACTGCGGCTCTACACTCTAGAGGAACGCAGGGAGAGAGGGGACATGATTGAGACATTTAAATACATCACAGGACGGGTCGAGGTGGAAGATGTCATCCTCTTGCCCAGGGGACCCTCGACCACAAGAGGGCATCTGCTTAAACTCAGAGGAGGGAAGTTTAGTAGTGACACCAGGAAGTATTTTTTCACGGAAAGGGTGGTAGATCACTGGAATAAGCTTCCGGTGCAGGTGGTCAAGGCCACCGGCGTGCTTGACTTTAAAAGTAAATGGGACATGTACGTGGGATCCCTACATAGCACGAATCACTAGCATCTAGACTTATCGGGGTGGGTCAGTAGAGTGGGCAGACTTGATGGGCTATAGCCCTTTTCTGCCGTCATCTTTCTATGTTTCTATGTTTCTATTCTGGTAAGCGTGGCTACCTTGACGTTAACTAGACATTGGCTGAAATTCAGATCATAAGAACATAAGAATAGCCTTATTGGGTCAGACCAATGGTCCATCAAGCCCAGTAGCCCGTTCTCACAGTGGTTAATCCAGGTCACTAGTATCTGGCCAAAATCCAAGAAGTAGCAACATTCCTTTTTTTAAAAAAAATTTTAATTTTTTGTAATAATTTTTATTGAGAAAGCAGTCAAAAACAAACAACAAAGCCCAAACTGAGGACCAAAGTACAGAAGAAGAAGAAGAGTAAATTGCTGGTAGATACAAAAACGTACAACAGGAGAGGTGCAATCGAAATAATCGCTAGGAAGAAATACAAAATCAGCTAGATAGAAAAGGAGAACCCTGCCAATTCGGGTTCAGATATGGGCATCAAGAGACCCTCCTAAAGATACCAAAGACTGCAAAATCATTTTTCAAAATTAGAAATCCCCCACGCAACCATCCCTCACTCATCCAGCAGACCAAATCATCCCTCTCAAGCAATCCACACAAACCACACCAGTCATACACCAAGCACACCTCAAGCAAACAACAAGCAGCCGAGCTCGAGAGTCACCGACCAGACCTGTGGGGCGCAATCCCATGAAGGCATGCCCCCTAATCCAAAAAAAAAAGTAGCAACATTCCATACAGAATCTCAAAGAATAGCAAGATTCCAGAATCCCAGAGAGTAACAAGATTCTAGAACCCCAAAGAGTAGCAACATTCTATACAGAATCTCAAAGAATAGCAAGATTCCAGAATCCCAGAGAGTAACAAGATTCTAGAACCCCAAAGAGTAGCAACATTCCATACAGAATCTCAAAGAATAGCAAGATTCCGGAATTCCAGAGAGTAACAAGATTCTAGAACCCCAAAGAGTAGCAACATTCTATACAGAATCTCAAAGAATAGCAAGATTCCGGAATCCCAGAGAGTAACAAGATTCTAGAACCCCAAAGAGTAGCAACATTCCATACAGAATCTCAAAGAATAGCAAGATTCCAGAATCCCAGAGAGTAACAAGATTCTAGAACCCCAAAGAGTAGCAACATTCCATACTACCAATCCAGGGCAAGCAGTGGCTTCCCCCATGTCTGTCTCAATAGGAGACTATGGATTTTTCCTCCAGGAAATTGTTCAAACCTTTCTTAAAACCAGCTACGTTATCCACTCTTACCACAGCCTTTGGCAATCCGTTCCAGAGCTTAACTATTCTCTGAGTGAAATTTTTTTTCCTCCTATTGGTTTTACAAGTATTTCCCTGTATCTTCATCGAGTGTCCCCTAGTCTGTGTAATTTTTGACGGAGTGAAAAATCTACCTACTTGTACCCGTTCTACTCCATTCATGATTTTGTAGACTTCAATCATATCTCCCCTCAGTCGAATCTTTTCCAAGCTGAAGAGCCCCAACCGTTTTAGTCTTTCCTCATACGAGAGGAGTTCCATCCCCTTTACCATCTTGGTCGCTCTTCTTTGATCTTTTTATAGCGCCACTATATCTTTCTTGAGATAAGGAGACCAGAATTAAACGCAATACTCCAGGTGAGGTCGCACCGTGGAGCGATACAGGGGCATTATGACATCCCTTTTTTAAATAATTCCTTTCCTGTACTGACTTGCTGCAGTTGCCTTCATGAAATAAGCATAAAACAGGTCCCTTTTCACTTTATTTTTTAGGAGCTCCATTTTAACGTTAACCCCTCTGATTATAAACCCTCTGGGAACAAAGAAATGAAAAACAGATTACTATTCAATGTCTTGTATACCACTCTGGGTGAATCTTTTCATGAAAAGGCAGTTAATAAATCTAAATAAACATAGAAATGCATAAATAAAATACAGCACTCACCACATTTTAACCCTCAAAAGACGGCTTTTTTTTTACTGTTTTCTTTCTGCTGGTCCTGTGCTACTTTGTCCATTAACACTTTCTGCTTCCTTTTTTTGGAGGCACCAGTTGCTTCAGTGTCAAGTCTAGGTTCTCCATTTAGGGCCTGATTCTCAAAACTGTGCCGTTAGCTAGGCAATGATAGGTGCCCTACCACCCGCTAACTTCACGTAACATTTGTATACCACATTACCCTATAGATCTACGCAGTTTAACAAAAATAAAATACTACTACAACACATTTTCAATCTTAAAAAAAAAAAAAAAAAAAATTTTTCCTCATGAAATTTTATTGGTTTTTTCAAATACATTCAGTAAAGCAGTAGTAACCATAACGATAACGAGAGGACAATGAGATGCAACCTATACATATGAGGGTCATTTCATAAATAATGCACACTTTTTTTTTTTTAATTTATATGTTTTTTTTTTTTTTTCAAGTATTTCTTTACAGTCCTTCAATATAGTCTCCCTGCTTTGCAATGACCGTGTCCCAACATCTAGGAAGCTTCATTATTCCATCCAAGACACCGTTTATGTTCAGTTGCTGAATGGCTCGGATACCGGCGGAAAAAAGCTCTTCCAGAGATAAGAACATAAGAATTGCCGCTGCTGGGTCAGACCAGTGGTCCATCGTGTCCAGCAGTCCGCTCACGCGGCGGCCCTTAAGTCAAAGACCAGTGCCCTAACTGAGACTAGCATTACCTGCGTAAGGTCTGGTTCAGCAGGAACTTGTCTAACTTTGTCTTGAATCCCTGGAGGGTGTTTTCTCCAATGACAGCCTCCGGAAGAGCGTTCCAGTTTTCTACCACTCTCTGGGTGAAGAACTTCCTTACGTTTGTACGGAATCTATCCCCTTTTAACTTTAGAGAGTGCCCTCTCGTTCTCTCTACCTTGGAGAGGGTGAACAACCTATCTTTATCTACTAAGTCAATTCCCTTCAGTATCTTGAATGTTTCGATCATGTCCCCTCTCAGTCTCCTCTATTCGGGGGAGACGAGGCCCAGTTTCTCTAATCTTTCGCTGTACGGCAGCTCCTCCAACCCCTTAACCATCTTAGTCGCTTTTCTCTGGACCCTTTTGAGTAGTTGACGCAACTCTCATCACATGTAGGCACCATAAAGATAGGCCTGCAAAACCCTAGACTACTTTGCTGGTGCCTACTTTCGACGTGGCCGCGAGTCCGCAAATGTCACCATAACGTGACTGACAAGGGAATGGCGCCTCCTTTCTCTGTGGCCGCCCGATAATGGCACTGTTTACAGGATTCAGTCGTGTCCACTGATGTGAACGTGCTTGCTGGATAATGCTTCCATATCCATTCCACATCCATTCCCTACCATGTAACACCCCTCCCCCCAAAAAAATAAATAGCGTGCAGTTATTGCATGCTGACAGACAAATTATTGAGAAATACTTTAATGCATTTTGTGTCAAGCCCTTTTTCCTGCGTTAAATGTGCAGGGAACAGTTAACTTGATTTAGTAAACGGGCAACCAGTGATATAGTATGCCGGGGGCGGGGAGCAGTCTACTCTGTCTGTGGTCTTGGAAGGGTCACCGTCACCCATCCTACTCTCTGCCCCTGCTCCTTCCCGCCACCCCCCTCCCCGTTTTACACGTGCACCCCTTCCCTCCCCTCCCCTCATATTGCTTTAATTTTCCCTGTGCAAGCAGCAATATGAAGTTGCTGCCTGTGTCGGTGCCGCCTCTCTTTGATGTCACTTCTGGGCCCTACGCCTAGGAAGTGATGTCAGAGGGATAGCTGATGCAATGCCTGTAAAATTTAAAAGGTACGGGGGAAGGGAAGGGGGTGCGCTCACAGCAGGGGGAGGTTCAGGAAGGAGAGGGGGGCGGAGGGACCTCACCACACCGGGCGCCTCTCGCCCTAGCTACGCCACTGAGGGCAACTAAAGAAAGGCAAGCAGAAGCACAGATTAGGTAGTCACTGATATTTGAAGGAATTTGGGCGAGGGATATTGGCTCTGTGTATCTATCAAACAGGTGTGATAATGTACATTCTAATCCTCATCTGTTCTATTTTGCTCCTGACAAGGCTGAGAAAATCCAATTTCAAGGCCCTCAAACGGCTCCGTTGGACACTCTGCTTCTTGTATTACTTAACATCTTTCAGATTCAGAGCACTTGATTTCCAAATAACATTGTCACTGTCGTTACGGAAAAGGCTCGGGAATGGAGAAAGTGTCAGAGCTGGTAGAATCAAACGGCTCCAGGAAACAGTAAAGCCAATTTCATCGTAGGTCGTTTAAAAAAAAACCAAAAGCACTCTGAGAGATCTAAAGAGATGGAAAGTTCGCAGAGGCCTGGTTATCAGTGTTTCGCAGCTATGATCCTGCTCAGATGACATTTATTGCTGCGGAAGTATGCATTCTCTTCGGTCATTGTAGTTTTATCATGGGTGACCTTTACAAAAATGTAGCAAAGACACAGTACCATATTAAAAAATATATACAGTATATATATTCTCATATGGTATATAATACTGTATATTGAAATAGTACCACTGTGCAATTTCAGCAGATATCATGCTAAATTTTTCAAGTTTAATACAAATTGATATACCGTCTATCAAACTTCTAAGCGGTTTTACATAATAAAATTAATAAACAGGGTAACGAACATTAGACAAACAGGATTTACTGAAACGAAAGGGTTGGAGGCAGGAAATATATTTTATAATAGTAAAGGTAGCCATCTAGGGGAAATATAAAGAAGGGGGGAATCTCATCTGAAAGCCAGAGCCAGAGGGACCTGTGACGTTTGAGCGGAAGGGGTATTAAGGATTAAATGCGTCTTTGAAGGGGAATGCTTTCAGTTTTCCTTTAAATCCTAGAATACTTGTATCACGTCATTCAACCAGAATGAAATAAGTTATCCTGCCGTTGTATCAGGCAATGGAGTACTGCGTCCAATACTGGTCGCCGTACCTTAAGAAGGATATGGCGATACTCGAGAGGGTTCAGAAAAGAGCGACACGTTTGATAAAAGGTATGGAAAACCTTTCATATGATAAAAGATTAGAGAAACTGGGGCTCTTTTCCTTAGAAAGGAGGAGACTTAGAGGGGACATGATAGAGACTTACAAGATCATGAGGGGGCATAGAGAAAGTGGAGAGGAACAGATTCTTCAAACTTTCAATTAATGCAAGAACGAGAGGGCATTCAGAAAAATTAAGAGGGGACAGATTCAGAACCAACGCTAGGAAGTTCTTATTCACCCAAAGGGTAGTGGACACCTGGAATGCGCTTCCAGAGGGTGTGATTGGACAGAGTACAGTATTGGGGTTCAAGAAGGGATTAGATGATTTCCTGAAGGAAAAGGGGATAGAAGGGTATAAATAGAGGATTACCATATAGGTCCTGGATCTGATGGGCCGCCGTGTGAGTGGACTGCTGGGCACGATGGACCTCTGGTCTGACCCAGCAGAGGCACTTCTTATGTTCTTAATTCAGGGGATAATGAATTCCAAAGGGTCGTTGTACGTGTAGGGCTAATAATACGAAGTGAGGGAACGGTAAGAAGATTTTGTGTGTTTGTGCGATCTGAGTGTTCTGGATGGGCCAGACTCTATAAATTGCGCTTACGCTAGGCATCGCTAGGTGCCTTGATCATGAACGCCTAGCGACGCCTATCTAAATTCCATTTTCAACCCAAATTATCCCCGCCTTTTACAAAACCATAGCGTGGTTATTAGCGCCTGCTACGGCGGTAACAGCTCTGACGCTTTTAAGAATTCTATGAGCATCGGAGCTGTTACCGTCAAGGATGACGCTATAAACCATGCTATGTTTTTGTAAAAAGGGGGGGGGGGGGTATGTTAATTAGCTTAAATAGCATGGTAATTGATTGCACCATTGAAGTTAATTGGCAAATTTTTTTAAGATTAACTAATTAAGAGTTTTGCGTGACCCTCACAGCGTCATCTAGCAACGCTTAAGTCAAGGCACCCTCTGGTGCCTAATGAAGCCTACCTTAAAAGTAGGTGTGGCTAGGGGCGGGGAATAGATGTGGTTAATTTAGGTGTTGCTAGGCTTGCAAGATAGGCGCTTTTAATTTAGGCCTGTAAAACCTGGCCTAATGTACTGGCGCCTACCTCAACGTGATTCTGTAAGCGGCATCTGACAGTTGATTGCCAACCGCACGGAACGGGGCCTACAATTCAGGCATGCTTAGGCGCCATTTATCGAATCTGACCCAAACAAAATACTTCACTGCTAACACTCTTAAGATACAGTTAGTTATAACTTACTTTCATTCCACCAAATTACGTATAGTCTCTATTAGAGAATGACACGGTGACAAAATTCATCACCGTTCCCGTCCCCACGGATAACCGCGGTAAACCATCTTCATGTCATTCTTTAAGGAGAGAGGGAAGAATCAGAGTATGAATGGCCACAACCACTGACCCACAAGCTTTGCTTTGAAGAATGCTGGTGTAGAAGGACTGAGGTTGAAACAAACACTACAGAATGACAGTCTCTGGTATCCAGAGCAGATATTGTGATGTCATAATGCCTCATTCCACCAGTGCCTAAGAGCAAATCACATCAGAGATGTCACAATGGCTTCATTATCCTTGGCTCACATAAGAATCAGAGTATGAATGGCCACAACCACTGACCCGCAAGCTTTGCTTTGAAGAATGCTGAGATTGAGCAGCAACATTCCAGAGCAGATATTGTGATGTCATAATGCCTCATTCCACCAGTGCCTAAGAGCCAATCACATCAGTGATGTCACAATGGCTTCATTATCCTTGGCTCACATAAGAATCAGAGTATGAATGGCCACAACCACTGATCCTCAAGCTTTGCTTTGAAGAATGCTGGTGTAGAAGGACTGAGGTTGAAACAGACACTAGAAAATGACATGGGATTATTTCCCGCGGTTATCCGCGGGGACGGGAACGGTGATGAATTTTGTCACCGTGTCATTCTCTAGTCTCTATCTCTGGAAATCTTGCAATTTATTGGGGTACTTGAGACAGTGGGAAATAAAACAACTTGCCTAAGTTCACGGGGAATAATTCTATAGCAATGCACCTATTACGAAGGGCCACTGAAAAGTTTGCAGCCCAACCAATGCTGCATGATTATGCTCTGTTGGTCATCAAAATAGCTGAAAATTTTTTTCACTATTTTGTCCCAAACCCTTTTATATATAACTTTGTCAAGATCCTCAGCGGCACCACTGAGAGCTCGATTTATCTCATTGCTCTAAGCAGGTCAGGGGTTGCTTGCCCTTGGAAGTGGTGCAGAGTAGGCGGGCTCTGCTTGTAACCTGTATCTGAGCTGGATTTCTGGGTTAAGGCTTGAGAAACCTGTGAAAGCGAAACCTGTCGGCATTGAAATCCCTAGTCAGAGACGGTTCATAGACAACGGCGCAAAAGACAAAGGCGCGCCCGGACAATTGAGCGCAGCGCAGAGGCGCGCGCCGCTCAAAATTACTGTTTTTAGGGGCTCCGACGGGGGTTTTGTTGGGGAACCCCCCCACTTTACTTAATAGACATCGTGCTGGCGTTATGGGAGGTTTGGCGGGTTGTAACCCTCCACATTTTACTGTAAACTTAACTTTTTCCCTAAAAACAGGGAAAAAGTGAAGTTTTCAGTAAAATGTGGGGGGTTACAACCCCCCACACCCCCCACAACACCCCCATAACGCGGCGCGATGTCTATTAAGTAAAGTGGGGGGTTTCCCCACACACACCCCCGTCGGAGCCCTAAAAACATGAATTTTGAGCGGCGCGCGCCTCTGCGCTGCGCTCAACTGTCTGGGCGCGCTTTTGACCGGACACCGTCAGAGACCACATGATTTAAGCTAAGTATATGCTTAAAGTATTTCAAAATAAGTTAAAATAAGTGAAAGCAAAAATTAAAATTAAATGTATAAACAAAATTGAGTTGAAGAAAATCAGATCCGATGACGATTTGACACGTAAAGCTTAGAGCAATGAGATAAATCGAGCTCTAAGTGGTGCTGCTGAGGATCTTGACAAGGTTATATATAAAAGAGTTTGGGACAAAATAGTGGAAAAAAATTTTCAGCTATTTTATGTTTAAATCTATTTTATTAAGCAACAGTAAGTACAACAGCAATAATAACCATGGAATGCAGTTTCATCAAACACCCGCGGAGGACTGGACTCTTATGTCCTCCCCGGACCCACCATACCCCCACCCCCCAACAAAGAAAACCCTACCCCCACCCACCCCTCCCCATCCCCCCACATGTACAGAAAACTCGCAAGCAGGGAACAGCAGAGACATCTAGAAGCACAGTTTCAGAGGTGGAGTCTATTCAAGACCCGGCTACGACTCTCAGGAGGCAAAATGTTCAAATATGGAGTCCAAGTGTGAACAAAGTCTCTGCTCCAGCGTCGGGAAGAACGAGCCAAACGGGCTTCCCAACACATAAGTTCATGGAGGCGATTCCTCCAATACCAGAATGAAGGTGGTTCAGCAGACAGCCAGCAACACAAGATACATTTCTTCCCCAAAATAAAACATTTACTAAGAAATAATTTTTCATAAGAATTGTACATATACAAGAATGAAAAATGGGCAAACAGCATAGACTGCACGGAGACTGGCACAGGGGTCCGCAACAAGCCCTGTAAAAAGGAGGCCATCTCGGTCCAGAAGGTCTGAATCCCCTCACAACTCCAGAAACCATGAAAGTAAGAATTTACCTCCACTGAACAGCGGATACATAACTGAGTATCTACACAACCCATATGGTAAGCCTGACTCTGGGAGGCGTAGGCCCGCAGGACAGTTCGAAAGTGACATTCATGGAGCTCAGCACTATGTACCATGCCCGCAGTTCGAGTCAGGGTTTTTAACAAGAAATTGTAAATTTTCAGCTATTTTGATGACCAACTGTATGAGATTCATGCCCTTTGAAAGAATCGATATATAAAATTAGTGCACATTACGTGTATGATTATGCTCTGCATGTGTGTGTTTGGTGATGATGTTGGGGGTTTGAGTGAGTATGAATGGAATGGGTTTTCGCATATGTGCCTATGATGGGAGGTGGAATCTTGGGAGGATGAGCGAGTGTACGATTGGAGATATGGGTAGGATTAGTGAGACATTCCGGTTTAGCAGAGCATGTATGATCTTTGCTGTGGCTGGATGTTTTTTCTTGGAGTAAGGTTGCAGCTGGGATGACTGGAGGACATCAGTTATGATCCAAGGGAAGGGAGCATTGAGTGCAAAACATGCCCATTTTCAAAACTGTCTGTCTTTTTTTGTTTTGAAAATATGTTTTTGTTCAGTGCGTCTGTCTTTTTAAGCCATTAGGGTGTAGGAGGGGCCAGCACTCTTTTTTTTTTTTTTTTTTTTTTTTTAATCTTTATTAACTTTCAAATGTTAACAGTGCCATACAATATAAATTTAAACATAAAAAACTACACAGAACGCACTTTAAATACACAAATAATTCAAAAAACAAATCATTTTCACCCCTCTCCTCCCCTTAATTAATAAAAGAAGAAGTATATAGATTGGCCACACAAACATCCCAACAGAGCAGTGGGGAACACTAGGGGGCACTGCAGTGAATGTCACAGAAAAAGGCTCAGGTAAACATCTCATCATACACCCCTATATCGTATGGTGAGCTCTCAAAACCACCCAAACCCCACTATACACACACCAATAGCCCTTATGTAATTGATTCATTCAATTTACTATGCCATTCTCTCAGGAGAGCTCAGAACGGTTTACATGAATTTATTCAGGTACTCAAGCGTTTTCCCCTCACAATCTATCTAATGTACCAATGGGGGGATTAAGTGACTTTCCCAGGGTCACAAAGAGCACTGTGGGTTTGAACCCACAACCTCAAGGTGCTGAGGCTGTAGCTTTAACCACTGCACCACACTCTCCCCTTATGGCTGCAGATGTCATCTACTGGCATATGTCAGTACAGTGGGATTAGGACATGGTTTGGAAGGCTCACATGTTCCACTGCAAGTGTAGTGGTTAGTAGGATATGGGTCTAAGTCCCCCATCTCTATGGTTCATTACACTGCCCACTAAGCTACTCCGGGAACTGCTCCTTTAATAGGACTGGCCATAACATCTGAAGCGGTCATACAGGCAGATATGTACTGTCTCAGTCACATCTTTGGGGAAGGGAGGTCAGTGACCAGTGATGGGGGGTCATGCTTCCCTCCAGTGGTCATACATTCATGGATTCCCTTTGGAATTTTCTTCTGCAGGAATAGGAACTTCATGATGGCTCGGAGTTCCACACTTGAAAAGTCCACACTTTTCGTTGACATGGTTCAATCAATGATCGGATCCAATGTCAAAACATAGCATTACGATTCTGCAGACTGACACTTTGCAAACTAAAAGAGCACTCTTTTCAGGAAAGGCGGGAGAGGGGAGATATGATAAGAGACGTTTAAATACCGACGTCATGTAAATGCGCATGAGTCGAGTCTCTTTCATTTGAAAGGAAGCTCTGGAATGAGAGGGCATACGATGAAGTTAAGAGGTGAGAGGCTCAGGAGTAATCTAAGGAAATACTTTTTTTACAGAAAAGGTGGTAGATGCATGGAACAGTCTCCTGGAAGAAGTGATGGAGACAGAGACTGTGTCTGAATTCCAGAAGGCATGGGATAGGCAAGTGGAATCTCTCGGAAAGAGAAAGAGATAATGGTTACTGCAGATGGGCAGACTAGATGAGCCATTTGGTTACAATGTTTCTATTAGAGAATGACACGGTGGTTGTTACCTGCGGCTAGCCGTGGGTAACCCGCCAAAACGGTGACCATAAAAAAAAGATCACCGCGAGTTCGGGGACAAAGCCATTCACCGCCCCGTGGAGCGGTGAATGGTAGCACGGGGCGGTGAACAAGTAGTGAACGTGCGGTGAACGAGGGTTCGATCCGGCAGCCCACTCTCTCCCGCCGGCCGTCCATGCATCTCCATCCCTCCTTTTCTTCTTGAAACTGGCGATTTCTATAAGGCTACGAGCTGTATTACAGCCGGAGCCTTGAAGCCGCGTCGCGTTGCCTGCTGGAAAAAGTCTCCTCTGACGCAACTTCCTGTTTCCGGTTGCATCGGAGGAGACTTTTCTAGCAGGCAACCCGACGCGACTTCAAGGCTCCGGCTGTAATACAGCTCGTAGCCTTATAGAAATCGCCAGTTTTAAGAAGAAAAGGTAAGGGAAAAGGAGGGAGGGAGGGAAATGCATGGCAGGCCGGCGGGAGGGAGCTGCTGGACCGCGTGAAGGGTGCTGGGGATGGGGGGATGGAGAGGAGAAGACGGGGATGGTGACGGGGCGGTGAAAGAGACAGCGGGGACGGTGAAGGGGCGGTGAAGGGGACGGCAGAGACAGGGACGGGGCGGTGAAAGGACCAGCGGGGACAGGGCGGTGCAGAGAATGGTGGTCCGGGGACGGGACGGTGACAGGGACAGAATTTTTCCCCGTGTCATTCTCTAGTTTCTATAATCATAAAGTTCTATGACCTCACAATGCAGGTGTTAAGAGCTTTATCCCATTGGAAGAGGAGATGCAAATGTTAAGAGCCTTAGCCAATAGGGAGAGGAGGAGATAGGGATGCTGTGGATGGGCCGACAAGATGGGCCATATGGCCTTATTTGCCGTCATGTTTCTACGTTTCTACATGGCAAAAGAACACTTAGAATTTAGGACGTTGGTTGGGCTAAGAACTTTCTAGCACCACCTCGTATTTATAATATCCTGTATCATGAATACTAATGTGCTTTGAATATTACTGAATCCTATCCTAGATTTTATAAGATAAAAGCTAGCATTGAACTCTAAGATGACATTGAATCTCAACTATTACAATTTTGTCCTGTTCTTCTGCATTTTCTCTGGGTAGACCCTGTTTATCACTCCTGGAGGCCAGATGCTGGGCTGGATTGACATTTGGAGTAACCTAATGTGTCAGTTCTCGTATTTTGTTGTCACCAAAAGCACATAATAATGGAATAAAGGTCCCTTGCCTTACTTTTTTTTCCCCCGTAAAGTTAAATTGGAATACATGTGTGGCTCAGTACCTGCTCAGCGAAGCATTCCGATCCAATGAAAGTATTTCCATTTCTTTATAACCCTTTCTTAAACAGAATTTCTTGGCAATGGCCCCACTGTTTAAATGATTTTAAAAGAAGCCTGCCTTCGCCCAGTCGCCTGCTTTGTGATAACTGAGAGCAACATAAATGTGCCAGCAGAAAGCGAGTAGGGGAGTAGCTTACTGGTTAGTACATTGGGTTCAGTTTCCACTGCAGCCTCTTATGACTCTACTACTGTTAATTATTTCTGTAGCGCTGCCAGACGCATGAAGCGCTGTCCAAAGGAGGCAGTCCCTGCACAAAGGAGCTTATAATCTAGACAGACAAACAGGACGCCATGGACAGAGTTAAGGGAAGCGGTTAATCTGCAGGCTGGGTTGGAGAGCAGAGGGGAGTACAGGACAATCAAGCCATTGTGACATCACTGATAAGGTTGGCTCTTATTGGTGGAATGAGGCATTATGACATCACAAGCTCAGCGCTGCTTCCCAAAGACTGAAACTCTTCACACTACTACTATGAATTATTTCTATAGCACTACCAGACATACTCAGCACTGTACAGAGTCACAAAGAAGACAGTCCCTGCTCCAAAGAGCTTACAATCTAAATGGCAAGACAGGCTAACAGGATCATGGATACAGCTGGCTGGGCTGGAGGGCAGAGGGGAGTACAGGACAATCAAGCCATTATGACATCACTGATGAGGTTGGCTCTTATTGGTGGAATGAGGCATTATGACATCACAATCTCAGCTCCGCTTCCCAAAGATTGAAACACTTCACACTATTACTCCTACTGTGAATTATAGCGCTACCAGACGTACACAGCGCTGTACACAGTCACAAAGAAGACAGTCCCTGCTCGAAAGAGCTTACAATCCAAACAGCCAAGAGACAAACAGGATGTCATGGATAGAGTTAAGGGGAACGGTTAATCTGCTAGCTGGGTTGGAGGGCAGAGTGGAGTACAGGACAATCAAGCCATTGTGACATCACTGCTGAGGTTGGCTCTTATTGGTGGAACAAGGCATTATGACATCACAAGCTCAGCTCTGCTTCCCAATGGGGTGGTAGATTCAAGAGCAATGTTAGGAAATTCTTCTTTACGGAGAGGGTGGTGGATGCCTGGAATGCGCTCCAAAGAGAGGTGGTGGAGAGGAAAACGGGGACGGAGGTCAAAGAAGCGTGGGATGAACACAGAGGATCTAGTATCAGAAAATAATAGTAAATATTGAACTAAGGCCAGTACTGGGTAGATTGGGTCTGTGTCTGTATATGGCCGTTTGGTAGAGGATGGGCTGGGGAGAGTGTTGTTGGGCTGGGAGGGTGTAGATGGGCTGGAGAAGCCTTAACAGCGATTTCGGCAGTTGGAACCCAAGCACAGTACAGGGTAAAGCTTTGGATTCTTGCCCAGAAATAGCTAAGAAGAAAAAATAAAAAAAATTTAAATTGAATCAGGTTGGGCAGACTGGATGGACCATTCGGGTCTTTATCTGCCGTCATCTACTATATGTTACTATGAGAGAGAAAAAGAAAAAGACAGAGAAATACAAAGAAAGAGAGAGAGAGAGAAAGAAAGAAAGAGAGAGTGAGAGAAAGAAAGAGAGAGAAAGACAAAGAAAGAGAGAGAGAGAAAGAGAAAGAAAAAGAGAAAGAGGAAAAGAGAGAGAAAAAAAGAGAGAAAGACAAAGAAAGAAAGAGAGAGAGGTGGTGGAGAGGAAAACGGTGACTGAGTTCAAAGAAGTGTGGGATGAACACAGAGGATTTAGAATCAAAAAATAATGGTAAATATTGAACTAAGGCCAGTACTGGGCAGACTTGCACGGTCTGTGTCTGTATATGGCCGTTTGGTGGAGGATGGGCTGGGGAGGGCTTCAATGGCTGGGATGGTGTAGATGGGCTGGAGTGAGCTTTGACAGAGACTTCAGAAGTTTGAACCCAAGCACAGTACCGGGCAGAGCTTTGGATTCTTGCCCAGAAATAGCTAAGAAGAAAAAAAAATTAAATTGAATCAGGTTGGGCAGACTAGATAATAATAATAATAACTTTATTTTGTATACCGCCATACCCAGGGAGTTCTAGGCGGTTCACATCAATTAATTAAGGTTACAAACGATGAAGTCATTGGAGTTAACAGTTTAGGAATGTATAGGTCATTGAAGTTGACAGGAATATACAAGAGTGTACAATAGGAAGGTAATATTTATTTACAGGAGAAATACAGGTCGTTAAAGTTAACAGGTTAGGAGAGTACAATAAGAAGGAGTAGGTGGAGATTCACGTGCATTGAGGGGTTGAGGAAGGAGAAGAGGGTATGTTAAGGGTTCTGTCTGTGGAATAAGTGTGTTTTGAGTTTTTTTCTGAAGTCAAGGTAGGTGGGGGCGTCGAGCACTATTTGGGCTAGCCATGGGTTCAGTTTAGCCGCCTGGAAGGAGAAGGTTTTGTCAAGGAACCTTTTGAAATGACATAATTTTAGGGATCATTCAGGTCTTTATCTGCTGTCATCTACTATGTTACTATGTAATCGATGAACCTTTGGTAGCACAAAACTTTTTCGAATGGCCCGAACACATCCATGTCCCTGCCTTGGCCACACCCACTTTTCAGATGCGTTATATGAGAGTTAGGCACCCTGCCTTATAAAGCAGATTTTGATTGTCCACGAGCAATGTGATTTGCTCCCGAAGAAGGAGGGGAAGACCTCAGAAATGGAGCTCTGTCGAGCTTTCAAATGTGAACCGAATAATAGCATGCTCGGAGGGGTTTTGGACCAATATTCAGGGCACCATGAGATAAGTACATTCTGTGCGAGTTCTGGTTTCAAAACATTGGATATCACAGTGGATATTGGACTCTTTTTGATGAGTACTGATTATTGGTTATTCATACAAAGAAAAGAATGTGAACTGTTCATGTGGTTTTAGTGTTTTTCAGTTGTCAGTTGAACACCGTTAACACTTTTGCGTTATCACATTGAGAGGTCCTGGGATGTTTTCACAAAAAAATACCCTAGTGCAGGGCTGCCCAAGTCCGGTCCTTAAGATCTACTGGCAGGGCAGGTTTGCAGGATATCTACAATGAATATGCATGAGAGAGATTTGCCTGCACTGCCTTCTTGGTATGCAAATCTCTCTCTCATGCATATTCATTGTGGATTTCCTGAAAACCTGCCCTGCAAGTAGATCTCGAACACCGGACTTGGGCAGCCCTGCCCTAGTGGGTTGATTGTAATCCATAACTCCTTCTTTCAGAGGTTTCTCCGCAGGAGTTGTGACAACTGAGGATTCTCTTTCACTTTAAAATATTTAGATAATAAATGAACAAAAAATATTTTTAAAAAAGCAGTTTTGCTCTTTTGACCAGCTCACAGTCTTTGCTTTTTTTTTTTTGCTTTTTGAAAGAATTCTTTGAATTTTGGATCCTTGGACTATTCTTTCTATTTGGGTTTGTTGATTTGAAAATATAGACTAGCGTGCAGCCATATGCGCACACAGACGCCAAGTGCCAATTAACATCAATGATCGGTCGTCGACACTCAATTATTGATGGTTCTGAGCTCATTAGTCAATTAATTTATGCACACACCTCGAAAGCACGCCTACATTTTGGCCTGCAAACTAGGAGGCCAGATATAAAATCCAGGGAATGCTGTCCCTACCTCTTTTCACATCCAGTAGATTTATCTAATAAACATCAAACATCATTTAATTTAACAATCATGTTGCTTTTCTTGACTACGGCTTTCGAAGTCAATAACAGTCAAAGAATTCTGCTCCAACGGACATCTGGTAGACGCCTTTAATTCTTAATGTCTTCTAGTATTCCTGTAGTCCTGATCTGGACTCAGTTTTTACCATTTTCTTGGAAACATAACCATTCAGCCTTATTGCAAAAAAAAAAAAAAAAAAAAGCTTTGCTCCTTGGCTCCGAGACAGTATTATTATTGCAAAGGTGTAATCTGCTACTTATGGATTTCACATAATATCCCTTTTACTTTGAGCTGCAGGCTGACAAATCTAAAATGTTCCATGGCCTCAATTTAGCTCTGAAAGTGGTTTAAACAAGCCTTTCTACTGTATTTATTTATTTAAAAAGTTGATATACCGCATATATACGTGGTTCACATGAAAAAACATGCATCAAAATTTGACAATACAGACACGGTGGTTATAAAGGCAAATCCCACAAAACTTTAAAATAACATCAGAGCACACAAACCAAATCCTTGACCTACCACCATAAGCCTCACCTCGCAACCTCAGTCAAATCCCATCGCATATATGAATCGACAAACAAGTATCTAATATAATAAAACGCTAGGCCGCGCATGCGCACTTCCTATGCGTGCGCCAGTTTTCCGTGAGCTGTAGCAACCCATAGGAAGTGCGCATGCGAGGCTTACGGTCCGGCCTGCTCCCTGTTGAAAGACGCAGCGGTGGCTACTCTCACGATCCCCACCTGCGTTCCCTCCCTTCCTGTAAGTTGGCCGTCCCCGCCGCCGTCGTTCCCTTGCGCACCGTACTCTCTCCGCTCTCTCTCTTCCTCCCCCCCCCCGAAGCGGATGTTGACCGCGGCGGCCCGAGTCGGATGTCGGCCGCGGCGGCCCGAGTCGGATGTCGGCCGCGGCGGCTGCAGGCTGCGGCAGCCAAACCCGGAAAGCATTTTAACATGGAGTTCAGGAGGAAGGTATGGGGGCAGGAAAATACTGCACAGGGAAGTGGGGTGGGAGGGAAATGCTGCAACACACGGAAATGGAGGGACAGAAAAGGGGTTGATGGACAGGGGAAGAGGTGCTGATGAACAGGGAGGGGGGTCAGAAAAATGAAGACAGGCCTACTGCTGGACAGGGGGAGCAGGAAGGAGGTGATGATGGACAGGGGGAGGTAAAACAAAGGGAGAAGGGCTTCTGCTGGATAAGGTGAGTTGTGACACAGGGGAGGTAAAAGGAAGGGAGAATGGACAGGGGGAGCAGGCAAGGGGTGGTAGTGGACAGCCAAGGGGAAAAAAAAAAAAAGACAGAAACCCGGAAAGCATTTTAACATAAGTAGGGCATGGAGTTCAGGAGGAAGGTATGGGGGGGAGGAAAATACTGCACAGGGAACAGGGAGGGGGCAGAAAAATGAAGACAGGTCTACTGCTGGACAGGGGGAGCAGGAAGGAGGTGATGATGGACAGGGGGAAGTAAAACAAAGGGAGAAGGGTTTCTGCTGGATAAGGTGAGCAGTGATGGAGTGGTGGAGGACACAGGGGAGGTAAAAGGAAGGGAGAATGGACAGGGGGAGCAGGCAAGGGGTGGTAGTGGACAGCCAAGGAAAAAAAAAAAAGAAAAAGACAGACAGAAATACAGAAAGCGGCTAAGGAGAGAGAAAAAAAAATAAAGACAGACACACACACATATATTCTAGCACCTATTAATGTAACGGGCTATAAGACTAGTGTTTTTAATAGTTTGTTAAAGCCTAATCAGATCTGTCTAGGTTAGGGTTGGCAGATTTTACATTCACGGATGCCCTCGTGGCCGACACAATTTCAGGGGAAGATTTCCAAAACCCGGACAAAGTGGCGGGTTTTGAAAAGCCGTCCGGACTCTCGGACATGTCCTCTAAAACAGTGTTTTTCAACCTTTTTACACCTATGGACTGGCAGAAATAAAAGAATTATTCTGTGGACCGGCATCGGTCCGTGGACCGGCGGTTGAAGAACACTGGGCTAAGTCGTGGGCCAGACCCCGCCCATCTCTACCCGATCTCCACCCCAGACCCCGCCCCCATAATAGTACTAATTGCACCTTGCATGTCCCGTGCCTCATCTGGAAGCCTTCCCTCTGACGTTGCAACGTCAGAGAGAAGGCTTCCGGTTCAGGCGCAGGACGCGCGTAGGAGCCGCTGCTCGTGGCTTTGTGCGCTGAATCAGTGAGGAAGAGGGAGCTGGATCGAAGATAACGCCGCATCGATCGCACCGTGGACCGGCGGTTGAAGAACACTGTTTTGGGCCTGATGCACGTGCAGGAAATTTCTGTGGACCGGCACTGGTCCACGGACCGGTGGTTGAAGAACACTGCTCTAAAGGAGAACATGGCCGGAGAAATCCGGACGTCTGGTACTCATGATTGCCCTCAGCATTACCCCTGGGGTCATAAGAGCAATAACAGTTGCTCCCATTTAGAATGGGTTGTTTCTGCGGATATTAATAAGGATACGAACAAAACTGAAAAAAAAAAAAAAGAATTGGATTGATCCCGATTCTTCGTGCAAATTTGGGACAATGCATAGCAAAATGGACCTGACCACTTTCCTTCTTGTAAATGCAGGGGCAGTTTGCAAACACCATGTCCTCAGCCGCCAGCGCCTGGAAATCTAAGTGCCTGACTACTGCAAATCATAAACCATCTATTCTAATGAAGAGACAAGGGCAATTACTGTATTATATTAATATCGTGCACTTCAAGGAAATGAATTCCAAAACAGAGCCCACCTAATGACAAATTTCTATTTCAAAGCAACCAGCAGAACAGAAAAACAATCTCTGCCTCCTAATCCCAAATGCAATGGAAGTAATAACATTTATACAATTCGCATTTTTGTGATTAGAGCACAGTTGAAGTACCGTATTTGCCGGCGTATAAGACGACTTTTCAGTACCTTAAAATCCTCCCCAAAGTCGGGGGTCGTCTTATACGCCGGGTACTGTTTACATGCCCTTACTTTACATTAGAGAGCTGCACGGGGACGCCCCTAGGGTCGCGGGGATCCCGTGGGGACGCCCCTTAGGGTCGCGGGGATCCCATGGGGACGCCTCCGAGGGTCGCGGGGCTGGATGTACTCAGTCTTCTGGATGTACGCGGCTCTTCTTCTCCCTACCTTCTCTGTTTGCAGCACAGAGCCGAACGGAAGTCTTCCCGACGTCAGCGCTGACGTCGGAGGGGAGGGAGGGCTTAAACAAAGCTTAAACAAAGCCCTCCCTCCCTCCCTCCGACGTCAGCGCTGACGTCGGGAAGACTTCCGTTCGGCTCTGTGCTGCAGGCAGGGCAGATAAGGAGAAGGAGAGTAGCCTCGCGGTTCGAGTGGCTACCAAGGGAGAGGGGCGGCCCGCCCCGCCCCGGTTGCAGCACAGCCGGCCAGGTTCCCTTACTTTTGTGGCACTTCCCCGACCGACCGATAACAGCCCGGGTCCGACAATCCTCCCTGCCCTGTAGCCGCGAATCTAAATTACCTTCTTACAGCAGCTGTAAGAAGGTAATTTAGATTCGCGGTTAAGGGCAGGGAGGTTTGTCGGACCGGGGCTGTTGTCGGTCGGTCGGGGAAGTGCCACAAAAGTAAGGGGACCTGGCCGGCTGTGCTGCACCTGGGGCGGTAGAGAAGGTGTGCGGAAGAAGGGGTAGTCTTATACGGCGAGTATATAACAAAACTATATTTTAACTAAAAGTTGGGGGGTCGTCTTATACGCCGGCAAATACGGTACTTTCAACAGAACGCCAACATGCTTTAATCTGAAAAAATTTCACAAATAGCTATCAAGCACAAATAAACCCTGTTCCACGTGTGTTTTTCCTTTTCATTATTACTAGAACAAAAGTTAGTGAGAAAAAGTTGGGCAAACACTTGTTTTAAGGTTCTCGCCTAAAACTGTCCAGGCCTCGCCCTCCGTTCTCCGTCTCTACTGTCGTCGTTCCAGTCTCCTCTGCCCGCAACCTTGGGGTTGTCTTCGACTCCGACCTCTCGTTTTCTACACACATCCAACAAATTAAGGCCTGTCGCTTCTATCTCTACGTCACCAAAATTTGCCCCTTCCTCTCTGAGCACACTACCCAGACCCTTGCCCACACACTTGGAACCTCACGCTTAGATTACTGCAATCTACTTCTAGCGGGTCTCCCGCTGTGCTGTGTCTCCCCCCTACAATCTGTGCAAAACTCTGCTGCACGACTCATCTTCTATCAAGCTCGCTAGATTCATGTTACCCTTCTCCTTAAATCACTTCACTGGTTCCCTATCTGTCTTCACATACAATTAGTACTCCTATTACTAACCTACAAGTGTGTTCATTTTGCTGTCCCTCAATATCTCTCCTCTCTTCTCTCTCCTTATACACCTCCAAGAGAACTCCGTTCTTCAGATTAGCTGCTCTTAGCTATACCCTTCTCCTCCACCGCCAATTCCGGACTTTGTTCCTTTCATCTAGCTGCCTGGAATAAATTAGCCAAGTTTGTCCTCCAAGCCCCTTCTCTTCCCTAAAAGCAGACTGAAACCCTTCCTTTTTGATGTAGCCTTCAGTCCATAATAGAGAGTTGCGCGGGGACAGAAATCCCACCCATCTCCGCCCGTCCCCGCCAGGATCCTCTCCGTCCCCACCCACCCCGCATGGAATTACCTCCATCCCCGCCCGTCCCCATAAAAAGCAGCAATTACTTCTGACAGGATCATGAATTCCACAGTTTCTTTTGTGTTTCCGCTGCTGTTTTCCTTGTGGAATCTCTTTGGTGGAACCCTTTTTTTGTTTTCTGTTCAGGTAATTAACTTATAAATCCCCTCTTTTACTAAGGCTGACGTGTCCATTATATTATATGGATGAACCCTGCTTCCAAAGCCTTCCATCCCTGTGGGAGTCCTGTTGGCTAGAGGGGGGTCCCCGTGGGAGTCCCGTGGGCCAAAGGGGGGTCCCTGTGGGAGTCCCGTGGGTTAGGGGGAGATTCCCGCAGGACCCGCGGGATTCCCGCGATCCCCGTTTCCGTGCAGACCTCTAATCCATAACCCTACTCCCCACTGCCCTAGCCAGCAGATTAACCATTCCCCCTAACTGTATCCATGGTATCCTGTTTGTCTGTCTAGGTTGTAAACTCCTTAGAGCAGGGACTTTTTCCTTTATGATGCTGTACAGCACTGTGAATGTCTGGTAGCACTATAGAAATAATTAATTATTATTTTTTAAAAAATTTTATTTAAGTATTTACATTCAGATGTTCAAGCATTTTCCCGGTGTCAGGTCAAAAACGCGCCGGGACAAAGGCGCGCGCAGACAATGGAGCGCAGCACGAAAATTACTGTTTTTAGGGCTCCGACGGGGGGGGGGCATGGGGGGGAACCCCCCACTTTACTTAATAGAGATTGCGCCACGTTGTGGGGATGTTGTGGGGAGTTTGGGGGGTTGTAACCCCCCACATTTTACTGAAAACTTCACTTTTTTCCCTGTTTTTAGGGAAAAAGTTAAGTTTACAGTAAAATGTGGAGGGTTACAACCCCCCACAACGCCGGCGCAATCTCTATTAAGTAAACTGGGGGGGGGGGGCTCCCCAACAAAACCCCCCGTCGGAGCCCCTAAACACTGTAATTTTCTTCAGTGCGCGCCTCCGTCTTGCGCTCAGTTGTCGGCGCGTGCCTTTGTCTTTCGCGGGGTTATCTATGAACCATTTTCCCCATCTGTCCTGGTGAGCTCACACTCTACCTAATGCACCTGGGCAGCTTGTTTCTGTGATATTTTGTTTTTCAAGAATAAACTGGTTTTATTTTCGATTTAGTGTGTTCTGATAATGACATCTGTGTCACCTTTTTAGGACTTCCTGAGATACAGTGAAAAGGCTGGACTGGAGTGTACGGACATAGAGGTGGGTGTTCTCTCCATACACCCTACATAAATCCACAAAAATATCTCCCTTGTATTCAATTTCCAAATTCTTAATTAGAAACAGTGATGAAGTTTTCTCATATCAGACTTATCTCCACCAATCACACACTTGAAATTCTTTATAGAGGAGAAGCCTCAGATCCCTGGGCGTTGCCAGTGGTTAACTAAACAACAGCACTAGATAGGGAACTAACCTCATCGGCACTCTCCCCCTCCTGCCTAATTTTAAGATGATATAGATTAAAAAAAACTCTCAAAAAACTAATAATGAACTTAGCTTCAATTAGGCAGGGAGTTCTTATGATATCTTATTGTATCCCATCATAAATTATCTCTTAGCTTCTGTTTCCTTTGCTGCGGTCCGTTCCTGCCGACGTAAAGCTAGCTGGCATTTCGCTGTATAGTGTAACCGGCAGCCTCAAGGCAATGGGTCTTGGGCCACCGGTACAAGAAAAACCTCTTGTGAGCCACTGCGGGCAGCACAAGGAAAAATAATAAAGTGTTTAAGGACGCCACCGCACTAGGTAAGTTCTTTTCCAAAATAAACTTGAACTTTATTCCTTAAAGTAAAAATAACCAGAAAGCTTGTCAGGATGATTCTGCTTATTAACATAGGCAAAATGTTCATATGGCAAAGCTGAATAAGCCACTAGTCTCTGTGGGTGCATCAAAATGAAAATAGTTCAAAAACATTCAACAGGAAATACTCCAACAGAGTAGAGTCCAAACCGTTTCGAACTTCACGGTATAGCGGTATATAAGAAATAAATTATTATTATTATTATTATTAATTCACAGTCCAAAAAGTATGAACAGCAAAAGAAAGGAAAACTTTCAAAAACAAGATCAGGGCTGCACTACTTCAGCACAAGTCAGTGCACCCGCACTGGCTTCATCAGCAGCAGAGTGCTGGTCAGACAGTGTGCTCCGTGTGGTGTTAATCTGCCATAAAATTGGCCCTTTATCCCACCACTATGAACATGGGGCTAACCCCTACTGGGACTGAAAAACAGTTCACTTTCCCCCACTAGGGAAAGAACCATGAACTCTTAAAAAGAAAAAAACAAAACTTCTTTACTCTTCAGCTGGCTTTGAAGTATCCAGCACTTGCCAGCAATTAGAAAAATAAACTTTAATTACTCACAGAACAGAGTCAGTCACTTTGCTTTCATGCAGCATACCTCCATGGGTTGGATTTCACAAGGCAACTCAGCATTTGTCTCAGGGTTTACCTCCAGCTCCATATCATGTGGTTCTTCCAGCAAACCAAGAGGCATAACTTCACCAGCCTCCAACAGCTCCATGGATTCTGGAGTTTGGCTGATATCCAGAGCTGTCAGCCCTGAGTGCTGTGGCATCTCCTGCCTGAGTTCCTGCTGCTTCTGATTCTCAAGTAGCTTGGCTCTCAAGGATAGCAATCTGCAGCCCTGCCCCAAGCCCTCAGGTGGAGATGATTTCCAGTTAATCACCCTAGGCTTCAGTGGGGGATGGGAATCCTGCACTCCTGCTCTCCCGCTCCCTCTACAGGACAAAGAAGGTAAGTAATCAATTGAATGAAATTGTGTTTTAAAAGGGGAAATTTGAGTGGAGCCTGAAATAAACTTGTGCACTGCTCTAGGGACACTCCTAGCAGGCACAGGCTGCATACCACAATAGCTGCGTCAGGGCAGTGGACTCCTGTGAAAATAATGCAAAAAACAGCGGTGTTAGAGTAAGACCAATGCCAGAATACTTCTACTTACTCGGCGAATGTGTGAACACTCAAAATGGCAAAGATGGCCGCAGCTTTGAACTGCCCAGTTTTATGCTACTAACATGTGACATCACATGGGAGGAGCCAAATTGCATCAACCAATAATCTGAATGGCCTTGCACCAACTATTCTTTGAATAGGAAACTGATGATCACTGTGTTAAAATGTCATTAGCCATAAAGTTGTACATTTCAAAGGCAAAAAAAGGCAAAAAAAAATTCATTTCAAAGTAAAAAAAAATCCATTTCTAGTCAATGTCAAAAAAATCAATGTCTTGCCCAGGGTCACAAGGAACAGCAAGGGGTTTGAACTCACTACCTCAAGGTGCTGAGACTGTGGCTCTAACCACTGCACCACACACTCCCAATAGTAATAATAGGAGTAGTAGGCCATTCCAATTGTCCTGTGGCTTATGACACTGTGCAACAGTTGTGTTTACAAACTCTTCAGCCAAAATAAGCTTCACTAGTGTTTATGCTTTAATTGTATATTGTAGACAAGTAGTAGTGAGTTTTATAGTGTGTAGAACTAATGGAAAATATACAACAGTAGGCTGAATAAGGACAGTCACTTGTCTTTGTTCTCAGACTCCAAGATAGCATGGCTAGACCCATGCGTGTTAAAGCAAGACTTTCTCCTAGCCACAGGACCTCCAGGGAGCTCCATGAGTGACAATGACCCCATTACTCCAGCGCTCTATGCAGCTCACTGGTTACCAGTCAAAAAGCAATGCATCTTCAAAGCCCTGGTCTGGGCCGGATTTAGATGAAAAGAGGCCCTAGGCTATTCCACTTATGAGGCCCTTTCACCTCCCATTTTTAAGTTTGTAAATTACATGAGAGATAATAAAATACATCATTACTGTGATATATATCAGTATGTTAAATGAAACATGTTGTTATTGGTACTAACCTTTATAAAAAATGTGACACGGATAACAAATAAAAAAAAGTCGAGAACCCTTATTTGGACATTTATTCTCAGCACCATATATAGTACTTGTAACAATAACTAATCAAACATAACACACAACATTGCCCCTTCCTATGTCCATAGTGCCCCCAGTGCGTCCTTCCTCACCTCACCCCCCCTCCGATGCCCGCCTGCCTCCCATCCCCCCTTCCATTGAACACCCCCCATGCCAACCTGCCTGCCTGCTTTCCATTAACCCCCCCACCCCCCCTCCGATGCCAGCCTGCCTGCCTCCCATCCCCCTTCCACTGAAACCCCCATCCCCCCCCCCCCGATGCCAGTCTGGGCCGCCCTGTCCTGACGGATCTACGTTTTGCCTCTCTCCCCGCGGGGCTGGGCTTTGCCCAGCTGTTTCCGTACTGACGTCTTTCCCTCCCCGATCCTCCTCCCAGGGCGAGAAAAAGAAAGGGAGAAGCCGAGTCGGCGCCCCGTTGCGGCCGGAGCTGGTTCCGATCTCAAAGAGTAGAATTTCTCCTTATTTTCGGTTCAGTGTTTACTGTTTTTAGAATAGTGTAATTTTAATTTTGCTAACAATTTGAATGTAGGCCCCTCTTGATCTTGAGGCCCTAGGCTGAAGCCTAGTTAGCCTATAGGAAAATCCGGCCCTGCCTGGTCATGACACACAAGAGATTCTACCAAAAAAAACCCAGCCTACATAGCATCCAAGCTACACCTATACACCCCTAACCACCCCTCCGCTCCAAAGCAGAACAAAGACTGTATATAGAGAGAATTCATCCCAAAGTAAAGGTCACATGTTTTAGAATAAGAAATGACTGGTGGGCTGATTAGATTTTTTTCTGGCATTTCTTTTCTTGGCAGGACATCATGTATCTCAGAGAAGTTATATTAGACAACTGGATTTTTATTTTTTTTTCTTTTGAAAGAAAATCTAAAGAATGTTTCTTGGCTCTCGGAACATTCCAAATTTTGAGGCTGGGTTGGCAAACTTTTCTTACAGGAGAATTCCCCAGATTTCTCATTAAATAAGTGAGATCACTCTCAATACGAGCGCCACAGAAACAAGCGTCCTAAATTTGCCTGTCCAACATCTGTTAATCTTTTAGCAGGGACAGGAGGTAAGAAGAAGAATCAGCTTGTATCAAGCCTCTTTAAAAAAAAAAACCTCCCCCCCTTCCCAATATTCAAAGCTATCTAACTAGCCAGAAATGGCCGCTGACCGGTTAAATAGTATTTCAGCACGTTCCACCCTTAAAGCTTTCCTTTTTCAAGATGCTTATGGCCCTTAGATCAGTGATTCCCAACCCTGTCCTGGAGGAACACCAGGCCAATCGGGTTTTCAGGCTAGCCCTAATGAATATGCATGAGAGAGATTTGCATATGATGGAAGTGATAGGCATGCAAATTTGCTTCATGCATATTCATTAGGGCTAGCCTGAAAACCCAATTGGCCTGGTGGTCCTCCAGGACAGGGTTGGGAACCACTGCCTTAGATAACCTAAGCCAGGAGACATCATGGGGTCTGGACAGGGATCACTGACTGTTCTAGCATTTTTGCATCTCAGCATTTTAGTTTAGACACTTCTCTCAAAACAGTCCAATATTAAATGGCGTTCTCTATCTTTCTTGGATTCTCCACCACTTTTTTCAAGTTTTGCGAGCATAATTTGTTCCAGAAGCATGCTTGTAATCCAAAGCACTCGTAAATCAAAGCAAATTTCCCCATAAGAAATAATGGAAACTCAAGACAATTCGTTCCACAACCCAAAAACTTTAATACAAAATACTATATGTACTTGTTTTGGAAGACCTCGCTCATTTAGAACAGTCACTACACTCCCGCATGTCAGAGAGAGAAGAACCATCGGCTCAGTTCTGATGATGGGATGTGCGAATACTGTATGTTCTTGTATTGCAAGACATTGCTTGTATATCAAGTTAAAATTTAATCAAATGTTTTGCTTGTCTTGCAAACCAAGTTACTTGCAATCCAAGGTTAACATAGTAACATAGTAGATAATGGCAGATAAAGACCCAAATGGTCCATCCAGTCTGTCCAACCTGATTCAATTTAATTTTTTCTTCTTAGCTATTTCTGGGCAAGAATCCGAAGCTCTACCCGGTACTGTACTTGGGTTCCAACTGCCAAAATCTCTGTTAAGACTTACTCCAGCCCATCTACACCCTCCCAGCCATTGAAGCCCTCCCCAGCCCATCCTCCACCAAACGGCCATACACAGACACAGACCATGCAAGTCTGCCCAGTAACTGGCCTAGTTCAATATTTAATATTATTTTCTGATTCTAGATCCTCTGTTTTCATCCCATGAACTCAGTCACAGTTTTCCTCTCCACCACCTCTCTCGGGAGCGCATTCCAGGCATCCACTACCCTCTCTGTAAAGTAGAATTTCCTAACATTGCCTTTGAATCTACCACCCCTCAAACTCAAATTATGTCCTCTGGTTTTACCATTTTCCTTTCTCTGGAAAATATTTTGTTCTACGTTAATACCCTTCAAGTATTTGAACGTCTGAATCGTATCTCCCCTGTCTATCCTTTCCTCTAGGGTATACATATTCAGGGCTTCCAGTCTCTCCTTATACGTCTTCTGGCGCAAGCCACCTATCATTTTCGTCGCCCTCCTCTGGACCGTTTCAAGTCTTCTTATGTCCTTCGCCAGATACGGTCTCCAAAATTGAACACAATACTCTAAGTGGGTCCTTACCAATGACCTGTACAGGGGCATCAACACCTTCCTTCTACTGGTTATGTCTCTCTTTATACAGCCCAGCATCCTTCTGTCAGCAGCCACTGCCTTGTCACACTGTTTTTTCGCCTTTAGATCTTCGGACACTATCACCCCAAGGTCCCTCTCCCCGTCCGTGCGTATCAGCTTCTCTCCTCCCAGCATATACGGTTCCTTCCTATTATTAATCCCCAAATGCATTACTCTGCATTTCTTTGCATTGAATTTTAGTTGCCAGGCATTAGACCATTCCTCTAACTTTTGCAGATCCTTTTTCATATTTTTCACTCCCTCTTCGGTGTCTACTCTGTTACAAATCATGGTATCATCTGCAAAAAGGCACACTTTTCTTTCTAACCCTTCAGCAATGTCACTCACAAACATATTGAACAGGATTGGCCCCAGCACCGAACCCTGAGGGACTCACCTTTCCTTCCTCCGAGCGACTTCCATTAACCATTAACCTGTCCTCCCAGTAGCTCAGAACGGTCTACAAGTAAACATTCACAATGGAGTGTAATTGGACATTCAAGATTATACAATAGATTTAAATACTTGGACATACGAGACTGAGCAGCAGTTTAAATATAGGGACTATACAGCAAATTAAGAACAGTAGTTTAAATATAAGTAGTTTAGTTTAAATACAAGTTATTTGAGTATAGGCTGAGAGTGGACTATACAGAAATTTAGGCAGAAGATTAGAATGGAGAAAGAAAGGTAGAGGTGGGGTTTAAGGGGGTTGGGTGTAGACTGAGGGTGACCTTTAGTTGAAGAGGAGGGTCTTAACCATTTTCTGGAATGTCATTAGTGAGTTCTGTAGTCTGAGTTGAGGGGGGAGCTGGTTCCAGAGTTGGGAATGAAGTGGCTGTAGGAGCGTTTGCGGGCGCTTTCTGAGAGGAGGGACCTTCCGGGGAGAATGCATAGGCGTATCTCCATTTCCGAGCGGAGGGCGCGGGTGGGGATGTAGATGGGTAGCTTGGATTTTATTAGGAGGGGGTGGTGGCATAAATTATTTTGTGTGCTATTGCCAGGGCCTTGAATGCACAGCGTTGGCTAATTGGGAGCCAGTGTTCAGCGCGGAGTGCTGAGGAGATGGGATCATGGTAGTTGAGGCTGTGTAGGAGGCGGATAGCTGCGTTTTGGACCCGTTGGAGGCGCTTGAGATCTTTTTTGGTTATTCCTGACTGGCTAGGGGGTCCCCAGGACAGGGTTGAGAACCACTGACTTATAATCTGATCGTGCCATTGGGATTCATTGCAGGGGACATATATTTACTGGTGGATCCAAAGGCTGGATTCAGTAAATGATGCACCCCCAAACATTCAAACATCTGCTTCCTGTGCTGGGCCTGAGAGTTCACGTCGAACGTGAACTCTCACGTCGAACGTGAACTCTCAGGCCCAGCACAGGAAGCAGATCTTCAGGCACCGGCACGCACAGGACATGCTGATGCCGGTGCCGCTGCGGAGGCTACAGAAAAGTAAGAAGAGGATTCGGGTGGGTTGGGGGGACCTCAGGTTGCGGCGGGGGGGGGGGAGGGCCCGATGGCGGTGGAGGGGGGTGCCGGATTGCGGGGGGGGGAGGGTGCCGGTTCGCAGGGGGGGGGGCGCTCGCAAATCGAAGCGCGCTCGGTTTCCGAGGTGCCGATTTTGCGAATGTTTTGCTCGTCTTGCAAAACACTCGCAAACCGGTGCACTCGTAAACCGAGGTACCACTGTATATGGTAATTGTAATGCCTTTTCTTCTATTCATTTTTCAAATACACACAATTGTGGTCTCCTTATCACAAGAAAGATTCAGTGACGCTGGAAAAGGTTCAAAGAAGAGCGACCAAGATGATAAAAGGGATGGAACTCCTGTCGTATGAGGAAAGACTAAAATGGTTAGGGTTCTTCAGCTTGAAAAAGAGACGGCTGAGGGGAGATAGGATTGAAGTCTACAAAATCCTGAGTGGAGTAGAACGGGTACAAGTGGGTCGATTTTCACTCTGTCAAAAATTGCAAAGACTAGGGGGACATTCGATGAAGTTACAGGGAGATGCTTTTAAAACCAATAGGAGGAAATATTTTTTTTTCAGTCAGAGAATAGTTACGCTCTGGAACGCGTTGCCAGAGGATGTGGTAAGAGCGGATAGTGTAGCTGGTTTTAAGAAAGGTTTGGAGAAGTTCCTGGAGGAAAAGTCCATAGTCTGTTATTGAGAAAGACATGGGGGAAGCCACTGCTTGCCCTGGATCGGTAACATAGAATGTTGCTGCTCTTTGGGATTCTAGAATCTTGTTACTCTCTGGGATTCCGGAATCTTGCTATTGGAACCCAAGCACAGTACCGGGTAAAGCTTTGGATTCTTGCCCAGAAATAGCTAAGAAGAAAAAATTTAAAAATTTAAATTGAATCAGGTTGGGCAGACTGGATGGACCATTCAGGTCTTTATCTGCCGTCATCTTGGCAGTCAAAATCCATGTGAGACTTACACCCTAAATGGCGAGATCCTAGCAAGGACTGTTGCGGAACGGGATTTAGGGGTAATCATCAGTGAAGACATGAAGACTGCCAAACAGGTGGAGCGGGCTTCATCTAAGGCTAGGCAGATCATAGGATGTATATGTAGGAGTTTCGTCAGCCGTAAGCCTGAAGTCATTATGCCATTGTATAGATCCATGGTGAGGCCCCATCTGGAATACTGCGTACAATTCTGGAGGTCTCATTACCGCAAGGATGTACTGAGGCTTGAGTCAGTCCAGCGAATGGCCACCTGGATGGTCTCGGGACTCAAGGATCTCCCGTACGAGGAACAGCTGGATAAATTACGGCTATACTCACTCGAGGAACGCAGAGAGAGGGGAGACATGATCGAGACGTTCAAATACCTCACGGGCCGTATCGAGGTAGAAGAAAATATCTTCTTTTTAAAGGTCCGACGGTGACAAGAGGACATCCATGGAAAATCAGGGGCGGGAAATTGCACGGCGACACCAGGAAATACTTTTTCACCGAAAGATTGGTTGATCGCTGGAATAAACTTCCACTTCAGGTGATCGAAGCAAGCAGCGTGCCTGATTTTAAGAAGAAATGGGATCGTCACGTGGGATCTCTGCACAGAGTTAAATAGGGGAGGGTCATTAGGGTGGGCAGACCAGATGGGCCGCGGCCCTTATCTGCCGTCTTTTTCTATGTTTCTATCTACTATGTTACTATGTGTTTTTTTGGTGAGTTAAGGGATGGAGCATGTCATAGAAAAGAAGAGGCTAGCTCTGTACTTCAGAAAGCCCTTGCCTTCCTCTTAGAAGGGTTGTCAGAGGCAGCTGATGGTAATGGAGGTTGCTGATTATGGTTATTAATGGGCTGATTGCAGGTTGCACTTTCTCCTTGCTGCTCTGCACTTTTCATCAGCATTTTATTTCAATAAATATTTTATACCATCAATTTTGAGAACTGTTCCTGGGAACTGCTGGCATGTATCTCACAATTTGTTTTCGTTTAGACAGTGGACTTGACAGTTTAAAATAGATTAGCTTCCAAATGTCCAGTAAGGTATGACAGCGTAACACCAGTTGTCTCTGTAGGCGCTAAAATGTATGGCTGAATAACAATTTGTTTTATAGCTCAGAACGTTATAAATTAGGCGGGAAACGTCAACGCAGCAAACTTTCCCCTCTCTTTTACAAAGGCGCGCTAAACGCTAACGCGCCCATTATAGTACGGTTTCAGCAAAGGCAGATTTTGTTTAACAAACCTGCCGCACTTCTTCGAGGGAGTAAACAGGCAGATAGACAAGGGAGACCCGGTCGACATTGTATATCTTGACTTTCAGAAGGCGTTCGACAAGGTTCCGCATGAACGACTACTTCGGAAAATTGCGAGCCATAGAATCGAGGGTGAAATACTCACGTGGATTAAAAACTGGCTGGAGCATAGGAAACAGAGAGTGGGGGTAAATGGACAATACTCGGACTGGAAAAGCGTCACCAGCGGGGTGCCACAGGGCTCGGTACATGGACTCGTGCTCCTCAACATCTTCATAAACGATCTGGACATAGCTACGACAAGCGAGGTGATAAAATTTGCGGACTATACGAAGTTATTTAGTGTAGTGAAGACTCAGGGGGATTACGACGATCTACAACGTGACATAATCAGGCTCGAGGAATGGACATCGACAAGGCAGATGAGGTTCAATGTGGAAAAGTGTAAAGTAATGCATGTTGGTAACAAAATTCTCATGCACAAATACAGGATGTCTGGGGTGGTACTTGGAGAGACCTCCCAGGAAAGGGACTTGGGAGTTCTGATTGACAAATTGATGAAGCCGTCCACGCAATGCGTGGTGGTGGCGAAAAGGGTGAACAGAATGCTAGAAATGATTAAGAAGGGAATCACAAACAGATCGGAGAAGGTTGTCATGCCGCTGTACCGGACCATGGTGCGCCCTCACCTGGAGTACTGCGTCCAGCACTGGTCACTGTACATGAAGAAGGACACGGCACTACTCGAAAGGGTCCAGAGAAGAGCGACTAAGATGGTTAGGGGGTTGGAGGAGCTGCCGTACAGCAAAAGATTAGAGAAACTGGGCATTTTCTCCCTCGAACAGAGGAGATTGAGATGGGACATGATCGAAACATTCAAGGTACTGAAGGGGATAGACTTAGTAGATATGGACAGGTTGTTCACCCTCTCCAAGGTAGAGAGAACGAGAGGGCACTCTCTAAAGTTGAAAGGGGATAGATTCCGTACAAACGTAAGGAAGTTCTTCTTCATACAGACAGTGGTAGAAAACTGGAACGCTCTTCCGGAGTCTATCATAGGGGAAAACACCCTCCAGGGATTCAAGACAAAGTTAGACAAGTTCCTGCTGAACCAGAACGTACGCAGGTAGGGCTAGTCTCAGTTAGGGCGTGGTCTTTGATCTAAGGGCCGCCGCATGAGTGGACTGCTGGGCACGATGGTCCACCGGTCTGACCCAGCAGCGGCAATTCTTATGTTAGCATTTAGGCCTGATTCTCTAAAAGTGCGTCCCGATTTTAGGCAGCTGTAGGCGTCCTACAGCTGTCTAATCAGCCAATCGGGATGCACGTTTTTTTTTTTAAAAAAATGCTCCCCAGGCAGGCCGCCTATATTGAAGGCGAGGCCCGCAAGACACCTAGGCCCTGATTCTGTATAGGACGCCCGGGAGAGGCGTCCTATTCAGAATCGGCCTAAACTAAACCCCGATTCTGTAACCGGCGTCCATGTTACAGACGCGGGTTAGAGAATCGGGTTAGATTAGACACGGCCCGCTACACTTATCGCGGCAAGGGATCTCTCTGCCGCTATAAGTATAGCGGGCCGTGGCCCCCTGACCGATCACTGGCAGGAGGGTGCCCAAACCCTCCTGCCCGAAGACGCACCCCCCTCCCCGACACTACCGACCGCCCCCCCCCCCCGACACTACCGATCGCCCCCCCCCGACAATATCGGTCGCTGGCAGGAGGGTGCCCAATCCCTCCTGCCCGAAGACGCACCCCCCCCGGCGCTAACAACCCCCACTCCACCAAACCTGTTCTTACAGATGGGTCTTGCACATCGAGCAAGCAGGCACGCCTCATCGAAATGAGGCGGGCCCGCCCCTTCCCGGCCCATCCCGCCGAAGCCTAAGGCCTGATTGGCCCAGGCTCTAGAAGCCTGGACCAATCAGGCCTTAGGAATAGCAGGTCCGCCCATCCCTACTAATTCTAAGGTCTGATTGGCCAATCAGGGGCCACGGCCCGCTATACTTATAGTGGCAGAGAGATCCCTTGCCACGATAAGTATAGCGGCCGCGTCTACTTACAATGTAGACCAGCATTTTGCTGGCCTACATTTTTAAGCTTCTCATCTACTAGGGAGACGCGTAGGACCGCCTAGGTTCAGCCTAAGGCCCGCCTAAGGCCCTTAGACGAGCTTAGGCATCTTGCGGGTCTCCCTAGGCTCCCGGAGGCGCCTTCAGGCCTGCCTGGGGAGCATTTTTTTTTTTAAAAACGTGCATCCCGATTGGCTGATTAGACAGCTGTAGGACGCCTACAGCTGCCTAAAATCGGGACGCACTTTTAGAGAATCAGGGCCTTAGTGCGCACCTTAGTAAAAAGATCTGTTTGCTATGGTGGATCTGCCGACAGTCTTAACATTTTGTGATGTATTATTTATTCCCAGTGGCGTAGTTAGGGTTACCCGATGTCCGGATTTCATGTCGGGGGTCCGGGCGGCTTTTGATTTTGGAAAAGCCTCCTCAAACCGCGTTGGGAATGAGGAAATCCACTCTTGTGCGGATACCATGAGATGACATCACATGCACACAGGCGTGCGCATGATGTCATCGCAGGGCATCCGCGCTTGCACAGATTTCCTCCCTGCCTGACAAGGGCAGACGTCTGGGGCGGGGCTGTGGTGGGGCTGGGGGCGGAGTTAGGGCGCTGGGTGGAATTGGGCGGGTCTAGGGGTCTGGTGAACAATCTATCTTTATTTACTAAGTCTATTCCCTTCATTATTTTGAACGTTCCAATCATGTCCCCTCTCGATCTCCTCTTTTCAAGGGAGAAGAGGCCCAGTTTCTCTAATCTCTCGCTGTATGACAATTCCTCCAGTCCCTTAACCATTTTAGTCGCTCTTCTCTGGACCCTTTCGAGTAGTACCGTGTCCTTCTTCAAGTACGGTGACCAGTGCTGGACGCAGTTGATATACAATACACATTGTCAGTATACAAAATAACATCTAGCAATCATTAATATTACGCAGTCTTATAAGTTCTGTCAGTTTTCCAATTCTTATCAACCAATCTTGTTTTTGTTATCTAAACTCACTGTAACAGTTTTCAGAAGAGAATCTTTAGAAGTTTCTCTGACTTAAACTTTTCCTTTGAATGGATCTCCTGAGAAGAGCTTGTCTGTCTAAGGTTTAAACTCTTTTGTGTTGGGGTTTTTTTTTTTTCTTTTCCTTTGACCTGATACTGTCAGCTTTATCTTCCCAGAAGCTCACCGGTGACAGTTTTGAAGTCTGTCAATCCACCTTTAAATAAAGTTCTCTTAGAGGCTTTTCTCTGATTACTATTTTATGATTCCCCCCCCCCCCCCAATTTCTTTCTGTTCTAAACTGTTCTCAGTCACACCTACAACAATGAAAGACCAGAGCTGCTCATCATTTACCATCTCCGTATGGAGCCCCCACTCTCACCTTTTAAGATAAAAAAAATCATGAAATAAAACAAAAAAAAAACATAGGGCATCTTTTACGCACCAAGAACTAACGCCAGCTCAACGTAAAAGGAGCCCATGGTTTAGAATAGTTAGAGCATGGTGTTAATAAAAAGCAGAACAACTTTCAGCTTTATTATTGTTTTTAAATTCTCTACAAAAAATTTAGCCTCCTGGAATTTGGTATACACTTTATAATGCATTATAATGAGATGCTTTACATGTATTTGCATGTTTTGCATCTCATTAGTATACAACGTTTGCAACCTAAATATTATGGTGGTCCATAAGAATAAAAGTCCAACAGGACAAAAAAAAACTCACGGGTTCAAAATCACACTAAAGGAAATGAACACTCCACTGAATATAACGGTGACGGGATAAAAACGTCCGAGGCTTCAGCGCGCTGACATTGCAGCACCGACAATTTGGCGCAAGACCCCAGCGTGCCACCGAAAAAGTTACTTTTAAAGAGCTCCGACGGGGGTGTGTGTGTGTGGGGGGGAACCCCCCACTTTACTTCATACTCTTCGCACTGCCGTTGGGGATGTGTGTGTGTGTGTGGGGGGGGTGGGGGGGGGGTTTGATGAAGTGGTGAGGATGTTTGAGGAGTATGGTGGGTCTGGAATATCCGGATGTGAAGCAATGATATGAACACCCCTGACGCAGCATTTTCATGCGAAACGGAGGGTTCCCCGTTGGGTGTAAGGACTGCCCGGCCTGGATTTGGAAGCCATTAGCAGCTAAGTTATTGTTTTCTTGCTTCTACTGTGGATGTTATGAGCTGGACTATACTGCCTTTTGTTACATTCGCCCACTGACTTTCATCTGTACTAGGCGTGCTGGTTGATACCACCTGGCAGGCTGCTTTAGTTGCCTTGTTTTTGGACTATTCTTTGGCATTTACATATAAAACAGCTTTTGTAGGAGTGGAGCTTTTTTTAGGCCAGATGAAGCCGAACTGAGGCCTTTTTCTCCACTTCTTTTCTTTTTCTTTTCCCTCTTTCTTGTGGGGGTGTGAATGCTGTTGGGTGTAAGTTTAAGGCCTTGTAGTGTTGCTGGGTGTGTGTATCGTTTGTCCGTGTGGGGCTTTGTTTTGAGTGAGTAGGGGGTGTAACCCCCCCCACATTATAGAGAAAACTTAACTTTTTCCTAAAAAAAATGGGAAAAAGTTAAGTTTACTCTATAATGGAGGGTTCCAACCCCCCAAACTCCCCCAATGGCAGCGCGAAGAGTATGAAGTAAACAGGGGGGGGGGGAGTGGGGGCGTGGCTCACACCCCGCGTCGGAGCTCTTTAAAAGTAACTTTTTAGGCGGTGCGCTGGGGTCTTGCGCCGAATTGTCTGCACTGCAATGTCGGCGCGCTGAAGTCTCGCACATGAATGACTATGAACCAAATATAACTGATGTAAAAAGATCTTGTTTAATAATAATAATAACTTTATTTTTCAATACCGCCATAGTCAAACTGACTTCTAGGCGGTTCACATAGAAAGAGGGCATCTCAATGGCCACGGATTTGGTCTTGGAGGATGAGGTGTACGGTGTCAGCATCTATGAGACAAACTTGGTTTTTTCTGTTGCATAGAGTGTTGTGGACCCCTGTTAGATTGCAAAAATTGGATAGTTCTTTGTCTAATAGATGTTGGCATTGTCATCTGGAAGCAGGAACTTTAGATCATTTATTGTTTCATTGCCCATATATTATGAATTTTTGGAAATCAATTTGGGACCAAATTAATAATTTATTAGATCACCCAGTGGCATTATCCTATGATACTGTGATTTTTGGTATGGAAATGAGAGCAAAAAGTCAGATTTCTGCGAATAACAATAAATTACTACTTATAATGATTGGGGTTGCCATTCAGCAAATTACATATAATTGGAAGGATTGGAAAAGACTAAATTACAGTTTTTGGTGGACCTCTTTGTGCCATATCTATAAAATGGAAAGATTTATTGCAGTACAAAGAGGGTATTTCAAGAAATTTCAGGTTGTGGAAACCATTAGCAAAATTTTGTAAGGATTAGTTGAAAATGTTTCCCTTTAATGTATCAATTAATTTGGGTAGGGTGAGGGATATTTTATTAATATGTTTTTTTATATGATTATGGAATATATGGTAGGGAGGGGTGGGAAGGGGGAGGGATAAAAATTTATGTACTGTACAAATGATAGAATGTTAAATGATATATTTATTGTTAATGTGACTGAATATATATACATTTTGAAAATGAATAAATAATTTTTTTAAAAAAAGAAGGCTGGACAATCAGCGAATTACAAAATACAAGAAGGAAGTTACATCATGAATTGGAGAAGCATGGGGGAAGAATACATGAGAGAAGAAAGATGTTACATAATACAATGGGGTTATAAGGGGGAGAAAAAAAAAAAAAACACCTGAGAGAGGTGATCTGATTAAGGACACACACACAAGCTGTGGACCCTTTTTTCACAAGCTGTGGACCCACAGCTTGTGTGTGTGTCCTTTAATGCAATAAACGATCTTTTTACATCAGGGATCTTCAGTGAAGTGCTCATAGTCCGTTCCCACTGTCTTTTGTGGGTACATAAGAATAACCATAGCGGGTCAGACCAAAGGTCCATCTAGTCCAGAATCCTCTTTCCAACAGTGGCCATTCCAGGTTAGAAGTACCTTGCAAAATCCCAAATAGTAGCAACATTCCTGTATCTCAAAGCATTTCCGTGTGACTTCATTGCGTGCCCCTAATCTTTGTACTTTTTAAAAGAATAAAAAAAAATCAATTCACTTTTACCTGTTCTACACCACTCCGGATTTTGAAGATCTCAATTATATTCCCTCCCCTCCTCCCCCCTCAGTCATCTGTTTTCCAAGTTGAAGAGCTCTAGCCTCTTTAGTCTTTCCTCATATGGTCACTCGTTGTTTGAACCTTTTCTAACTGCACCACATCTAACCAGGATTTGAAACCAGTATGGAGAAAATTCACCCCTGGTTAACGAAGGACATGCTTTATATAATGTCTTCCACTAACAGTTTCACTTCAGCAGTTTTTGATATATTGAGGGTATACTCGTATAAATGATGAGTTAGCAGAAGCTTCTGGTAATGTTCACAGCAGGCACATATGGAAATTTATATATGCCAGAACATTCCATAATAGCTTTAGAATAAAGGAGGAATGAAGGAACACATTTCAATAAATATTCAGTAATTTTCTTTATTTATTACAAGGAAGGAATTTAAGGCAGCGATGGCCTTATGTTTACAGGTAGCATCAATATGGCAGTAGAGTGTGTGTGTATGTGTGTGTGTGGTGGGGTGGGGTGGGGGGGGCGCATATATTCATTCCACCATAAATGTAGCAGTTAGAGTGGCTTATGGGCCTCGGTCCTCCTCCCTATGGTTCAGTAGCCCACCCACCCCCAGGCTATTTGGGAGACCTGTGTACAGCTCTGCTAAGCTTTCCTATACCAAGTGCTGATGTTCTGGAGACAGGTATGTACTTTTTTTATTCTGTTCTTTGTGTTGGTGTGAAGGGGTCAGTGAACACTGGGGGAGTGTGTGTGTGTGTGTGTGGAGGGGGGTCTTTACTTTGTCTCTGGCTACTTTGGATACCTTTTTGGCACTCATTCCTGTTTTTGCATCATCTAACTCCCAACGTTTAAGTTTCGTCCTGGATGTCTAGTAAAACATTCAATTATTCCTGTAGGACAACTAAGACTAGGTCGGCCCACATCCCATCCTAACCCCTCCTCCAGACACGCCCCTTTCAGCTCTAGGCACACAGGCTCAAATTCTGTAACCAGAGCCTATTTCGGAGGCGCCCAACTAGATAGACGCCTATCTGGATTGAAGAACAAGCTCAATTAAGCTTTTTAATCAGCACTGATTGAAAGGCGCCTATCAAGAAAAACCCAATTCTGTAACAAGGCGCCTCAAAAAATTCAGGCGGCCTTCAAAAAAATAGGTGCTATGCATGTTGGGCGTGGGCGTGGCTATGTCTTAGGCGCCTTCTTATAGAATCACTGCTCTTAAGCGCTCAGCTAGGCGCCTAACTTAAGTGGGCCTAGAGCTGGCCTATTTAATGGGCGCCTCCAAAATAGGTGCCGCTCAGCGCGATTCACTTAACAGCCCCCAATATGACTTGAAATGCGCTGAATAGTGCCTAAGTAAGCGTCTAAGTTTTGGGCGCTTCATACAGAATTTGGCATTCAGAGACATAAAAAGTCCCGAGACACGTCCGGAAAGTCGGTTTGATTATCTGTACTTGGACGACCTGTCTTTTAGGTCGTCCAAGTACCAACTTGGGCGAGATTTTAGATGTGTTTAAGTTTTGATTATGAGCCCCTTAGGGGGAAATTCTATGAATGGCGCCTAAACTTAGGGCTCCTTTTATCAAGGTGCGCTACGGGGGGGTTAGCGTGTCGGACATTTCATCACGCGCTAACCCCCGCGGCAAGCCAAAAAACTAACGCCTCGTCGATGGAGGTGTTAGCGACTAGCGCGGCAAGCGCTTGAACGTGTGGTACTCCGCGCATTAACCGCCTACCGCAGCTTGATAAAAGGAGCCCTTAGGTGCCGGTAGGCAATTAACATTAAATTTAAAGCACCTACCAGTGCATAAAAAATGATGCCGGAATAACGCCTATGAAGGAGCCTATCAAGGAGACCTTGGTTAAGACCACGGCAGAACATGACCTAGGGGTGATCATTAGTGAGGACATGAAGGTTGCCAATCAAGTGGAGAAGGCTTCCTCCAGGGCAAGACAAATGATGGGTTGTATCCGTAGAGATTTTGTCAGCAGGAGTCCTGAAGTCATCATGCCATTATACAGATCCATGGTGAGGCCTCACTTGGAGTACTGTGTTCAATTCTGGAGACCACACTACCGTAAGGACATGCTGAGGGTCGAGTCGGTTCAGCGAATGGCCACCAGGATGGTCTTGGGGCTCAAGGATCTAACGTATGAAGAAAGACTAAAAAAATTGCAGCTGTACTCACTTGAGGAACGAAGAGAGAGAGGAGACATGATTGAAACGTTTAAGTACATCACGGGTCGCATCGAGTCGGAAGATGATATCTTCTGTCTCGTGGGACCCTCGACCACCAGAGGGCATCCACTGAAAATCAGGGGAGGGAAGTTTCATAGCGACTCCAGAAAGTACTTCTTCACCGAAAGAGTGGTGGATCAGTGGGATCTTTGAGGGAGTAAATTCAGAGGGGCGGATACTTGGCAGGGGCAGACTCGATGGGCTATGGCCCTTTTCTGCCACCATTTTCTATGTTTCTACTGGCTGGAAGTTGCATTATGAACCATAAAGCATCTACCTATCATGGCAAAAATAGGCACCAGATAGGCCTACGTTTCCAGTGCCTATCTTTCTAAGAAGCGCGATTCTGAATATGAATATGGTGCCATCAAGTTTCAAGTTTCAAGTTTTATTAATGCTTGATAAATCGCCTATTTAATTTCCTAAGCGATGTACAATACAAATTAAAATATAACAACTAATACAATAATAAATAAAAGACAAACTAAAAAAAGACAATACACGAATAGGGAAGGTAAAAAAGGGAGAAGTTACAATTTCTTTTCAGGAATTGAAGAACATATAAAGGAAAATAACATAAGGGGAATAGGACTTTAAAATAGCAAGTTAAAAAGAAATTTTGGTTGAGAAAATCATAGATTAAAAGCATCTTTGAAGAGATAAGTTTTTAAGGATTTTTTAAAGGAGACAAGGTCTTTTTCGTTTCTAATAAATTGAGGAATGGAGTTCCATAGAAGAGGTGCTGTGACCGAAAACATCTCCTGTCTTCTGGTTCCGATTATTTTCAAAGATGGAACTGTTAATAAATTATTGGAGGATGATCGAAGAGTCCTAGCTGCATTGTATGGAATAAGTTCCTTGTAAGTTAGGGCTTTGAAAACTAGAAGTAGTATTTTGAATGTGATTCGATGGCTTATTGGAAGCCAATGTGAATCAATCATCAGAGGTGTAACGTGATCAAATTTTTTTGCCTTATGTATTAGTTTAATTGCAGTATCCTGAATAATTTGTAACCTTTTTTTTTTATTTTTGTGAAATATTAAAGAAGGGTGAGTTGCAGTACTTGATTTTGGAGATGACCAGAGAGTGAATAAGTATATTAATAGTTGATTTGGTCTTTTTCTGTTGTCATTTACGATGTATGTAACCTGACAATTTGGGTTTTGTCTTTCCCTATTGGATTAGAAAGGATATGCAGTGAATGAACACCTCTATGTTCACGACGTATTAGTAAATTATCTCCTTCCTTTTCTAGCTTATAGACCACAGCACGTCTGCTACTTCCAGAAAAGTTCATCACCTTCCATTTCTGTACATTATTCATTTTTATCTTTTTTTTTTTGTAATGGTTGCCAGTCTCTCCGAACCAGCCTGTAACCTTGTCACATCCTCACCTTTATGGTTTAACGCTTACAGCAGATGGTAATCTGCAAATGCAGCACAACTGGTTTTCAGTGTTCATCCAAGAGTTATTTCTAAGTAGCTTCTGCCGAATACTTCCTCTTACCCCGCCAACATTATAGAGAGCGGTCTTCTTGCGTTTACCTTGCTCAAAAAACCGCTTTGGAACATTGCCACTCTGCCGTCAGAGTAAGCAAAAAGTCACCGAACCGTTTCAAAATACACCTGCCTTACTCGGAGGGTAAATAACCCATTTGGAAGCATTGCCTCTGAAAAAGGCCAGCATTAGATTGGGGGGGGGGGGGAGGAGTTAATATGCAGATTTTATATTTCATATTTTGCAAAGAAGGTGGAAAGTTCACAGGTAGCTTTAGCATATGTGCTGCCATGTGTTTAAATGGAAACTTTCCAGGGAGTTTGCTCTTAAAAATCAGTTTGCAGACCCATGGGACCCTTTGCGGACCTGCAAGCTACAGTGAGGGTCTAAAAATTATATAAAAATTCCAGCTACCTCTTCTTTTATTTATTTAAGTCTCTAGATTGTTCTCCCAGGGGAGCTCAGAATGGTTTACATGAATTTATTCAGATACTCAAGCGTTTTTCCCATGTCAAAATGGAGGGATTAAGTGACTTGCCCAAGGTTACAAGGAGCAGTGTGGGTTTGAACCCACAACCTCAGGGTTGTGCCACACTTTCCCCTCTTGAGAAAGAGTTATCACCAAAGCTGACATTTTCCAAGTAAGGCATGTTCATCAAAATTGAAGGAGAAGGGGGGATGCAGAGATGTGCTTTTGCTTGCGATTAGCATGAAAATGTCAATGGCATTTGCACGTCATTCTTGTCATTTTCATATGAAGTGATATAAACCCCCTTAATGAAAATTCATTATAGGACCCATATGCAAAGGATTTATGTACCTAAATTTACCAGTTATGCTCATAAACGGGCCTCTTTCAAATTTATGTTTTATTAAAACTTGTTATACCGCTTAAGCATACAATCGAAAAGAAAAATTCAATTAAAAATTAACTCAAATAATAATAGGAAAGACCTCAAAGACAAAATAAGGAGAAACCCCCACACACACACACACACAACATATCACATTTGTCTTAAAAAAGACACCATCTTCCTTAAAATAATAATAATAATAAAGTAAATTTAAAATTAAATCTAATATTAAATTAAATCTGAATGTAGCCTAATCATCATAATTTCTGGAGTCATATTGCAGAGTCAAATCCTCTCAATAAACATGAATAATTTCATTCCCAAACGCTTCACAGAAATAAAAAGTTTACCGAGGGCCTGGTGCATACGTTTATATTCAAAATGTCGCTAAACTTTCATTTTGGAGTATACAAAGTGGGCGGCAACAGAGGTGGAAATAAGGTGGGCAAAAAGGAGCCCTTGACTAGGCTTCCTTAAGCACTAACAGCAGCAAAAAAAAGAGATTACCGCCGGGTGCGCTGAGACATCCTGCGGTAATTTCTAGATGCGCGCACATTGCCCACCCGCAAAAAAAAAAAAAAAAAGGAATTTCTATATTTTGGCAGAAGAACCTGCATCAGGAATCTGTTTGCTTCTAACAATATACACCAGGCAAACAGCGTGCAAGAATTTAAGAGCAAATGGGATGCCCATGTGGGATCCCTTAGAGGGTTAAGCCAAGGGAACCTGTCACCAGGAGTGGGATCCCTAGGATAGTAGACTTGGGGGTGGGTCAGTAGAGTGGGCAGACCTGATGGGCTATGGCCCTTATCTGCCGTCATCTTCTATGTTTCTATGCCGTGCTCCGTCTCTAGCAGTCTTCAAATCCGGGCTAAGAGCCCACTTTTCTGCATCTGTTTTCAACTCTTAACTCCCACTCACTGCTGTCAGATACCTACACCCAGTGTATCATTTCCTCTACCATTATCTCCCCAACCCTGAAATGTTCTATCAAAATAGATTGTTAGCTCTTCTGAGCAGGGACTGTCTATTGTATGTTAAATGTACAGAGCTGCGTACGCCTTTCAGCGCTATAGAAATAATAAATAATAAGAACATAAGAATAGCCTTACTGGATTAGACCAATAGTCCATCAAGCCCAGTAGCCTGTTCTCACGGTCGCCAATACAGGTCACTAGTACCTGGCCAAAACCCAAGGAGTAGCAACATTCCATGCAGAATCTCAAAGAATAGCAAGATTCCGGAATCCCAGAGAGTAACAAGATTCTAGAACCCCAAAGAATAGCAACATTCCATGCAGAATCTCAAAGAACAGCAAGATTCCGGAATCCCAGAGAGTAACAAGATTCTAGAACCCCAAAGAATAGCAACATTCCATGCAGAATCTCAAAGAATAGCAAGATTCCAGAATCCCAGAGAGTAACAAGATTCTAGAACCCAAAGAGTAGCACCATTCCATACAGAATCTCAAAGAATAGCAAGATTCCGGAATCCCAGAGAGTAACAAGATTCTAGAACCCAAAGAGTAGCACCATTCCATACAGAATCTCAAACAATAGCAAGATTCCGGAATCCCAGAGAGTAACAAGATTCTAGAACCCAAAGAGTTGCAACATTCCCTACAGAATCTCAAAGAACAGCAAGATTCCGGATTCCAAGAGAGTAACAAGATTCTAGAATCCCAAAGAGTAGCAACATTCCATGCTACCGATCCAGGGCAAGCAGTGGCTTCCCCCTGTGTCTTTCTCAATAACAGACTAAGGGCTTTTCCTCCAGGAACTTGTCCAAACCTTTTTTTAAACCAGCTATGCTATCCGCTCTTACCACAACCTCTGGCAATGCGTTCCAGAGCTTAACTATTCTCTGAGTGAAAAACAAATTCCTCCGGGGGGGGGGGGGGGTAAATCAGCTGGTGGAATTCAGAATAACCAATGTTAATTCACAACCCTGCAGCATCTGTAAAATATTTTTAACAGAGAGGTCCTCTTTCTGTCTATCCATCCCACATATTTTCTGAGTATCTTTTTTTATAACAGCTACTGTTCAGAAAATCTGAATTTCTCAATATATTTGACCTTAAGTCTCTTTGAGGTGAGATAGCCCACAGTGATTTTTCACAAATGTGAAAACATGCATTTATTGACAATGGTTTCCTGGAGCCGTCATTATTTTTGCCACATTTAATCCAGATTTGAAGCAACAAACTTAGATCTACTGAAAAAGGCTATTATAGCACTTAAAAATGTGATTCAATCGGTCAGCTGGAATTGAATTAAAAGCCACCATTTCTCATTACATTAGAAGTGGGCTGTTTGAAGAATAAGTACCTTGAGGTCCCTCCGCAACATGACACTATTATTACGATACTCAAAAAGATTCCAGATGAGAAGACCGATGCCGTAATCTTCTCTATTAAGATGAATTTCTTGCGGTTCTGTTAACAGCCAGAGCTGTGGATGACCTCCTTAACACTCTGTGTTGTAAATTAGCTGGTAACATTTTTTGTACAGAACTCTTGTTCTTGAAACATCTATGTGTAAGATTCAAATTGCAGGAACAAGAAACCATTGAAAAGCAATTTCACGTTGAGTTGTCTCTTGTCTGTTTACAATGCACATCAAACATATTTTTTTGGGAACATTCTGTTATTGGAAAAATTTGCAGAGCAAAGCTACGCCACAGTATTGTCTTTTCGGAGGTACAGGTTTCTGTTGTGATGAAGACCACAGTGTATGGGGATCTTCTGAGTTTCTGCACGCTTCTCGTAACACCCTCCTATCGAGTATTGCATTGGCTGCCAATGGAGGCGCGGATGAAGTTTAAGTTTGGTGGCTTCTGTTTTAAGCTTTGTTTGGTTTAGCTCCCAAATATATAATTGAGCTTTTCTCTTTTGCAACCAACAGACATAAGAGAAACTCACATCTGAATTCTGTTTTTCCGCCTGTTAGAGAATGTAAACTTAAAAACATTGTGGACTTGAGCTGAAGTTAAGCTATAGTAACTTTTCCTATTGATATTTGATATGATAGTATGATTATGATTATTATTTTCTTTGTTTTCAAAGTCGTAATTTGTATTTGAATATTTTTCATTGGCTTATCTTTATCTTTCTGTACAAGTGGATACTTCATTTGTAATCTGAAAATGATAAATAATAATTTTTTTTAAAAAAAAGACATCATCAAAACCTTTTTTCATTTCAAGCAGCGTCATGGGGTCAGGATTTAGAACAATTGCTTTTGCTTGCTGACACTTATGGGGAATTTAGGAGACATCGAAAAACATATCAGTTTTCGAAGTATTTAGGCGGCAAATTCGTAAAAATTTTATGATGCACTATTTTTGATCATTTTAGTGTCTCTAATTATTGGCTTTTAACTTTTTTAGTTCTATTCAACTTCTTTTATTGGGTTTTTTTTTTTTTTTAAATTATTGTAAATCGCATAGAACTTTACGGCCTTACGGTATATAAACTGATTATTATTATGAGATCTCCAACTTGTGTTTGCTTAGTTTTCCAGTTAAAGCACACTTATGTACCCAGTTACAGCGTATGTGCAGCGTCCAGGCTGTAGCTCTCGGAGAGAGCGTGAACTAGAAGGCCTTGAGCATGCGCAGATGCTCAAGGCCCAGTAAAGAAGAAGACGCAGATCTTAGGGCACCGGCATGTCCTGTGCGTTGGTGCCGGTGCCGGTGGCCAGATGGGGGTAAGCAGTGTTTTCAGGTGGGTGCTGGGGGATTTCAGATCGCAGCGGAGGGTGCGACGCGATCGGGGGGATGCCTGATCACAGGGGGAGGGTTCTGGATCACGGGGGGGGGGGGGGGAATCACGCAGGGGGGCCTTCGGGGGAGCAATGCCGGTTCTGGGGTCGGGGGGTGGGTGGGAATGTATCAAGCGAGTTTCCCTTAGTTCCTATGGGGAAACTCGCTTTGATATACGAGTATTTTGGTTTACGAGCATGCTTCTGGAACGAATTATGCTCGTAAGCTAAGGTACCTATGTATTTTGGTGGAGTGGTTTAAATGTAGTGTTTGTGTAAGGTTTTCTCCACCCCTTAATATTGATCTTTTGCCTTTATGAATTATCAATATAACTACATCCTTGAGGAATAGCAGTCAAAAGCAATTCTCACAAAATGAGTTCATTCCAAAGTATTTAAGAGTCAATAATCGTATACTTTTGTAAATTGGATTTATCTTGTTTGTGAACTACCATACTTTCGGCCTTCGGAGATTCTGATAACTCATGCCTCCATTAACGCTGATAATTTGTAATCGGACGTCTTTTTAATTGTAAACACTGTTTGCAACTACAATATACAAATTAGAAGAAAAATAGTACTTAGTTTTCAGTCTAAGACAGGGGTAGGCAATTCCGGTCCTCGAGAGCCGGAGCCAGGTCAGGTTTTCAGGATATCCACAATGAATACGCAGGCACTGCCTCCTTGAGATGCAAATCTATCTCATGCATATTTATTGTGGATATCCTGAAAATCTTACCTGGCTCCGGCTCTCGAGGACCGGAATTGCCTACCCCTGGTCTAAGAGATCCCCAGAGCCTGAGCTACTGACACAATCATGTTTCAAGCAACCCTCGGTGGAAGGGTAATGGAATTCTGAAACACACACGTTCCATATTAATGTGTAATCATAGATGCATCGATCATCCCTATTCATACATATGGAACTGACCTTTATGGGCAACATATAATCATGCTGCTATCCTGACTCTATGCGGTCGCTTAGCTGCTTAGCAGACTGAAAATCACTGCTAACCATATGTAGGCACTCCATCCATGCTCTGTCCCCAGCCTGCCCATAACTTAACCAGTAATATTCTAATTTAATCTGTTTCTGCTTGTGTAAATTAATGGAAAAGTTAGGCATTTTTTATAAGCTTTACATGGATGATTTGCAAGGGTTTATTCCCCTCCCCCCTGAATGAAGACTTCCTATCTCAAAAAATCGTTCGCTTAAATGCTGTTTTGGAGGAAATGAGGAATTGGTTATCTGCTGAAGTAAAGGCTGCTTTGATTACCTCATTGGAATAACTACGAGACGGCATTGTATCTTCCAAAACAGACAATATTGTTAGTATAATGGCTTACAAAATTATAGCAGCAAACATAGCAGAAATAAATAAATATATTGTCAGTTCAGAATATGCAATGGAGAGAAGAACTTCACCCATATGCTTAGCAGGGGGCTAGCAGTTCCCCGTAGCATAAGTAAGTGAATCTCTCTGGCCCTATCTGTGATGCACATGTTTTTTATACAGAGAAATTCTTCCTTTGTTCCAAAAAGTACATCCCCGAATTCTGGTCATGTGACCCCCCTATTGGAAAAATGTACACCTAACTATTCCTTCTCTCAGTCCACGCCTCTCTCACTCCCACCCCCCCTCCCCTAATAAGATGATGTTGAATATTGCTAAAACTAAACCTGTGATCGTTGCAAAGGATGTGCATTTGGAAAGTCCGAAAAGAGTGTCCGTTTTAACCAATGCGTTGTGTTTTTCTGCAGAAAGTTAAATATTTTGGGGTGATTTGACATACTCAATTAACTTTTCACTCTCATGTGCAGAATGTAATCAGGAATGCAAAGGCTTAGCAAGTGTATTTATCCAAGTTTGAATTTAAACAGGTGATGCAAGCTAGTGTCCTTGCGGGCTTCGATGATTGCAACATCGTGCTTTTGGGGATTCCATCATCTTGTCTCCAAGCCCTGCAGATTGCTTAGAACTTAATGAGTCATCTGTGGTATGGGACTGGTAGATTCGAGCATGTAACTGCATATTTCATTTCGATATACAGTGGAACCTTGTTTTGCGAGGAACGCGGTTTCCGAGTGTTTTGCAAGACGAGCAAAACACTCAGCAGGCTTTCGTCTCGCAAACCGAGCACTACCCCGATAAACGAGCACTTACAGCTGGGATTCCTCTTCCGTCCGCTGACCAGCCTTCCATGCCGGGTGCCTTCCACATGTTGGAGAGCCTCTATCTGAGCCTACGCAGCCGAGTGACATCCCACCTGCACGTTGCTTATGATCACGCACAACGTCGATGACACACAAGATGCACGGCCTCCAATGGTTACCTTACATTCTGGAACGTTGCCCGCCTCACTGCTGTAACGCAAGCGCTTTCCTGCGTCTGTACGAGAATGTGAGGTGGAGTAGAGAGGACAATCGCGTACAGATGCAGGAAAGCGCTTGTGTTACAGCAGTGAGGTGGGCAACATTCCAGAACGCGACCACCGGACACTTAAGTCACAAGTTTTCCATAAAGAATCATTCTTTATAATACCGAGGGCCTCAAAATAATACCTGGCGGGCCTCATGTGGCCTCCCGGGCCCTAGAGGAAAGAAGGGACAGAGGAGATATGATTCAGACGTTCAAATATTTCAAAAGTATTAACGTAGAAGAAAATCTATTTCAGAGAAAGGAAAACGGTAAAACCAGAGGGCATAATTTGAGGTTGAGGGGGGTGGTAGATTCAAGAGTAATGTTAGGAAATTCTTTACGGAGAGGGTGGTTAATGCGTGGAATGCGTTCCTGAGGGAGGTGGTGGAGAAGAAAATGGAGAGACAGAGTTCAAACAAGCATGGGATGGACAGAGGATCTCTATTCAGAAAATAATGGGTATACATTGAAGGAACTAAGGCCAGTACTGGGCAGGCTTGCATGGTCTGTGTCCTATATATGGACATTCAGTTGAGGACGGGCTGGGGAGGATTTCGATGGCTGAGATGGTTAAGATGGGCTGGAGTGAGCTTTGATGGAGACTCCAGTAGATGGAACTTAAGCAGGGCTCTGGGTTTCTGCCACAGAAATATCTAAGAAAAAGGACTATTTAAACTAAATTAATTTATGGAGCATGTATGGTTGGGCAGAATGAATGGACCACTTGGGTCTTTATCTGCCGTCATTTACTATGTTACTATGTTACATATCAAACAGAAATATTTTACTTATACTTGTAATAAATTTTATTTGTTTTATATCTGTTTGATATGTACAGTTAAGAACATAAGAATAGCCTAACTGGGTCAGATCAATGGTCCATCAAGCCCAGTAGCCCGTTCTCACGGTGGCCAATTCAGGTCCCTAGTACCTGGCCAAAACCCAAAGAGTAGCAACATTCCATACAGAATCTCAAAGAATAGCAAGATTCCGGAATCCCAGAGAGTAACAAGATTCTAGAACCCCAAAGAGTAGCAACATTCCATACAGAATCTCAAAGAATAGCAAGATTTTGGAATCCCAGAGAGTAACAAGATTCTAGAATCCCAAACAGTAGCAACATTCCATACAGAATCTCAAAGAATAGCATGATTCCGGAATCCCAGAGAGTAACAAGATTCTAGAACCCCAAAGAGTAGCAACATTCCATACAGAATCTCAAAGAATAGCAAGATTCCGGAATCCCAGAGAGTAACAAGATTCTAGAACCCCAAAGAGTAGCAACATTCCATACAGAATCTCAAAGAATAGCAAGATTCCGGAATCCCATAGAGTAACAAGATTCTAGAATCCCAAAGAGTAGCAACATTCCATACAGAATCTCAAAGAATAGCAAGATTTTGGAATCCCAGAGAGTAACAAGATTCTAGAATCCCAAATAGTAGCCACTTTCCATGCTACCGATCCAGGGCAAGCAGTGGCTTCCCCCATGTCTTTCTCAATAACAGACTATGGGCTTTTCCTCCAGGAACTTGTCCAAACCTTTCTTAAAAGCAGCTCCTTACCCACTTTTTTTTTCGTGGCGTTTGTTTCCTTGTTTTTATTTTGCACTTGCCTTTCTAAGTTCAACAACCTCTGGATACATTTCCTTTCTTATGTTCTCTCCCTGCCAGTCCATCTCTTTCTCCTCTCTCTCCTCCTTCTCTATCTTCCTGTCCTCCCTTCATCTCTGGTTGAAAGAGCAGCAATTTGAAAGCTGTGGGTAGTAATGCCATCATCAAGCCATCGGCACTTATCAGAGTACAAAATCTGAAGCCTGGGAGGGAGTGACACTGCTATTCACAAGTTTAAGGCTGGTGTGAATTTTACCATCTTTCAGTGTGATAGCAATTTCAACAATGTTTGATTTACAATTTCCGTGTTAGAAAGCAAGGCACACTCAAAATAATATAGATTGAAAGCAGTTCCTGTATTGGTGCATTATTCCATCGAGGGCAACGCTTTCCTCTGATTTTTCATTTTAATAAGACATTAACCCCCTCCTTTACTAACGTGTATCACGGGTTTTAGCGCCGTCAGCGGCGGTAACTGCTCTGTCGCTCATAAGATTTCTTGTAAAGGAGGGGGTAAATTCTCTCCGCTTACCTATATTGGTTATAGGTATTATTTTCCCTATTAGCTCTGATAGAAGTTTGCACCAGACCAGACACTAATCTGATCTGTGAACCCTATACGGTGTTGGTAGAATTTTCATCTGCCGTGATAAATTTAGTGGCTGCGGCTGCCCATCCCCCCCGTACATCGTCAGCAGGAGGAATACCCAGTCCCTCCTGCCGGAATCCCCCCAACCTCCATCCCTCCGTACATCGCTGGCAGGAGGCATGCACAGTCCCTCCTGTCGGAACTCCACCCCTCCCCCAAACAACCTGGGCTTCCTACCCCCCCGCCGTTTAATTAAATTTAGGTGCCATTTATAGAATTGCGCCTACTTTGCCCTAACCATGCCTACTTAGGCATTAGGCCCTGCTAGATGTTGGACGACACCTACCGGAACCTACATGTAGGCACGGGTAGGCGTTCTGGTGAGTTCCGTGTGGAATTCATTAATTTTAATTATTTTAATGCCAGCCACGGCAGTAACAGCTCTGACGTTCATAGAGTGTCGGAGCTGTTACCGCCACGGTCGGCACTAATAACCACACTATGGTTTTGAAAAAAAAGGGGGGGGAGTAAAAGTGACCTCAGCGTGGAGTAAAAAGGGCCCCTCGAGTTGGTAGGTCAAGAACCGGCACGACAAAATTGGAATCTGCTGAGACTAGTGACCACCAAGGCAGGATTAACCAATAGGCCAAGTAGGCCCGAAATGGTCAGGGGGGCACGATGAAGGAGGGCATCAACATTGTTTTTTCCAAACGGCGATGGGCCCCTCCAGCATCGATCGGCAACACGGGCCCCCCCCCCAATCGGCAAAGCGCCTCCCCCCATCGACGGAAAATAAGATAAGCAAGCAACGCGGGTAAGAAAGGCAACGGGAACTGTAATTGTGCAAGCTGTAATTGTCCCTCTGACGCAGCTTCCTGTTTCCGCCTGGGCGCATGGTGGGGTGGGGCGGGGCAGGGGGGCCCAGTGTACTTGTGTGCCTGGGGGCCCTCGACGAATTAATCCTGCCCTGGTGACCACGGTGAGGGGAAGAGCATGCAACAACTTCTGGTCTGCCCCTTGCTTAAGAATGTCCCTGGCAGATAACACAGGATTTTGCTGAGGTCAACTCACAAGCACTGAAACATTTTTGTTACTGAAAAAGAAATACGGATGTTAGAAAGAAACGAAGACTGTGCGTGCTAATCTAGGACGTTTTTTTTTTTTTTTTATAAACTTTCTTCATCCTTATCTGTATATCATAACTGTGAGAGGGTGCTGCTCATTATTCGCCGATGACGCCAAACTGGGCAATGTAGTGAGCATAAACACAACGGACGAAGATGACAACATGATGCACGACCTGCTCCTCCCGGAGCGCTGGTCTAGGAACTGGCAACTCAGCTTCAATGCCCAAAAATGCAAAGTTATGCACCTGGGCGGTCATAATCCATGTAAGACTTACACCCTAAATGGCGAGATCCTAACAAGAACGGTAGCAGAACGAGACTTAGGGGTGATCGTCAGTGAGAACATGAAGACTGCCAATCAAGTGGAGCAAGCTTCATCCAAGGCAAGGCAAATCATAGGTTGCATACGCAGGGGTTTCATCAGCCGTAAGCCGGAAGTCATTATGCCATTGTATAGATCCTTTTTACACCCGTGGACCGGCAGAAAAAAAAGAATTATTTTGTGGACCGGCAAACTACTAGGACTAAAATTTAAAAACCCCGTTTCCGCCCCATCTCTGCGAGCTCGGTCCCCACAAATCATCTGATCCCATCCACACAAGCCTCAGTTATGATTTTATATTGAATGTATTTTATTAAAGTATAAAAAGAAACAATATTCTGTACAATTGTCATTTTATAAATACAAATAATTCAGAGCAAGGATCAACAAAACCCATGTCTCCCCTCCCCATCACATATATCCCCTCTACTATCAAGAAAACTGAACAAGCCAAATTATTACAGAATGCTACACAGAAATATCATGCTAACAGAATACTGAAGTAACACATGACAGGAATAGTTTTAGGGGAGTGCAACTAGGGCAACTGCCCCCTGGTCAGAGAGCGCCCTAAGCCAGCTGGAAGCTAAAGAAGCACTGCCTGGGTTTTGCAGTCCCCAGTTATGTCTAACACCAGCTCTAGCAGGATATATATTTCAAATCTGATATATTCTAATCACAAAATAGAAATAAAATTATTTTTTTCTACCTTTTGTCGTCTTTGGTTTCTGCTTTCAATCTTTTTTTCACTCTCTTCCTTCCAGCGTATGCCCTCTCTGTCTCTTCAATCCAGCATCTACCCCTTCCATCCACTGTCTGTACTCTCCCCCTTCCATATGGTATCTGTCTTCTTTCTATGTCCCTCTCCCCTTTCCATCCAGCTTGTGCCCCTCTCTCCTTTTTACATGATTCATTCCAGCTTCACTGCTCTCTTCATTTTTATCTCTCCTACACCAGATCTATCATCGTTGTCCCTCTGATTATTTTTCTGCTGACCCCTTCCTATCATCAATCTCTCTACTTTCTCATGCCTGTGTCTCCCCTTCCCCTCCTCTAATCTCTCTGCCAGCTGTTTCCTTCCTTTTTCATTCTCCCTTCCCTCCTCCTCCTGTCCAGCAGTAACTCTCTTCCCTTCCTCCCCTCCCAGTAGCATCTCTCTGTCTCCCTCTCCAGTAGCAGCTGTCCCTTTTTTTTCTTGCCCAGCAGCTTCCCAGATTCCTTTCCCTCCTCCCCTCCCAGAAGCATCTCTCCTTCTCCTTCTCCCTCTCCAGTAGCAGCTGTCCCTTTTTTTACCTTGCCCAGCAGCTTCCCAGATTCCTTTCCCTCCTCCCCTCCCAGAAGCATCTCTCCTTCTCCTTCTCCCTCTCCAGTAGCAGCTGTCCTTTTTTTTCCTGGCCTAGCAGATTCCCAGATTCCTTTCCCTCCTCCCCTCCCAGATGCATCTCTCCTTCTCCTTCTCCCTCTCCAGTAGCAGCTGTCCCTTTTTTTTCTTGCCCAGCAGCTTCCCAGATTCCTTTCCCTCCTCCCCTCCCAGAAGCATCTCTCCTTCTCCTTCTCCCTCTCCAGTAGCAGCTGTCCCTTTTTTTACCTTGCCCAGCAGCTTCCCAGATTCCTTTCCCTCCTCCCCTCCCAGAAGCATCTCTCCTTCTCCTTCTCCCTCTCCAGTAGCAGCTGTCCTTTTTTTTCCTGGCCTAGCCGATTCCCAGATTCCTTTCCCTCCTCCCCTCCCAGAAGCATCTCTCCTTCTCCCTTTCCAGTAGCAGCTGTCCCTTTTTTCCCCTGCCCAGCAGCTTCCCAGACTCTGATAGTGATTTTCTCCCCTCCCAGCAGCTCTTCTTACTTCCCAACGCAGCGATTCACGAAGGCAGCCCCGGGTCCTTTGTTGGGTCGCGCCGCCTCTGAGGAAAGAGGAAGTTGCATCATCAGAGGCAGCCGCAGACTCAGCAAAAGCCCCGAGGCTGCCTTCGTGAATCGCTGCGCTGGGAAGTAAAGGAGAGCTGCAGAGAGGGGAGAAAGCCACTGTCGGAGGCTCCCCAAGATTTCTCCGGCCCAGTGCACGCTTCCGATGCTGATCTTGCCGGACCTGCGCGGACCGGCAGGAAGTTGAAATGAGTCAATCTTGCCGGTCCTGCGCGAACCGGCAAAAATTTCCTGCGGACCGACACCAGTCCGCGGACCGGCGGTTGAAGAACTGTGGTATAGATCCATGGTGAGGCCCCACCTGGAGTACTGTGTACAGTTCTGGAGGCCGCATTACCGCAAAGATGTACGGAGAATTGAGTCGGTCCAGAGAATGGCCACCAGGATGGTCTCGGGGACTCAAGGATCTCCCGTATGAGGAACGGCTGGATAAATTAAAGCTATACTCAGTCGAGGAATGCAGAGAGAGGGGTGACATGATCGAGACATTCAAGTATCTCACGGGCCGCATCGAGGTGGAAGAAGATATCTTCTTTTTCAAGGGTCCCGCAGCAACAAGGGGGCATCCGTGGAAAAGCAGGGGCGGGAAACTGCACGGGGACACCAGGAAATTCTTTTTCACTGAAAGGGTGGTTGATCGCTGGAATAGTCTTCCACTTCAGGTGATTGAGGCCAGCAGCGTGCCTGATTTTAAGGCCAAATGGGATAGACACGTGGGATCTATTCACAGAGAAAGGTAGGGGAGGGTCATTGGGGTGGGCAGACTAGATGGGCCGTGGCCCTTATCTGCCGTCTATTTCTATGTTTCTATGTATATGTTTCTATTTAATTTTTTTTCATTGCGCCCTCAGCACAGGCAGTCATGGAGACATTTACTGAGAAGTGTTTCCATTTTATTTACAATATGACAGTACATGCAGCGATAAGTTAGGGTTGTATTTTGTTGTCGGTATCTTTTATTAAATTATGTTATTTTCTTTTCAAAGACATTGGGCTCCTTTTGGGAAGCCGCGTTAGCGGCTTCGGCGCATGTGACTCTTCATCACGCGCTAACCCCCACGCTAGCCGAAAAACTACCGCCTTCTCAAGAAGAGGCAGTAGCGGCTAGCATGGCCGGCAGTTTAGCGTGAGCTATTACGCGCGTTAAACCGCTGACACGACTTCGTAAAAGGAGCCCATTGTTATATGGATCTGTATTTTAATTAGTTGTTGTAATTACTATTGTATAAACCGCCAAGAACTGATGGTTTGGCAGTATATAAAAATAAACTACAATGGTACCTTGGTTTACGAGCATAATTCGTTCCAGAAGCATGCTCGTAAATCAAAATACTCGTATATCAAAGTGAGTTTCCCCATAGGAACTAAGAGAAACTCGCTTGATACGTTCCCACCCACCCCCACCCCCTGAGGTCAGCGGCACTGCTCTACCCCCCCCCCCCCCGAGAACCGGCATTGCTCCCCCCGAAGGCCCCCCCCCGTGTGATCTGCCACCCCCCCATGATCCGGCACCCTCCCCCCACCGTGATCCGGCATCCCCCCGCTCGCGTCGCACCCCCCCCGCTACGATCTGAAATCCCCCAGCACCCACCCGAAAACGCTGCTTACCCCCATCTGGCCACCGGCACCAACGCAGAGGACATGCCGGTGCCCGAAGATCTGCGTCCTTTTCTATGCTGGGCCTTGAGCATCTGGAGGTTTCTTTGATTCTTTGAGGGCCATATTCTATATACTGTGCCTATATTAGGTGCCACTAGGTGTCCTAATTTGTGGCCGCCTAGTGATGCGTAAGTTCAGGATCCACGTCAAACTTAATTTTTAAAATGGTCTTAATTGGCATGGCAATTGACTGTGCCGGTTTTCAGCCAATCAAAAAAATGAAAGATCAATGAAACAATTTAAGAGCTTGGCGCTGAACTCTTAGGATGCCTAGCTAAGGCTAAGTGGAGGTGCCCTACCATGCCTAAGAATGCCTAACGACGCTATCCGAAATAAAGTAGGCATGGTTAGGAGGGTGGAGAATAAGTGTGGTTGAGTTAGGCATGGTTAGAAGTCCGACATAGGCGCCGCCAAACGAGGTGAGTGAAAAGCTGGCCTAATGGAACGGCACCTGTCTAGGACACCTAGTGAGGCCTAAGGCTTGATTCTAGTGATGGATTCTAGCGGTGGATTGACAACCACGCTGAACGGTAGGAGCCGCTCGGCAACGTTTATAGAATCCAGGCCTTTGTGCCTAAATGCTTTCAAAATAAGCCCCCACGGTGTCTCTCTCTAATAGTGCGCAGCTCAGAAAGGTATCGGACATGGGAGGGGCTTCGAGACTGCTTTCGACTCCTAACTCCTCTCACTTCACCCATCCCCCCAACCCTATATGACATGTCTGTCTGTCCAAGTTAGACTGTAAACTCTTCGGAGCAAAAACCGTCTATTAAATGTCAAAATGTACAGCGCTGGGTATGCCTTTCAGTGCTATATAAGTGATTAATAGCAATGATAAGTTTGGCAAGGGAATCTTCAAACTTTTGAAAGCTACAGGAACGAGAGGGCATTCGGAAAAATTAAGAGGGGACAGATTCAGAACCAATGCTAGGAAGTTCTTCTTCACCCAAAGGGTGGTGGACGCCTGGAATGCGCTTCCAGAGGGTGTGATAGGACAGAGTACGGTTTTGGGGGTTCAAGAAGGGGTTGGATGATTTCCTGAAGGAAAAGGGGGATAGAAGAGTATAGATAGAGGATTACTATACAGGTCCTGGACCTGATGGGCCACCGCGTGAGCGGATTGCTGGGTATGACGGACCTCTGGTCTGACCCAGCAGAGGCACTGCTTATGTTCTTATGAATCTGCATAAAAGGCATGTGTATGAATTCCTTTCAGTGGCTCGGAATCTTCCCTCTACACTGTCCTGCTTCTGCTGGGATAGGAATTTGAAGCAGAGGTAAAGCTTCCGGGGTTGCTGAAGGCAGGATGTTAAGTTGACCGATGCTGCCGGTGGCTCAAAGATTGTAAGTGGTAGCCAGGAGGAAAAAAGAGAGAGAGAGGTACCCATCCCACAGGGGAAGAGGGGGAGGGAAAGAAATGTCACATCCCATTGGGGAGGGGGGGGGGGTAAAGGAGAAAGCCACCAAATTGAGAGGAAGGGAGGAAGAAAGAAAGAAAGAAGGAAGACAAGGGAAGGAAAAGAAGAGAGAGATGCCAGACTACAAGGGGTGGGGAGAGAGGTGGAAGGGAAGGAGACAGAGATACCAGATAGTGGAGAGGTATAGGGAGGGAAATAAGGAAGGAAAGCAGAGGAGAGAAATGCCAGAGCATGGGGGAGAGGAAGAAGGGAAGGAGAGATGGAAGGAATGGAGACAGAGATGCCAGACCATGGGGTGGGGCAGTAGTGTACCAAGGGCACTGGATGGAAGGGGAAGAGAGAGAAAGGGCAGATGCTGCATGGAAAGGAGAGGGAGAGACAGAAGTTATTGTTAATGGTGTGGTAAAATTGCTCTGTTGGCCATGAATGATGTTTTGTGTTAATTAACAATATGCCTGGCACTGGATTTTGGATTTGAATTAATATCACACCTTTCTCGGTAATAATGCAAGTTACATTCTGGTACAGCAGATATTTTGCTGTTTTTTGGAGGGCTTAAAATGTAATATAACAGCTTTCACTTCACACATTTAAACAGTTAAAAATAATTACATAAAATAAAATTTAAAAGGAGAAATGCACAATTCAATTACTAACACATATCTTCTTTTAGAATTTTTTTTTTTAATAAAGAGGAAAGGGTTGTAAAAATGATTGACCCAGGTGTCACATATATTAGGTACGTCACTGGATAAGACAGACTTATTAAACGAAGGCCCCCTTTTATCAAGCCGTGATAGAGCAGTTTAATGCAGGCCAGTGAGGTAAATGCTCCAACGCTCATAGGATTTGAATGAGCATCGGAACATTTAGTCGTATCTCGCCAGCCTTTGACATAAGGGGCCCAAACAGAGTTCCTAGGGAACATAAGAACATATGAATTTGCCGCTGCTGGGTCAGACCAGTGGTCCATCGTGCCCAGCAGTCCGCACCCACGGTGACCCCAAGGTCAAAGACCAGTGCCTTGAGACTAGCCCTACCTGCTCACGTACTGGTTCAACAGGAACCCGTCCAACTTTGTCTTAAATCCCTGGAGGGTGTTTTCCCCTATAACAGCCTCCGGAAGAGCTTTCCAGTTTTCCACCACTCTCTGGGTGAAGAAGAACTTCCTTACGTTTGTACGGAATCTATCCCCGACCTTGATCCTTCCATTCCATCTAACTACCGTCCTATAGCAAATATCCCTCTCCTAACCAAGTTATTAGAATCCATCATATCCACCCAACTCTCATCCTACCTAGAACGATTCTCTATCCTCCTACCCCACCAATTCGGCTTCAGACCCAACTTCAGCACCGAATCCCTCTTGGCCTCACTAATCTCTAAGGTGCAACAACTCCATTCTCGCAACAAATTCGCTGTTCTTCTTCAATTCGACCTCTCCGCAGCCTTCGATGTCATTCACCACGACATCCTAATCTTCCAACTCTCCGAAATAGGCATAAGCTCCACAGTCCTAGATTGGTTCTCGAAATTCCTACGCTTCCGCACCTACACCGTTAACACAAACGGTACCTCATCCCCCGCCTGGAAGCCGAAATGTGGAGTCCTGCAAGGCTCACCCTTCTCCCCTATCCTTTTCAACATCTACATGTCCTCTCTGAAACTCCTTCATCTATCCCCCCTAGAAACTCTCTACTCCTACGCTGACGACATCCTCATCCTCCTCGAAACCAACTCGAACCTCTCGAACCTCGCTGAGAACATCTCCACATGCATTACGAACCTCCAATCCTGGGCCCAATCTGTACAAATGAAACTGAATGAGTCCAAAACCAAACTACTTTGGCTCGGCCCAATTTCAGATCATTTACCCACCTCCATCCCTCTACCTTCCGGCCCCACTCTTCAGCTTGAGTTTTCAAGCAAAGTCCTAGGCATCATCTTAGACTCCTCTCTCTCCTTCAACGATCACCTCAACTCCCTGGTAAAAAAATGCTTCTTTAGCCTCCATATGTTGAGGAAAGTAAGATCTTGCTTTCATCATTCTCATTTCGCCATCCTTGTTCAATCCACCATCCTCTCTAGACTGGACTACTGCAACTCCATCTATATAAGCCTAACTAAGAAAAACCTCCATAGACTTCAGTTAATTCAGAACGCCGCAGCCAAGCTTATTTTCGCAAAAGGCAAGTTTGATCACGTTTCCCCACTCTTCTCCAAGCTTCACTGGCTCCCAGTATACTCCAGAGTCCTCTATAAATGTGCCTGCATAGCCTTCAAGATTCTACATGGCGTCCTTCCTCCCATTATCCCACTCTTCTGAAATTCCTCAAACCCGCTCTCTTCTAGATCCTCCCAAAAACTGAAACTATCTTTCCCATCTATAAAAGGTATATCCCACGAAGGAAAACTTGGAACATCCCTCCCCTTTAGAACCACAGAACTCTGGAACAACCTCTCATCCCCGCTCAGAAATTCTAGCTCCTTCCAATCCTTCCGTAACCACTTGAAAACTTGGCTCTTCTCAAAAATCTAATCACCTCCCATTCTCTAGTACCCTGTCCCTCTCTATCTTCTCAGTCCCTCTCCTATATCCCTTCTTTGTAGTTCCTTTCCTCTCAACCTCTGTAAACCGTGCCGAGCTCTGCGCATGCGGAGATGGTGTGGTATACAAACCTAAGGTTTAGTTTAGTTTAACTTTAGAGAGATCAACTACAGAGAGATCAGAGTGGAATGATTCTGGGAATGCATGTATATGTCAATAAGAGAAGTTTGAACTGTATATGGAAACAGATAGGGAGCCAAATAAGTGACTTGAAGAGAGGGTATACCTGGTGGAAGACAAGTTGCGAGGCAGAATTTTGAACAGATTGAAGGGGAAACATGGTGCCGGGCTACGTGATGGCTAAGCTTCCTCCGTACGTACTGAACCGGTCCCTCTGCTCCCAGGATGAAATACGCCTGAAAACGGACCGTGGTCGTGTCCTTCAACTGCAAAACGCCAAATGATGTTCCTACTCCCACTTCATATCGAGCCACTGGAATGGACTGCCCCCGCAGATCAGATACCCTGAAGGACTCCTCGACTTTAGGAAAGCAATAAAAACAGACCTCTTCACCCAACTCGTCTGCCCTTGACCGATGGATTACATAAAAATGTATATTGGTACCTGGCATGTGTCACGTAAAGGAAACTTATATTGTAAAATCTTGCACCGTACTATAATAATAATAATAATAATAACAACTTTATTCTTCTATACCGCCACAATCTTGCGACTTCTAGGCGGTTTACAATCAAGAGTGCTGGACAATCAGCGAAATACAATAAGTAGATATTCAGAGGAAATACAGAGATCAGAGACCTCAGGAGGCAATAGTATAGAAATACAATTTGCTGAGCGAAGATGTAATATGTACATTTTAGTAGGTAATGTCCGACAGGACCTGTTGGGGATAAATAGCAACGTAAAGTTACGATAATATGAAGATAGCAGATTATATTTATAACAGTGCTGTAAGTTCAGGTGGAATACTATGGCATATCTAACCTGTAAACTGTCGGTGTGTCGAGTTAAGATAAAACTCATACAGGAAATCTTTCACTGGAAGGATAAATATGGCAAATTGTAACCGGTAATATCTCTCTTCTCTCGTTTCTCTCAGTGCTCTGCTCATTGGGTAAGCCTCTCTTTATCTGTACCCTTCTCCTCCATGGCCAACGCCAGACTCCTTTGCTGCAATCGCATGCTTGGAACGAACTGCCTGACTCAGGATGACGAGGTCCGTCTCTGGCAGTATTCAAAGAAATGCTCAAAGCACACTTCTTTGAAGTCCGAACTCCAACCCATCTGCTAGCGCCTCATCTGTCTTGCATTTCCCTCTGTAATTCTCCATCTGATCGGTCTGTACAGATGCACCTTTTTGTCCAGTTTGTCTGCCATAACTAGATGGTAAGCTCTTTCGAGCAGGGACTGTTTCTTCCGTGTTTGATTTACAGCGCTGCGCATGTCTAGAAGAGCTATGCAAATATGTAATAGTAATTAGTAGACCCTAAAACGACAAAGTGGGATTGCTGTCACTAGTCTGTGCAATCTGCACTTTTAACATGAAATAACGTCTGCAGAAATACTGAGAATAAATTAAAAAAAAAAAAAAGAAAGCAAAAAGTCTTGACTGCAGAAGGCTCCACATTCTTTGTCATAGCAAACCCAGATCAGCTCTGTTTCCAGAAATTGCCTTCACGAGGCCTATAATAAGTTAAATAGAGCCCACCTGTGTCCAATCACAATAGCAGAGCTTATTTGAATTCGGCTGGATGAAGAATCAAGCTGTTTCTGCTGTATGAAGTGAATTTTAAACAAAACTCTAAATACGACAAATGGAGAGCTGTCAAAAGAACTGTATGTAAATGTATTCAAAGCTAAAGATGGTAGGAAGGCTGTAAGAACCTTTCTGTGTGCTTGAATATCCCTCGGGGCATTTTCAGGTCCATTATTATAAACAATTTGACACCAGCAGCATACTGTACTGCCTTAATCCTGCCGTTGCCTCTAAAGTCAGTAGCCCTGGATTAAGCCTCGCAAAGATGCATTTCATTATTAGAGTACCGTATGTGTTTGAGTGAGTGTATAGGATGGATGTGTGTGACAGGATGGCTGAACGAGTGAAAGAATAGATGAGGGGATTGTAAGTGACAATGTGAGATGAGTTAGGTGAAACATGATGGCTGATAAAGGCCAAATGGCCAATCCAGTCTTCCCATCTGCAGCATCCACTATCTCCTCCTCTTTCTATTGGCTAAGGCTCTTTACATTTGCATCTCCTCTTCCTATAGGCTAAGGCTCTTTACACCTGCATTGTGATGTCATAGAGCTTTATGGTTATAGAAACATAGTCACACACACTATAATGGGAGTATCAATTAATTACATCTAATTCTTTAAAAATTTCCTAAACATACTACAAAAAAATAATTATTAATCTTCAATATTCTTTAATTCTAAATATTTTTCATATAAATACATAACAATCAGTGTACAATACAACCTATCAAACATATAAGCACAGGATACCACTTCATCACATAAAAAAATCATCAAAATACTCCTTTCTTATATTAGAAAATAAATAAAACCAGTCAATCCATCAGAATACAGGAGTACTTATCTTCTAGAATTGTCGTATCATCCTGGGCTCAGCTGCAGATTCTAAAGTGCTCAGTGCTCCCAAACAAAATCACAGGTGAAAAAATCCAACATCCCAGAACTTCCACTTTAAAAAAAACCACTGTCCAAGTTCATCAATCCAAACACTCGATGCAATTCAAAATATCAAAATATCACAGACTTCCTCAACACAGTATGTAGTCTCCAGTAGTTGTTTGACACCATAAGTGTTTCCCTTCCAGCTTTCTCAAAAGGAAGATATGTACAGCACTATCCTTTTCAAACAGCATACAGCCTCACGTTGGAATAGAATCCCGTACAGGACTTCATGGCGTTTGGTAATGGCTGTTTCTATACCCATAAAGCTCTATGACATCACAATGCAGGTGTAAAGAGCCTTAGCCTATAGGAAGAAGAGATGCAAATGTAAAGAGCCTTAGCCAATAGGGAGAGAAGGAGACAGTGGATACTGTGGATGGGACATTTGGCCTTTATCTGCCATCACGTTACTATGTTTCTATAACCATAAAGCTCTATGACCTCACAATGCAGGTGTAAAGAGCCTTGTGGATGGGCCATTTGGCCTTTATCTGCCATCATGTTACTATGTTACTATATTATTCTACTAAAAGAGAATTATTCATCTATAAATAACCTTATTACAAAATAATAAATTATTAAATTACTAAATAGTGCTCAGTGTTAGCCTATACAAACTCAAAAGCATGAGGACACGGGGCTCTGCCAGTTCAGGCTTTATACATCATAGCACTCTTCCCTTCCTGCCATAAAACAGCTAAAGACAAAACTCTTAAAGTAGCTAAAGTTCAAAAAAATATATATAACATTCAGTGAATGTCAAACAAGAAGGAGTACTTATCTCTGCTGAAACTGTATAAAATCCCAGGCCTCAGCTGCTGCCAATCCAAAGTGCTCAGTTCTAAAAAGTGCTTCGTGCTTAAAGTGCAACAAAAAAAGGAAAAAACCAAAAAATATCCAATGTTCAAAGTTCAAATCTTGTCCAAATACAGTCCAAATCATTAAAATTCAACTGCAAAGTCCTGCTTGTCTTCCACTGCTTCCTCCTTCCTCCACACAGAATGTGTAATACCATATCCAGCCAAAAGGGGAAACAGGTATTGTGCTGAAGGATATGTATTACACATACTGTAAGAGCTTTATGGGTATAGAAACATTGTAACGTAATGTCAGATAAAGGTCAAATGGCCCATCCAGTCTGCCCATCTGCAGCATCCATTATCTCTTCCTCCCCCCTAGAGATCCCACATGCCTGTCCCATACTTTCTTGAATTCAGACACAGTTATTGTCTCCACCACCTCCACTGGGAGACTATTCCATACATCTACCACCCTTTCTGTAAAAAAATATTTCCTTAGATATAATGTATCCCAGACACAATTTCTCCCTGTAAATGTATTTTAAGATGAACAAACTGTATTCTATAAATGCCAAGCACCTGTCGACTAATTGTTATGTAACTGTAACGTTAATCTAGAATGATCAAATCGTGTTATCTGTGAATGGTAATTTAGGATTTGAATGTTAATTTATGATATTCGAGTATTAATCTAGGAACTTATATTATACTGTACAATTTGACTAATTATCATTATATAGCTTGTTTGTCCAAATATTATTCACGTTACCTTGTAACCCGTTCTCTCTGGGAAGGACACGATATAAAACAAATAAATAAATAATTGTCATATCTCCCCTTTCCCGCCTTTCCTCCAATGTATACCTATCGAGATCTTACAACTCATTCAGAAGATTCCGTGGGCTTTTATCAAGTTGGGGGCGGGAGGGGGGAGACTTCATTTAGAAATATTGAAAGAGATTCTTTTCATTTCCCACAATCCTCCACCAAAGCCTTGTTTAGCAATTCACAGCAGGAAAGCTCCGTAAAATGGATTGAAGGCACGTCAGTTTCAAAGAAGCACAGCCTACCGCAACATTGGAGTTGACATGCAACGAGGACGCTTGTCCTAATTAAAGCTAAAACCTCTACAGCTGTGAAGCTGCCAATTATTATCCATGATCACAGCAGCTGGAAAATAGATTCTAAATTAAAATAGTAATTGTTCTGTGCAAAATGTGCCTTGAAAGCGTTCAGAGTGATAGGCAATTGTTTTCTGAATGTACTGAATCCGTTCAGCATTGTCATCTGAGCAGAGCCTTTCACGACTCTCGAGCAAGCATATTCATTGGGATTTGGGGGAACAACTTTCACATTCCATTCGCTGCCCCTTTTGCTATTGTAAATGGTGTTAAAAAAATAATTAAAAGTTTTACCTGGCCCGTGGTGGTGGTGGTGTGGGGGGAGGGGGTGCTGGAGAGCGGCTGAGTTGGTCTGGTTCTGGGTCAGCTGGTTTGCAAGCACAACTTAATTGACAAGTCTAATCGGCAATGATAATTGGCAAACACCTCATAATTGACACTAATTGCCATTAATTAGAAGTTATGCATACCACTTACTTGGCGTATTCTGTAAAGTGCTGCGTGCCAGTTTTTTGTTTTTTTTTAAATATTTGTTTATTGAAAATGGCAAACGGGCCAGACAAGCAAGTACAATCAACAAAGTAACAGACTCAATACAAAAGGAACATGAAAGGTGAGAAAAGCATTGGAAAACAAGCAGAAGCAATCTGAAAAGGGAGCGCGGCCACATACATGGGAGCAAATTGATTGCGTTGAAATATGTAAAGAGAGCGCGTTTCCTCAATTCAATCTCCAAGTGTGCACTGCTGTATGCTCGGTAGGCTCTCTTCTACCTGTGCAGAGAGCTGACTCCAGTTTTTAGCTGTGCATGGCCATAGGAAAGTATCGTTCCCTCATCCGGTTTAAACCTTTGAATCTGCAAGTCTAGATACAGCTTAGTTGGCTAAGTTTGGAGGACAGCATTATCTTCCATGGAATATGTGAGATATACTCCTGACCATTCTACCTCTGGAATATGCTGGAGGAGCCCGAGGCGCCTCAGCAAATCAGTGCCTTAGGCCCCTCCCCCCCCGTGCATCAGATGATGCGCCGGGGCGGGGCCTAAGGCCGTTATTGTGCAGCGGTGGCCTGGGGAGCAGGAGCAGGAAGACTTTACTCCTGCTCCCGAACATTGGCATAGGAGCAGGAGGGTCTAGGCACCCCTCCTGCCCCCAAAGATGGAGCTCCTTGCCGGAAGGAGCAGGATGAACCAGGCACCCCTCTTGCTCCCAACTATTTCAAAGGTACCTGGGTGGGTGGGCCGGGCTCGACTGCCTGGGCCCCTGGGCCGACAGGGGTGGGCCAGGGGGTGGGAGGCTGAGGAGCAGGAGGGACTGAGCGGTCATGGGGAGGGAGGGATGGAGGGCGAGAGCTGTGACGGTCAGGGGTGGGGGCGGCTGTGCTTGGGGGGCCCTTTTATGTGTAGGGGTACTTTTGTTAGGCCTGCCTTATTCATTTTTTTAATGGGGGCAGATATTTTACGTGTGTAACACACGCAAAATATCTGTGCCATGGAAAAAAATGAATAACAAAGACAGGCAGGCCTGTCAAAAAACCTGCAGACTTGTCGGTAACTCAGTTACCGACAGGTCTGCAGCAGTCGGGTTTGCCAATAGTAAAAGTCAATTTGAAATGGCCAAGCAATTGTTAGTGAATCAATCGCTTGGCTATTTTGCATGGGGTTTTACTAATTTGCATGGGAGGTTTGTGATCGGATCGCTATAGGCCTTAGTAAATAGTGCAGGAGGGAAATTTGGCTCGCAATGGGCTCGCAAACCGATCGGTACACAATCGGTTTGCTTAGTGAATCCTGGCCTTTGTAGAAGACGAGATCCTTAAGAACGACGGAACCGTGAGTTCATTTCTTTGGTTTTCGTTTGCATTAACAACGTTTTTGTTTATGGAACCACAGAGTCCAGTCTGATAATATTGTAGGCTACAGGGTCAATGAGTTTAAGCTTTTGACAATCCTAGAGCCAGAGTGAGAGATTAGGACAGTGGGCATTCCTAAAGGTTAGGCTACAGTTAGAGAATACGCCCAATCCACACACAAGTTTAGTACAGGTACTTAGGCCTGGTTTCCCTTGGTGTGCCGAAAAGTTATGTGGCACACGATTAAGTATGTGCACTTTTTATAGAATTGTGCTAAACGCCTTTCTAGCCAGTGTATATTTTTCTGGCAGCCTATATAGAAATTGTCCCTAATTCTCTAAACTTGTGCACCCAGATTTATACTTCCTGTACAAATTTGCACCTGTAATTTATAGACTCACTTCAGTTGTACATGCAACTTAAATTACTATTGGGCTGTTAATTGGAGTTATCAACCAATTATTGACTTAAATTGGCAGCAATTATCAATAGTGTGCCCAACTACCCTCAGCCACTATTCTAGAAGTTTTGCATGCAAATTCTATTGTGCGCATGTTATGGGGAGTGGTGTATGTGGTCTGGAATAGTGGTAAAGATGCTATGGAACGAGAAATTAGGTCTTGATCATTTTCCTTCCATTAGTTCAGGTAAAGAACTACAAAGCGACCTGAACAAACTGAGTGAGTGGGCAAATAAATGGCAAATGAGCTTCAATGTAGAGAAATGTAAAGTCTTGCACATAGGGAAAGGAAACCCGATGTACAACTGCACGATGGGAGGGATGGGAGGGATAAGCAACCTAGAAATGGACTTGGGGATTTTGGTGGGCAAAACAATGAAGCCGGAGGCACAATGCGCAGCGGCCTCAAAGAGGGCGAACAGAATGTTGGGCATTATCAAAAAGGGAATCACTTCCAGAACCAAAGAGGTATCCTGCCGCTATATCGGGCGATGGTGCGCCCGCATCTGGAATACTGCGTTCAGTACTGGTCGCCATACCTTAAGAAGGATATGGCGATACTCGAGAGGGTCCAGAAAAGAGCATCAAGAATGATAAAGGGCATGGAAAACCTTTCATATGCTGAAAGGCTGGAGAAGCTGGGGCTCTTTTCTCTGGAAAAGCGGAGACTTAGAGGGGACATGATAGAAACTTACAAGATCATGAAGGGTATAGAGAAGGTAGAGAGGGACAGATTCTTCAGACTGGCAGGGGCAACACGAACAAGAGGGCACTCAAGAAAATTGAAGGGAGACAGATTCAGAACAAATTCTAGGAAGTTCTTCTTCACTCAGAGGGTGGTGGATACCTGGAATGCACTTCCAGAGGAGGTGGTAGAGCAGAGTACGATTTTGGGTTTCAGAAAGGGATTGGACGAGTTCCTGAAGGAAAAGGGGATTGAAGGGTATAATTAGAGGGGTACTATACAGGATAAAATGTCGTAGTAAAGGATCACTTACAGGTCATTGACCTGCGGGGCCGCCGCGGGAACCTACTGTTGGGCACGATGGACATATGGTCTGACTCGGCAGAGGCGATGCTTATGTTCGTAGTCCTTTACACTAATCCAGAAGCCTTTCCTCTTTCGGTATGTTGCACTGCTGGAGCTGTATTGCTCTTTTGTTTCATTGCTCTTTGGCTTCTGAGTAGACCAGGATGAGTAATAAATAAGTACAGCCCTTGCTGAGTCCATCCTCTCTTTTCTTAAAAAAGAAAATGAAAAAAGAATGAATCTCATTCGGGGAATATATGGAGGGTTTCCATTAGGTATGTACTTTTTCTGATTATTTGATGGAGGGGGGGAATAGTTGTACATTAATGTCTATAAGTTTAATGTGCATTTCGTGTAAACCTATGTATATTGAAATTGTTTGCTTGCACTATGGTAGTTTGGAAATTTAATAAAGATTTACAAAAAAAAAAGAGCTCAAGTGAAGATCTGTAAGTTTGCCAGAGGCAGCACGAGCATGGGTGGTGACAAGAGTCTTGTTATCTGGGTTCACTCTGCTTGTCGATGTAAATGTTGAAGGCCTGTGTGGTTGGGTAGGACCTATGTGGGCCATCTCTTCTTTGTGAGTTCTGTCTCCACCTGCTGGTCAATGGATGGCACTGTCCCACTGGTCTGTAATAGTGTGAAGGACTAATGTAAAGAAAATTCTCAGGTAAGACCTAGTTTCTCCAATCTTGAGGGGTGATGTACTAATAAGTTACGTATTTAAAATCTGATACATTGAAAATGGGTTATGCACACATGGCAAAAATTTCCATACAATATTTGCACATACAGTGATTATGAAAAAGCAATTAGGTAGGCACAGCCTGTGGCTCGGTAGAATGCAGAGGACCTGGTTTAATTTCAGACACAAATCCTCCATTCTCAGGATGCTGGAGAAGTAGCAGCAGTTTAATATGGTAATTTGTGATTTTACAGAATCCCTTCAATTATTTTCTTTAAGCTTGAGGCTGTTGACAACATTATTTCAGGTAAAAATATGTTCTTTCACTAAAGAGCTTGCAATATACTGTAAATGGCTACTACAGGCAATGGGAAATATATTCCTTGTGACTTTGCAAGAGTGAGTTATGGTGTCAGGTCAAAAGCGCGCCGGGACAAAGGCGCACACAAACAATTGAGTGCAGCGCGGAGGCGCGCAACACAGAAAATTACTGTTTTTAGGGCTCCGACGGGGGGCGTGGGGGGAACCCCCCACTTTACTTAATAGAGATCGCGCCTTGTTGTGGGGGGGGGGGGTTGTGGGGGGTTTGGGGGGTTGTAACCCCCCACATTTTACTGAAAACTTCACTTTTTCCCTGTTTTTAGGGAAAAAGTTAAGTTTACAGTAAAATGTGGAGGGTTACAACCCCCCAAACCCCCCACAACGCCGGCACAATCTCTATTAATTAAACTGGGGGGCTCCCCAACAAAACCCCCCGTCGGAGCCCCTAAAAACTGTAATTTTCTTCGGCGCGCGCCTCCGTCTTGCGCTCAGTTGTCGGCGCGCGCCTTTGTCTTTCACGGGGTTGTCTATGAACCGTCAGTTATAGTCTATTGCTGTAACCACTAAGTCACTGTGGGACAGAGAATAGAGAATACACGGGTTCACATACTATAGCTCTGCCAGGTAGAAGAGGACATGTTAGGCCGAAGCGCCATTGTTGTCTTGAGATTCAGTCTGAGATCCTCCTTACTCGGCGTTCTACAGTCTCTCTTCAGTGCGACCGCTCCAGAAGAAGGAGCTTGTGCCTCCGAAATGGAGCTCAGTAGAATTAACCAACAAAACGCTCTTGACTTGTATGCCAACAACGTTTTTGGAGATAAGTACAACTTTGTTCATCAACTGACCTTATCTCAATACAGAAGGGAATCATTATTAGGGGGTTGGGCCTCTTTTTGACATTATGTTTTGAATAATTTCACGAGAATACTCGCTTGGAGACGATCATATTATAATATTTTTTGATTTTTCACTGTTTGTGTTGATTTGATATGCACATATAGCACAAGGTCCAAGGATGTTTCATGTTTGATTTACCCTGCTGGGTTATTATGAGCTTACAACTCAGAGAACAGGATTTTCCTGGATATGAGTTGTGAATACTGAGGACCTATTTCACAAGTCTTAAATTTAAATTTGAGTGACTTATATAGATTGATAATTTTATGATCTCCCATTGATAATTGATCTCCCATTGACAATTTCATGATCTCCCATTGTAAACCGCATAGAACTTCACGGTCCTGCGGTATATAAACTGTTGTTATTATTATTATTATTATTATTACCTTTGAAAGAATATTTTTGTGTCTAGGCCATATATATAACTGGGGAGTTGATTGTTTTGGAGGCTGGATCGCCCTATTAGGTGAATCCCGACCTCTTATTTTTAATAGAATAAAATGTGTAATTTGAGCCGTGTATAAATGGCGCTAGTGAGTGTCCCCTGGCCCATTCAGTCCCTAAAGGTGTTGGCCTGCACTATTGGGCTTCGTAAAAGAGGCCTTAGGTCAAAACCAATGTAAGTTGGGGGTCTGGTTTGTGTAATTTTATCTATTAATCAGCAACTATTTGTCTGGATGCGTGACGTTTGTAATAGGTCTTCGCTTCCCAAAACTCTCCTGGAGACTCCGCAGCCAATTAGCCTTTCAGAATATCTGCAATAAATATGCACGAGATATTGCCACATACTGAATCGTAACACGCGCAGATTGCACAATGAATATTCTTTATATAAATGGGAGCAATATGCAATAGGGACCACTTGTTTGATAAACAGTTGTCAAAAACAAATATTTTATTTCAGAAGCAGACAATGTTTCTGTGGAGAAATGATTTAATTGGTAACTCTTTTGAGCATGTCTGCGCTGTTAAGTTCAGGGTCTGAATTATCCTGATTCCTGAGGCAATAGCATTTTTTTCTTCATCTCACTCCTGCCCCCCTTACCTTTTACAAAGCCGCGTTAGGCTTTTTTTTATCACCAGTCACGACGATATTAGCTCCGACGTTCATAGGAATCTATGAGCGTCGCAACTAATACTGCTGTGGCTGGCAATAAAAAAAAAAGCTTAGCGTGTGAGGAGGGGGAGGGAAAGTCCTGTAAGCTCAGGTGAAGACCCCCGAGAATTTCCCTGTCACAGCAGTAGCAGGCCAAAGTAAGGCCAGTACAGCTAAGACCTAAAATGGTTGCTGAAAAAGCAAATAGGCTCTCTGACTAGAAATTGTCAAACTCTGAGAGAAGCTGTGAACTGTGAAAGACACTTCTGCTTTTTCCTAGAAACAGCGAGCGTAGTTGTAGAGAAAAACAATTCTGATGAAAAATATAAGCAACATGATAACTTTCACCAGAGGAAAGACGAACCACGGACAGAAGTATACAAGAAGGCTAACCACAGAGCTGGAAAACCGTTAGGCCCAGGTGCTCGAGGGAGGGTCTTAATATATTAAGAGAACACTTATGGGGAAGTGAAGGAGAAGCATATGGAAAAAGGCGTGACACAGAATCACTCAATCATGTTGACCAATCCATAGCTTAATATACGAGATAATGAATATAATTAACCAATGAAAGTATGAAATGTAACATGCACCAACATGGGCCAGAGCTGCCAGAATCATATAAAAGAAAGCTCCCTGGATCATAGTTTCAAAACTCATCGGAAGTTCTCCACCAGTCTGGCCAGCCTGGTGTATGCTCTATCACTCTGTATGCTGTGTGATTTGTTCCTGTAAGATTTTATTACTTGATTATTAAATTCATATTATTTGAACCAGCATAGAGAGAGCTGAGTGGTCTGTCTGTGAAGGCCTAGGGTCTTCACGTAGCTTTGTAAAAGGGGTGGGGGAGGGGGTAGCTAGGCCATGTCTGTGGCATTGATATGGTGTCCTGGTGTCATCTTTGGCCTAATACAGGAAGGAAGGAAGGAGTTTTGATTCGGAGAGCCAGCAGAAGGATTCAGCCATGTCTTTGGTGTGATCCAGACCCTTCAAGAAAGGGCTTTAACAAGTAGAACTGGGGTTTAGATTTATTTTATTTTTATGCTTATCATTTGATACACTGCCCAATGAGCAAACTGGATTTGTTTTCCAAATCAGAGCTTAAGGAGAATTGCAATCAAATACAGTAGGTTATTTCATTACTGAAGAAAGCTTACTATCTATTTTGTACTTGAGGCATTGGAGGGAAAGTGACTTGCCCGAGATCACAGGAAGCATTCAATGGGATAAACAGAACGTGAAATAGTTAAGAGAAATGAGGACACAATACTTAGATTGTGAGCCCGCTAGGGACAGAGAAAGTATCTACATATACTATGTATAATGCGACCATTTATTTTTTTCATCAAAACGGGACATCTATTAATGTTCAGTCCCGCCCCCAATCCTTCCCTCCAAGCCCTGGCATCTCCTTTCATTCCCTCCAGTTGGGTACAGCAACACTCTCCCCAATTTTCTCCCCCTCTGCTCCCTTTCCTCCTTCTGTTACCCAAGGCCTGGTGTCCTGAACTTCATCGGGCAGCAGCAGCATTCACAATTCACTGCTGTTGCTGGCTTCAGGCCTTCCTCTCTGTCGGGTCCTGTCTTCATGAAAACAGGAAGTAGGCAGGACCCGTCAGAGAGGAAGGCCTGAAGCCGGCAACAGCAGCGAATTGTAAACGCTTCTGCTGCTAGAAGAAGGTAATGGCGCCAGGCCTTGGAGCACCTGAGGCAGACCGCTTCTCCCTCCTCCCAGCCGAACCCCCGCTGACCCTCCTATCTCTCCCTCCCGACCCTCCCAGCAAGATGACCGAGCAACAACCCTCCCTCCAGTAGCGTCGGCAGCCGCAGCATGCTAAACAGGCTGCTTCGCAGCTTTCTCCTACTGGTGAGTCCCTCTGCCGCGTCAATGATGATGTCATCAGCGACGTTTCACCGGCAGGAGAAAGCCGCGAAGCAGCCTGTTTAACGTGTTGTGGCTGCCGATGCTACAGGAGGGAGGGTTGCTGCTCGGTCATCTCGCTGGGAGGGACGGAAGGGTTCGCTTGTGGGGGGGCGGAGAGATAGGAGGGTCAGCGGGGCCCAAGCGATGATGCTGCCACTGCTGAATCCGGGCTGCGATCCCCTGTCCCATTGTCCCCACTCACAGCTTCGGGACGCCCTCTCTGAAAACAGAACATTTCGGCGTCCCGAAGCTGTGAGTGGGGACAACGGGACAGGGGATCTGAAAAAGGGACTGTCCCGTTCAAAACAGGACGTATGGTCACCTTAACTATGTACAGTGCTGTGTACATCTAGTAGGGCTTAGAAATGATAAGTCGTAGTAGATAGTAGACCAACATCAACTTAAAATTTTATGGGGTAACTCCTGGTTGGGGGAGGGGGCAGCTGGTTGTTCCAGTGCCAAAAAGGCAGCTTGAGGGTTAAATCCACCTAGGGAAGGATTAAAGCACAGGCAAACTAGGCATGGGCCTAGGGCCCAAATATGTAGGAGGGGCCCTCTCAAATGTGTAAGTCAACACAGAGTTTTGCCCTGGTATGTTAGCTGCTGCTACAGAGAAGAGAATCAGGAGGGTGCAGAGCCATTGTTCACCACAGAGGTCTGTCTGTTCTTCCTTACTCCCTGTGTACTGCCTTCTAGTCAGCAGGGGGAGCCAGCGAGCAAGGCCTCTTATCTGCTGTTTCTTCCTCTGCCCGTTTTCCTCTGTAGTCAGAATCATGCAAGGCTCCATTAGTGGGAGCTTTAAAATATATTTCAATTACAATGAGGGGCCCCAACATACCTGCTTGCCCAGGGCCCAACAAAGAGTTAATCCTGCCCTGAATCCCCCCCCCTGCCTTCTAAACAAATGGTATATTATAGGCATTATCACAGCCTGTACCCATCTGTTTCTGAAAGACAAGTGTCATGTTTACAACATGACACTTCTTTCATCACTCTTTCGAGACTTCAAACCTTTCGACTGACTTGTAAGGCGAGCATTTGCAACTCACCCCCTCATTAATCTCTACAAATGAGAATTTATACCGTACAGTACCTGATGGGGTTTTGTACACAACAGAGGAGGCTGCCTAAAAAAATCTTGGAGTTTATTTTCCTTGGTACTCCTGAAATCCGAGAAAGCAAATGTTGACTGTCGACAGTTTTAGACAGTAATAACTAAACACAATTAAAATGATATACGCGTAACTCTGTTTTAATGTTCATGCATATTTTATTGAATTAACAATGATTTATAGACAATCTGAACAAACCTACCATAAGTCTTCTGGGAGGATACTACAGTCATACTGTATAAAGTAGTTTACCTAGAAGGCATCATTTTAATATCAGCAACCAATATACAGTAGTGCCTCACACAACGAACTTAATTGGTTCCAGGAGCAAGTTTGTTATGCGAAAAGTTCGTTATGTGAAACGCGTTTTCCCATAACAATACATGTTAAAAAAAAATAATTCGTTCTGCAGCATAAAATATGCTAAGATGACATAAAAAAAGATAAATTTGTGAAAATGGTGAAAATGGTGGTCTTGCTGAGGCCAAACTCTTTGACGAGGTCACACTGTTTTACCCCACATTCACTCCTTCTAATTATTTCCCGTTTCATTTCAACAGAAATCACCTTCCTGCTTTTTTTAGAAGCCATGATATACAGTATATAAAAAATATTGAGTTTATCTTAAAAGGACGACTGTATACAGTGAGAGAGGGCAGTTAAGCGCAGTGACTAACGACTGCCTGCAGTGCCTGCGCGGAAGGATGCAATACATCGGCAGCTCGGGCGACTTCGTTGTGTGAAACGAAGTTCGTTGTGTGAAACGAAGTTCGTTGTGTGAAGTTCGTTGTGTGAAACGAAGTTCGTTGTGTGAAACGAAGTTCGTTGTGTGAAACGAAGTTCGTTGTGTGAATCAAGACATGAAGTTCGTTGTGTGCAGCGTTCGTTGTGCGAGGCGTTCGTTATGCGAGGCACCACTGTATATAAAAACTTGTGCTTTAAAGCACTACACGGACTTGCCCCTAAATACATAACTGACCTTTTCTCCTTCTCAGCCAACAGACACAAGAGAAGCTCACATTCCAACTTCGTTTCCCCCCCAGTGAGAGGTGGTAAACTGAAAAAAACACCACGAACACCTTCTCTCACACCAGGCAGCATCGTGGGGTAAAGACCTAGAACAATTGCTTTCGCCCACTACTTATGAGGAATTTAGGAAACGTCTAAAAACACACCTGTTCCTAAAGCATCTAGACAACTGATCCACTCATCTCTCTCCCCCCAATAGCGATTAACTTGTCCTATTGACCACTTTCTCCTCAACAATGGATTTCCTGTCCTATTAATTTTCTTTCTTCCACCCCTCTTAAAGTCAATCAATTTGTACCTTTGCTTAATCTTTTGTAAACCGCATAGAACTTCACGGTTCAACGTTGAGATATGTAAAGTATTGCATCTGGGAAGCAGAAACCCGAGGTACAACTATACAATGGGAGGGATGTTAGTGAACGAGAGTACCCAAGAAAGGGACTTGGGGGTAATGGTGGACATGACAATGAAGCCGACGGCACAGTGCGCAGCGGCCGCTAAGAAAGCGAATAGAATCAAGAAGGGTATTACAACCAGGACGAAAGAAGTTATCCTGCCGCTGTATCGGGCGATGGTGCACCTGCATCTGGAATACTGCGTCCAATATTGGTCGCCATACCTTAAGAAGGATATGGCGTTATTTGAGAGGGTTCAGAGGAGAGCGACACGTCTGATAAAAGGGATGGAAAACCTTTCATACGCTGAGAGATTGGAGAAACTTGGTCTCTTTTCCCTGGAGAAGAGGAGACTTAGAGGGGATATGATAGAGACTTACAAGATCATGAAGGGCATAGAGAGAGTAGAGAGGGACAGAAAGAGAGAGAAAGGGAGACAGAGAGAAATAGAGAGAGAGAGATAGAATGACAGAGAGAGAGAAAGGGAGAGAGAGAAAGATTGGAGAAACTGGGACTCTTTTCCCTGGAGAAGAGGAGACTTAGAGGGCATATGATAGAGACTTACAAGATCATGAAGGGCATAGAGAGAGTAGAGAGGGACAGAAAGAGAGAGAAAGGGAGACAGAGAGAAATAGAGAGAGAGAGATAGAATGACAGAGAGAGAGAAAGGGAGAGAGAGAAAGAGAGAGAGAAAGATTGGAGAAACTGGGACTCTTTTCCCTGGAGAAGAGGAGACTTAGAGGGGATATGATAGAGACTTACAAGATCATGAAGGGCATAGAGAAATTGGAGAGGGACAGATTCTTCAAACTTTCAAAAAAATAAAAGAACAAGAGGGCATTCGGAAAAGTTGAAGGGGGACAGATTCAATACAAATGCCAGGAAGTTCTTCTTTACCCAACGTGTGGTGGACACCTGGAATGCGCTTCCAGAGAGCGTAATAGGGCAGAGTACGGTACTGGGGTTCAAGAAAGGATTGGACACATTCCTGCTGGAAAAGGGGATATAGATAGAGGATTACTGCACAGGTCCTGGACCTGTTGGGCCGCTGTGTGAGCAGACTGCTGGGCACGATGGACCTCAGGTCTGACCCAGCAGAGGCATTGCTTATGTGCTTATGTTCTTATATAAACTGTTATTATTATTATTATTATATAAAAACTTGTGTAATTTCTGCAGCTGAATCCTCACAGAGGAAGCAATAAATTGAAGCTTCATTTAGAACACAGATAGGAGGAAGTTGCTATTCAAATTTCTCTCTTTGCGCTCTCTGGCTCAAATTCTCTAAACAGCGCCGTAAGATAGATAGCAGGATGCACCCTACCGCCGCCTAACTTAATCATTTTAATTCGTGTTAATTGGTGCGGTACTTGACTGTGTAGTCTACAGACAATTAAAATGTCATTTAAAAACGTACACACGCATAAGTGCCTACAAAAAAAGTGTGGCGCAGTGGCTCAAGCTACAGCCTCAGCACCCGGAGGTTGTGGGTTCAAACCCCCGCCGCTCCTTGTGACCCTGGGCAAGTCACTTGGGGTAAAATTCTATAAGAAGCGCCCAAAAGTTAGGCGCCGTGTGGCGCGATTCGAGTAAAATTGGGCGCTGCTTAATGAATCGCGCTGGGCGGAGCCTCTTTTGGAGGCGCCCAATCAGTAGGCCAGCTCTAGGCACAGCTAAAAGTTAGGCGCCTGTGCGAGCTCTTAAGCACGCTTAAGAGCGGCAGTTCTACAACAAGGCGCCTGACACGTAGCCACGCCCACGCCTAACATGCATAGCGCCTGTTTTTTTTTTTTGAAGGCCGCCTACATTTTTACAGGCGCCTTATTGCAGAATCGCTCTTTCTTGCTAGGCACCTAAGTTTCATTTATTGCGGATTAAAAAGCTTAAGCTTGTTAATCGATTTAGCTAGGCACCTATCTAGTTGGGCGCCTCCGACATAGGTACCTAACGTTTGGCCTCTTACATAGAAACATAGAAAATGACGGCAGAAAAGGGCCACGGCCCATCCAGTCTGCCCACCCTAATGGCCCACCCCCTAACTACCTCCATCAAGAGATCCCACATGCCAAATAGAAACATAGAACATGACGGCAGAAAAGGGCCACGGCCCATCCAGTCTGCCCACCCTAATGGCCCACCCCCTAACTACCTCCATCAAGAGATCCCACATGCCAAATAGAAACATAGAACATGACGGCAGAAAAGGGCCACGGCCCATCCAGTCTGCCCACCCTAATGGCCCACCCCCTAACTACCTCCATCAAGAGATCCCACATGCCAAATAGAAACATAGAACATGACGGCAGAAAAGGGCCATGGCCCATCCAGTCTGCCCACCCTAATGGCCCACCCCCTAACTACCTCCATCAAGAGATCCCACATGCCAAATAGAAACATAGAACATGACGGCAGAAAAGGGCCACGGCCCATCCAGTCTGCCCACCCTAATGGCCCACCCCCTAACTACCTCCATGAAGAGATCCCACATGCCAATCCCATCTTTTCTTAAAATCTGGCACGCTGCTGGCCTCAATTACCTGTTGTGGAAGATTATTCCAGCGGTCAACCACCCTTTCGGTGAAGAAATATTTTCTGGTGTCGCCATGAAATTTCCCACCCCTGATTTTCAACGGATGCCCTCTTGTTGCCGTGGGTCCTTTAAGGAAAAAGAGATCCTCTTCCACCTCGATACGGCCTGTGACATATTTGAACGTCTCGATCATGTCTCCCCTCTCTCTGCGTTCCTCGAGTGAGTACAGCTGCAACTTACCCAGTCGTTCCTCATACGGGAGATCCTTGAGTCCTGAGACCATCCTGGTGGCCATTTGCTGAACCGACTCAACTCTCCGCACATCTTTTTGATAATGCGGCCTCCAGAATTGTACACAGTATTCCAGTATTCATACACTTTTAATGTTAAGACTTTTTTTCCCTTTGTCGTACCTATTTTTCTGTAACCGCATCGAACCGAAAGGCATTTTGCGGCATGCAAATAAAGACTTATGTTACTTATGTCATTCTACTATAGTAATTTCATCTGCAGTAAGGCGCAGAGTCAATCTCACAATCTCAGCCATGAGATCCCGCAACTGTTTGCATCATGCTGTGAAAGCATCCCCTTGTGCCAGAGGAAACATGCATTCTATTAATCTTCCTTCATCCTTCGATTCACAGGGGACAGGCTGCCAGGGGAAGCACTGGGGTAAGGCACCCTGGCCGAGGGAAGGTTTTTAAACTACCTGCCTGCAGCCTTTTCGCCACCTCCAGAACCTTGTCAAAACTACAAGGAGGTAGGTTATAATTGGGGGAAGGGGAATTGCCTATAAGGCACCCAAAAGCCTTGCAGCAGGCCCTGATCGGAGGCTCACTGTTTACAATGAAAATCTGAGCACTGGTTTGATCGACTTTAAGGAAGGCTTCATCTGAAAGAATTTGCCATGTGCGTAGAGACTAGTGGATCGGTCAATCGCGTAGCCTGGGGGGGGGGGCAGGATGGTGGAGGGTGCCTGACATGCATGAAACATTATCCTTCTTATATATTCCTGCCTCACAGACCTATGGATGATTTGATACAGCGAGGTGTTGTGCTTATGGACTGAAACACACAATAAAGGAGAGGGTTATTTCTCCTGCAGGCTGCCTGGACTGTGATCCACTGGGAGGAAAAGTAATAACAGATAGATTACTGGAGGTTCCTTCTCATGCTTTTCACTGGTAACACCTAAATGTACTTGGAGCTTGTCAAAATAGACACTGTAGGAGTGAAAGTATCTTTATTAGACTGGCACTCTCAATAAGTTCTTCATAGCTGAAATTTTCTAGCGTAGCAATGAATTATTATATTTTTTTCTGTTAGGAAAGATTATACTGAGGGAAAAAAACAAACACATTTTCCCCATTTGATAAGTAAGATTCTGAGCTTACGTAACGTGGAAGGGAATAATCAATAGTTCCCCAAAAAACCTCAAAACTCGATGGACTAACCTCCCATTTACTACGCTGCGGTAGAGATTTCTACCATGGCCTGGAGCGCTAAATGCTCCGACGCTCAAAGAATTCCTATGAGCGTCGGAGCAGCATCGGGCGCATTTAGCGCTCTGGCCTGTGGTAGAAACCTCTACCGCAGCTTAGTAAAAGGGGGCTTTAGTGTATACTGAAGCCCTCGATGGGAGACTAACCCCCTTTTCTACTAAACCGCGCTAGCGGTTTTAGCGTGGGGAGCTGCGCTGAATGGCCTGCCCTGCTCCCAACACTCAGAGTTCAGCACCCCATCCTATGCCTAGCGTCTGCCAAATGTTGGCACGTAATTTTAGGTGCCATATATAGCAACCCAGAGTATACGTGATTCTATAAAAAGAGAAATATGGGAAAGTGCATGCATCATGACGCAAACATGTACGCACCAAAAGGAAGGGCTGAACATCTTGGTATGGCCATATTAGGGTACGCTAATATTTTTAAGCACCGTTATTGTTCTTGACATCCCGCTCTTTGTTGCAGTGCAAATCAAGGCGGTTTACATAAAATAGAAATTGAACTCCATGATTAAAAGGACAGAGACGTACAAGCGTACATACATTTAAAAACCAGCTGCTGCAAGAAGAAACTCTCGAGTGCCTCTGCCATTAGAAGGTTAACAAGCAACAAACGCTTATTAAAAAAAATGCTTTTTTAATGCTGCACGTCTCACTGCTAGGTTATGAAAATATCCAAAACAAATTCTAAGCTTAGTTAAGAGGAATATACTACTACTACTACTATGAATTATTTCTACAGCGCTGTACAGAGTCACAAAGAAGACAGACCCTGCTCCAAAGAGCTTACAATCTAAGCAAACAAGACAGGCAAACAGGATGTCATGGATACAGTTAAGGAGAACGGTTAATCGTCTGGCAAGTTTGGAGAGCAGAGGGGAGTACAGGACAATCAAACCATTGTGACGTCACTGATGAGGTTGGCTCTTATTGGTGGAATCAGGCAGTATGACATCACAATCTCAGCTCTGCTTCCCAAAGACTGAAACTCTTCACACTACTACTGTGAATTATTTCTATAGCGCTACCAGACGCACACAGCGCAGTACAGAGTCACAAAGAAGACAGACCCTGCTCCAAAGAGCTTACAATCTAAGCAAACAAGACAGGCAAACAGGATGTCATGGATACAGTTAAGGAGAACGGTTAATCGTCTGGCAAGTTTGGAGAGCAGAGGGGAGTACAGGACAATCAAACCATTGTGACATCACTGATGAGGTTGACTCTTATTGGTGGAATGGGGCATTATGACATCACAATCTCAGCTCTGCTTCCCAAAGACTGAAACTCTTCACACTACTACTGTGAATTATTTCTATAGCGCTACCAGACGCACACAGCGCAGTACAGAGTCACAAAGAAGACAGACCCTGCTCCAAAGAGCTTACAATCTAAGCAAACAAGACAGGCAAACAGGATGTCATGGATACAGTTAAAGAGAACGGTTAATCGTCTGGCAAGTTTGGGGAGCAGAGGGGAGTACAGGACAATCAAACCATTGTGACATCACTGATGAGGTTGACTCTTATTGGTGGAATGGGGCATTATGACATCACAATCTCAGCTCTGCTTCCCAAAGACTGAAACTCTTCACACTACTACTGTGAATTATTTCTATAGCGCTACCAGACGCACACAGCGCAGTACAGAGTCACAAAGAAGACAGACCCTGCTCCAAAGAGCTTACAATCTAAGCAAACAAGACAGGCAAACAGGATGTCATGGATACAGTTAAGGAGAACGGTTAATCGTCTGGCAAGTTTGGAGAGCAGAGGGGAGTACAGGACAATCAAACCATTGTGACATCACTGATGAGGTTGACTCTTATTGGTGGAATGGGGCATTATGACATCACAATCTCAGCTCTGCTTCCCAAAGACTGAAACTCTTCACACTACTACTGTGAATTATTTCTATAGCGCTACCAGACGCACACAGCGCAGTACAGAGTCACAAAGAAGACAGACCCTGCTCCAAAGAGCTTACAATCTAAGCAAACAAGACAGGCAAACAGGATGTCATGGATACAGTTAAGGAGAACGGTTAATCGTCTGGCAAGTTTGGAGAGCAGAGGGGAGTACAGGACAATCAAACCATTGTGACATCACTGATGAGGTTGACTCTTATTGGTGGAATGGGGCATTATGACATCACAATCTCAGCTCTGCTTCCCAAAGACTGAAACTCTTCACACTACTACTGTGAATTATTTCTATAGCGCTACCAGACGCACACAGCGCAGTACAGAGTCACAAAGAAGACAGACCCTGCTCCAAAGAGCTTACAATCTAAGCAAACAAGACAGGCAAACAGGATGTCATGGATACAGTTAAAGAGAACGGTTAATCGTCTGGCAAGTTTGGGGAGCAGAGGGGAGTACAGGACAATCAAACCATTGTGACATCACTGATGAGGTTGACTCTTATTGGTGGAATGGGGCATTATGACATCACAATCTCAGCTCTGCTTCCCAAAGACTGAAACTCTTCACACTACTACTGTGAATTATTTCTATAGCGCTACCAGACGCACACAGCGCAGTACAGAGTCACAAAGAAGACAGACCCTGCTCCAAAGAGCTTACAATCTAAGCAAACAAGACAGGCAAACAGGATGTCATGGATACAGTTAAGGAGAACGGTTAATCGTCTGGCAAGTTTGGAGAGCAGAGGGGAGTACAGGACAATCAAACCATTGTGACGTCACTGATGAGGTTGGCTCTTATTGGTGGAATCAGGCAGTATGACATCACAATCTCAGCTCTGCTTCCCAAAGACTGAAACTCTTCACACTACTACTGTGAATTATTTCTATAGCGCTACCAGACGCACACAGCGCAGAGTCACAAAGAAGACAGTTCCTGCTCCAAAGAGCTTAAAATCTAAACATCCAAAGCAAACAGGATGTCATGGATACAGTTAGGGGGCTTGGTTAATCTGAGGGAGCACCAGCCAATCAGGTTTTAGGATGCCCACAAGGAATTTACATGGAGATCCATTTGCATACACAGCCTCCACTGCATTCAAATGGATCTCATGCACATTCATTGTGGGTATCCTTAAATACAGAATAGTGTTTCTCTTTAAAACATGTTCACTGCCTCTTGCATCCTTCCCTCCACACACACATCCACATGAGCTACTAACTTTCCTTGTGCGTTCAAGGTTTGAAAGCTTCCTGAAATTTTTGGGTAAAGTTTGTGAGCTCAGCGATATCGCTCGGAATGTTTTGCAGTCTCAGCAGGTACGAGGAATATAGATTTGCCAGATGCAGACAGAGACATGGCATAACCCACACGTCTGGGGGAACAGATGCAAATACACAAATCTGTTTGACACCTCTGGCTCCCAACAGCACAAAAGCTGGCTGCATCGGCTTTCGGGATTGATTCAGCCTTTGTGAAATCTTTTTGAGAAATGGGGAGTGGAAAATTCAATTTGTTACTTTTAGGATGCTTTAGCCTTAGGACCTTTTCCCTCAATATTTTTGACCACAAGAGAGTATATCTATCATCAGTCTTAAAGTAGACCCTTGCCAAAACACGTTCTTCGGCTGCAGTGAATATATCAGATAGAAAATCCTCAAAGGACCAGTGATAGCAATGTGTTCTGATGAAATTGCTGCTTTTTTAAGTGAGTCTCTGACAGGATTAAATAGTGATGAACTCATCGTCTCACAGTATATATTTTTTTGCAATGTGAGGCATTCCTTGTATGAGATATTTGACAGAAAGATTCAGTGACAGTGTCTTCTAGAAGTGAGTTTTTATACCAGAAGGAAATAACAGTCTAGACCAGGTGGTCTCAAAGTCCCTCCTTGAGGGTCGCAATCCAGTCGGGTTTTCAGGATTTCCCCAATGAATATGCATTGAAAGCAGTGCATGCAAATAGATCTCATGCATATTCATTGGGGAAATCCTGAAAACCCGACTGGATTGCGGCCCTCAAGGAGGGACTTTAAGACCCTGGTTTAGACCATGGACAATGTGTAAACAAAATGCTAGCTGGATGGGACATTTTGGTTGGTAGAGTCTTTCAGAGTCAATGTTAGGCACAGGGTTACCATATTTGACGATGGAAAATCCTGGATGCATGGCCCCACCCCATTCCATTCCAATACCGCCTTATTCTGCCTCCAACCCTTCCCATTCTGCCTCTGGCCCTGCCTTCAACCCCACCCCCCAAAAGTGTGTCTCTTTTTTTCCTGGAAAGCCTCTTCTACCCTTACATGAAAGGCTGACCTCTACTGGTGTTAGCATGAAACTACCACTAGAAATTGTGGGGATGAGACCCAAGGACTCAGTCTATTTCAGACCATGTGATCAGTGGCGTAGTAAGGTGGGGCAGAGGGGTTGTCTGCCCCAGGTGCCATCTTCATGGGAGTGCTGGCAACCATCCTCCTCTCTGCTCCGCCAGCTCCTTCCCACTCCTCCCCCTGCTGCGCCCGTGCCTTCACTCTCCCCACCATACCTCCAGCTCTTTGCAGGCGCGAGCTGCAACCTGCTTCTTGTGCCAGTGTCAGCTCTCCCTCTGACATCACTTTCAGGTCTCGCGTCTAGAAAGTGACATCAGAAGGAGAGTGGACGCTGGGAAAGTTAAAGAGGTAGGGGGAAGAGATGGGGGTGCTTGGTGGGGGAGGGGTGGGGAAGGAGCGAGGTGGGGGCAGAGAAGAGAATGGGGGAGGGGCACCACCAAACTGGGTGCCTCTCACCATCGTTACACCACAGCATGCGATTCCAAAACTGTATGGGAGTCACCCAAGGTAGGGTTGGCTATGTTATCTAACCTGACTATGGCATGACCATCTGATATCTCCACCACTGGTTAATATCACCCTCTATCCTATGTATAATGGATTCTGAATCAGAATTTTTATATGCTTCTAATTAATGGCCAAATATAAGGCCCAAAGGTAGTGCAGTCGGATGTTTTTATTAAATAATCCATGCTGGGAAGTGATTATTCATTTATTTATCCAGGGGAAGAGGGGGGAGGTTGAATATTGAAGTATTCTAATCTCTACAGAGATGCTTTAATGATGATTTGGCATTAACATTTTCTAATATCATAAGAAAATCTGTCATTTGTGATCTAATAAAAGTGTTCCTGCCTAGTAACTTCATTCCCAAACAAAAGCCAAGTTATGAGCTGTCAGAAATAAGTCAATTCCAATCTGTCATATTACTTATACACATTCCAGGGTACAACATCCACCCCTTTGCCACTATGCAGGCCTCAGAAAATAACCACCTAAAATAATTGCAAACCTTTAATTCAAGAAGAATCGAAAACCAGTATGTTAAATAGGAACAATACATAGTTCCAAGCAATAAAAGGGCCACTTTACTAAACCACTGCGAACGTTTTGATTATAGTGGCTTGAGGCAGGGTTTTACCCTGTGGCAGCCGCATCCTTTAATGCTGCACTTATATAAGGGATAGATTTACTAAGCAAACTGATCATGTACTGATCGGTTTGCGAGCCCTTTGTGATCCGATTTCCCTCTGACCCGATCACCATCCGTGCATACAAATGAGGAGAATCGGCATGCAAAGCAGGAAGGACGCGATTCACTAAATTTACCGACTGGCTGACCGATCAAAAACTAGCGACTGGTGAGGACCAGCCACTTGTGCTAAAACCATGCTCTCTGCCCCGCTTCTCCTGCTCTGGCCGCCCTGCTCTCAGCTCTCTGTCCCGATTCTCCTGCTCTGCTCTCTGCCCCGACTCGCCTGCCCTTCCCCGCAGTATGAGCCCATGGTTTTAACCCGCGGGTTAAAACCATGGGCTCACGAAGTTAAAAAAAGGAAAAAAAAACGGGCACGAAGGACCACCAGTGCATGAGCAGACCATCAACAGTCTAGGAAGATGGTCTGCGCATGCACAACGATCGCTCTCCAGCGATCCGTGCGGTTGGTGGGGGGCGTGCCAATGATAGCCCCCATATGCATGCAGGCCTTTAGTGAATTCGTCGGCCTGCATGCAATCGGGCACGGATTGGACACGGAAAGGAGGTTAGTGAGTCATTCAAAAATATTGGCACTGAGGAAGAATCAGGAGTAAGACCTTCATGAGAATGTAGGTGAAGACCCCTATGGTACCCCAAAAGTTATATTTTTAAGAGAGACACTGTGCTTATGAATTCAAGTTTCTGAACAATCATATCTCTCCCTGTTAGCAGAAATAATATGCTTGTGTGAAAAGGTTCACCTCTGCCCCAGAAAGCTGGCAAGCATCTGCTGACTATTACAGCATTGGTTATCTGCTGACGGTAGCAGCCTTGGACATTTTGAGACTTTTCAAGAAGACAAATCCAAACAAGAAGATAAACAAGATAAAGTCAAGCAACAGTACAGGACAAGATGTCCTCCCAAAAATTATCAGTGATATCATGCAGACTATACAATCAATAGATATGTTAGAAGTGTCAACCCAATAGAAAGCAAGTATGTAATCTATAACTAGGTGGTACTCTAGACCAATGTTCTTCAACCTTTTTATACCCGTGGACCGGCAGAAAAAAAAGAATTATTTTGTGGACCGGCAAACTACTAGGACTAAAATTTAAAAACCCCGTTTCCGCCCCATCTCCGCGAGCTCGGTCCCCACAAATCATCTGATCCCATCCACACAAGCCTCAGTTATGATTTTATATTGAATGTATTTTATTAAAGTATAAAAAGAAACAATATTCTGCACAATTGTCATTTTATAAATACAAATAATTCAGAGCAAGGATCAACAAAACCCATGTCTCCCCTCCCCTTCACATATATCCCCTCTACTATCAAGAAAACTGAACAAGCCAAATTATTACAGAATGCTACAAAGAAATATCATGCTAACAGAATACCGCAGTCACACATGACAGGAATAGTGTTAGGGGAGTGCAACTAGGGCAACCGCCCCCTGGTCAGAGAGAGCCCTAAGCCAGTGCCTGGACTTTGCAGTCCCCAGTTATGTCTAACACCAGCTCTAGCAGGATATATATTTCAAATCTGATATATTCTAATCACAAAATAGAAATAAAATTATTTTTTTCTACCTTTTGTCGTCTCTGGTTTCTGCTTTCAATCTTCTTTTCACTCTCTTCCTTCCAGCGTATGCCCTCTCTGTCTCTTCAATCCAACATCTGCCCCTTCCATCCACTGTCTGTCCTCTCCCCCTTCCATATGGTATCTGTCTTCTTTCTATGCCCCTCTCCCCTTTCCATCCAGCTTGTGCCCCTCTCTCCTTTTTACATGATTCATTCCAACTTCACTGCTCTTCATTTTTATCTCTCCTACACCAGATCTATCATGTTGTCCCTCTCTGCTTATTTTTCTGCTGACCCCTTCCTATCATCAATCTCTCTACTTTCTCATGCCTGTGTCTCCCCTTCCCCTCCTCTAATCTCTCTGCCAGCTGTTTCCTTCCTTTTTTCATTCTCCCTTCCCTCCTCCTCCTGTCCAGCAGTAACTCTCTTCTCTTCCTCCCCTCCCAGCAGCATCTCTCCTTCTCCCTCTCCAGTAGCAGCTGTCCCTTTTTTTCCCTTGCTCAGGAGCTTCCCAGATTCCTTTCCCTCCTCCCCTCCCAGAAGCATCTCTCCTTCTCCTTCTCCCTCTGCAGTAGCAGCTGTCCCTTTTTTCCCTTGCCCAGCAGCTTCCCAGATCCCTTTCCCTCCTCCCTTCCCAGAAGCATCTCTCCTTCTCCTTCTCCCTCTGCAGTAGCAGCTGTCCCTTTTTTTCCCTTGCCCAGCAGCTTCCCAGATCCCTTTCCCTCCTCCCTTCCCAGAAGCATCTCTCCTTCTCCTCCCTCTCCAGTAGCAGCTGTCTGTTTTTTTCCTTGCCCAGCAGCTTCCTAGATTCCTTTCCCTCCTCCCCTCCCAGAAGCATCTCTCCTTCTCCCTCTCCAGTAGCAGCTGTCCCTTTTTTTTCCCTGCCCAGCAGCTTTCCAGATTCCATTCCCTCCTCCCCTCCCAGAAGCATCTCTCCTTCTCCCTCTCCAGTAGCAGCTGTCCCTTTTTCCCCCCCCTGCCCAGCAGCTTCCCAGACTCTGATAGTGGTTTTCTCCCCTCCCAGCAGCTCTTCTTACTTCCCAGCGCAGCGATTCACGAAAGCAGCCTCGGGTCCTTTGTTGGGTCGCGCCGCTTCTGAGGAAAGAGGAAGTTGCATCATCAGAGGCAGCCGCGACTCAGCAAAAGCCCCGAGGCTGCCTTCGTGAATCGCTGCGCTGGGAAGTAAAGGAGAGCTGCAGAGAGGGGAGAAAGCCACTCTCGGAGGCTCCCCAAGATCTCTCCGTCCCAGCGCAGACTTCGGATGTTGATCTTGCCGGCCCTGCGCGGACCAGCAGGAAGTTGAAGTCAGTCAGTCTTGCCGGCCCTTTGCGGACCGGCAAAAATTTCCTGCGGACCGACACCGGTCCGCGGACCGGCGGTTGAAGAACTGTGCTCTAGGCTACTAAAATATATAAGTAGCATACCGGTTGCCTTAGACTTCAGGATGGATCCATAAACAGAGGCCGGTACTCTGTATGTTATCCATTGGCTCAATCTGCTGTACAATTGTTCCATGTAAACTGACTTTTGTCTATTGCTAATAAACCTTTATTATATACAGCAATTGGGTTGTTGTGAGGTCAGTATTATGAAAAGGTCCGCAGCCACCTTCTCAGGACTCACAGTTATCACAAACACAGGGGTCCTTTTACTAAAGACAAACTAGCGCACAGTAACCGATTTAGCGCGTGCTAATTGATTTAGGGTGCACTAAAGATTAGTGCGCTCTAAATGCTAAGGCACCCATTATATTCTATGGATGCCTTAGCATTTAGCGTGCGCTAAATCGGTTAGTGTGCCTTAGTAAAAGGACCCACATTACCACATCATGCTGAATATATTATTCACCACACTTGGGGATTTTCAGCGTGGCAGAACTCCTAAGAACAAAAGCAATGCCTCCGCTGGGTCAGACCTGAGGTCCACTGTGCCCAGCAGTCTGCTCATGCGGCGGCCCAACAGATCCAGGACCTGTGCGGTAAATCCTCTATCTCTACCCCTCTATCCCCTTTTCCAGCAGGAAATTGTCCAATCCTTTCTTAAACCCCAGTACCGTATTCTGCCCTATAACGCCCTCTGGAAGTGCATTCCAGGTGTCCACCACACGTTGGGTAAAGAAGAACTTCCTAGCGTTCATTTTGAATCTGTCCCCTTTCAACTTTTCCGGATGCCCTATTGTTTTTTTATTTTCTGAAAGTTTGAAGAATCTGTCCCTCTCTACTCTCTCTATGCCCTTCATGATCTTGTAAGTCTCTATCATAAGAACATAAGAACTGCCATCTCCGGATCAGACCCATGGTCCATCGAGTCCGGCGATCCGCACACGCGGAGGCCCAGTCAGGTATACACCTGATGTAGTTTTAGTCACCCATATCCCTCTATGCCTCTCGTAAGGAGATGTGCATCTAATTTGCCTTTGAATCCTAGCACAGTGGATTCCTTAATAACCTCCTTTGGGAGAGCATTCCAGGCGTCTACCACTCGCTGTGTAAAGCAGAACTTCCTGGCATTTGTCCTGGACTTGTCCCCCCTTAGCTTCAAACCATGTCCTCTTGTCCCCTCTAAGTCTCCCCTTCTCCAGGGAAAAGAGTCCCAGTTTCTCCAATCTCTCAGCGTATGAAAGGTTTTCCATACCTTTTATCAAACGTGTCACTCACCTCTGAACTCTCTCGAGTATCGCCATATCCTTCTTAAGGTACAGCGACCAATATTGGATGCAGTACTCCAGATGCGGACGCACCATCGCCCGATACAACGGCAGGATAACTTCTTTCGTTCTGGTTGTAATACCCTTCTTCATTATACCTAGCATTCTATTCGCTGTCTTAGCGGCCGCTGCGCACTGTGCCGTCGGCTTCATTGTCATGTCCACCATTGCCCCCAAGTCCCTTTCTTGGGTACTCTTACTCAATAACATCCCTCCCATCGTATAGTTGTACCTCGGGTTTCTGCTTCCCACATGTAGTACTTTACATTTCTCAACGTTGAACTTCATCTGCCATCTCGTCGCCCATTCCCCCAGTTTGTTCAAGTCCCTTTGTAATTCTTTGCAGTCCTCTTTAGTCCGAGCTCCACCAACTCCTCCAATATTGTGTGTGATTTAAATTTAAATATATATATATATATATACATATATATTTTTCCAATTACTTTTATTTATTCTCTTCTTTTATATACATTTTTCATTTTGTTTCTTCATCAAATTCTTTTCAATAAAATAAAGATTTTAAAGTCAACTTAGTTTTTAAAGTTGCTGCACCAGCCCCCACCGAGGCATTTCATATCTTCATCAGGGTCGGGGGTTACTGTCAATACTGCAACAAACAGTTACTGCTTCATTGCTAGATTCCCTCCTGAACTTATTCAGCCAGGGTACAAGCGCACTAATCCTGCAGCTAGACTTAAGTAACGCCTTTGATTTAGTCGATCACGCCATCTTAATTGACTGTTTGGAGTCAATTGGTCTCTCAGGTAATGTATTAAAATGGTTTCGTGACTACACGTTCGTACCGAGTCTATAGCGATAACAATATATCCACCAGCTGGGTAAATTCATGCGGAGTCCCGCAGGGCTCCCCCCTATCCTCCACTCTGTTTAACATTTATCTAGCCCCTTTGGGGAACCTACTGCAAAGCTTAAAAGTCAAATTTTATATCTATGCTGATGACATCACCATAGTTCTTCCCAAAACAAGCCTGACTTCTGAGACCAAGAATCACCTGGCATCAACTTTAAAGCAAATCGAATCATGGATGGCCGTATTCAAACTCAAACTCAACTCAGAAAAAACCAAATTCTTCCTGGCGAGTCCAAACGACAAAATAAAAGACACTTCAACTTCCTTGAATGGTCAGATCTTTCCTATTGCTGACACCATAAAAATTCTGGGAGTAACACTGGACCGCTACCTCACTCTAGATGTTCACACTGAGTTACTGATTAGAAAAGGCTTCTCGACATTGTGGAAACTAAGAACCATCAGAAAGTACTTTGATGCAGCATCATTCCGCTTACTGGGCAATCTTCCATTTTAAGCCTGCTCGACTATTGCAACATCATTTATCTAGGGTCCTTCAAGAAAACCATCCAGAGACTCCGAATCATACAAAATTCGGCAGTTTGACTGATTTTTCGCATAAAAAAATGGGAACATATAACCCCCTACGACCAAAAACTCCACTGGCTGCCCCTGGAAGCAAGAGTGTTGTTCAAATTTGCCTGTCTATGCTTCAAATCCATTCAAGGTTTGGCCCCCATATATCTGGTTTCCCACTTCAACTTGGACTGTTCCACCAGGCCTACTCGCAGGGTACATATGTTTAGCCGATTCAAGAGATATCTGGGCAGGATCCTGGCTTTCCAGGCAGGCCAACAGAACGGTTGGCTGGGTAACATTATTAAGCACGCCTCATCCTATCTCAACTTTAGAAAACTAGTTAAAACAAACCTGTTCAACCGATTTGTTCAAGTTCAAGTTCAAGTTCAAGTTTATTTGATAAATCGCCTATATAAAACATTCTAAGCGATGTACAATTTAAAAACAAAATATGGGGAAACAGACAATCTTGGGACAGATTGTAACCAAGAACTCTTAATACCTTACCAAGTATGCTTCCGACATGTACTCGACGCCTCTACTCTGTGTCTAACACTCTGACTTACACCCACTCAACTTGTATCCACCGTTCTCCAATTGTACTCAACAACGTCATTGTAATTATCTTCGCTGATTGTCCAGCTCTTCTTGTTGTAAACCGCCTTGAACTACCATGGCTTTGGCGGTATATAAGAATAAAATTATTATTATTACTAGCTGATGCCCCGGCGTTGCACGGGTATTTAATTATAGCAATAACACAGTAAATGGATTGAAATAAAGATACTTTATAGTGGTGAATGAAATTATTTTTTTACAGCTTTATAAAAAGTACAATAATCAAATTATAATGTGAAATATTTGACAAAATGAATACAATACAACTAACACAAAACTTGATTATAAACAACATTTTTAGTTTCACCTCCAGGAGCAAGAACATATAAATTCTTGGGTGAACCCACCCTTGAGCAAGCAACATAGAGTTGTCCATGGGAAAAACAGGGGGATCTTAAATCCACTCCACAGTATGTAATAGTCTGTCCCTGTGATTTGTTGATTGTGATAGAGAATGCAAGTCTCACTGGAATTTGCAATATCTTAAACTGAAAAGGAAGATCTGTTGGAATAAGTGGCATCCAAAAGTTTCAGTATTGATTTAAACAACTCAATATGTGGAAACTCAGGTTGAAAAGAAACTCCATGCAGTTTGTTTCTGGTTCAGAATGGAACCTGTGTTCCTAGTTCAGGATATGTGAGTACTCATGTAATGTAATAACATTATGAACTAGGGTGCATGAAGGAAACAGTTACAAACACAGTTAGAATATACAAACTCTATATGTATGGTGTCCGTGGTAGAATAGAAACGATGTCCCTAGTGGTTATAGTGTCATAGAAAGTGTTTTATAGTTGGAATTACTGTGAGAATGGCAGCTGTTTACATTTTTTCCATTGACATGAATGGGTGAAATCTGATTTTCTGTTTGTAGCTCCGCCCACATGTGCAGGTGGGCTGCGAGACCCCCAGAAAATATCACCCCAGGTAGTGAGGGATCTGCATACCAAGTTTTGTTCAAATCGGTCAAGCCGGTTTTGAATTACAGTGAGAATGGCAGGTTTTTACATTGTTTCCATTGACATGAATGGGTGAAATAAGATTTTCTGTTTGTAGCTCCGCCCACGTGTGCAGGTGGGCCGCGAGACCCCCAGAACATATCACTCCAGGTAGTGAGGGATCTGCATACCAAGTTTCGTTCAAATCGGTCAAGCCGTTTTTGAATTACTGTGAGAATGGCAGCTTTTTACATTTTTTCCATTGACATGAATGGGTGAAATCTGAATTTCTGTTTGTAGCTCCGCCCACGTGTGCAGGTGGGCCGTGAGACCCCCCGAACATATCATCCCAGGTAGTGAGGGATCTGCATACCAAGGTTCGTTCAAATCGGGCAAGCCGTTTTTGCGTAGGCAGTTTTTTACATTTTTGTCATTGACATGAATGGGTGAAATCTGATTTTCAGTTTGTAGCTCCGCCCATGTGTGCAGGTGGGCTGCGAGACCCCAAGAACATATCACCCCAGGTAGTGAGGGATCTGCATACCAAGTTTCGTTCAAATCGGTCAAGCCGTTTTTGAATTACTGTGAGAATGGCAGCTTTTTACATTTTTTCCATTGACATGAATGGGTGAAATCTGAATTTCTGTTTGTAGCTCCGCCCACGTGTGCAGGTGGGCCGCGAGACCCCCCGAACATATCATCCCAGGTAGTGAGGGATCTGCATACCAAGGTTCGTTCAAATCGGGCAAGCCGTTTTTGCGTAGGCAGTTTTTTACATTTTTGTCATTGACATGAATGGGTGAAATCTGATTTTCAGTTTGTAGCTCCGCCCATGTGTGCAGGTGGGCTGCGAGACCCCAAGAACATATCACCCCAGGTAGTGAGGGATCTGCATACCAAGGTTCGTTCAAATCGGGCAAGCCGTTATTGCGTTGGCAGCTTTTTAAATTTTTGCCATTGACATGAATGGTTGAAATCTGATTTTCAGTTTGTAGCTCCGCCCACGTGTGCAGGTGGGCCGCGAGACCCCCAGAACATATCACCCCAGGTAGTGAGGGATCTGCATACCAAGTTTCGTTCAAATCGGTCAAGCCGTTTTTGCGTGATCGTGGCACATACACACACACACACATACATACATACACACATACATACCTCCGATTTTATATATATAGAAGATTATTAATAAATGCTATCGCTAAGATGTTTTTTTACTTTAAAAAAACCCACAAAAAACTATAGAAAAGCGTATCATGTACCCCACCGCTAATTTTCATATACCCCTGGACACTCAAACAGCCTCCTCGCCACCCACTGCACATCACTCTCCGACAACAAACTCACCAACACTCATCCAAAAACTACCACCCACCCTCCCACCCTCCCCACCCCGAGGTACCTACTTCCTCTATCCTCTGCCTTGGACACTGAGATCTGGTTAGCTTTTGTTTTGTAGTAGTCTTGTGATTCCATATGTGGGGTATATGCTGGAGGCTGCGCCGCATTGGACGCTTCATTGCTGTGCATGGTTACCTATTTCATATTCCACTTATTGTATTTGCTGAAGTGTGCCTTTTCTGCTTTCAATAAAGATATGAGGTTCATAGACAATGGCGCGAAAGACAAAAGCGCGCGCCAACAATTGAGCGCAGCGCGTGCAGCCACGCCGCTCTAAATTACAGTTTTTAGGGGCTCAGACGGGGGTTTTTGTTGGGGAACCCCCCCAGTTTACTTATTAGACATCGCGCCGACATTATGGGGGGTTTGGGGGGTTGTAACCCTCCACATTTTACTGTAAACTGAACTTTTTCCCTAAAAACAGGGAAAAAGTTAAGTTTTCAGTAAAATGTGGGGGGTTACAACCCCCCACACCCCCCACAACGCCCCCACAACGCGGCGCGATGTCTATTAAGTAAAGTGGGGGGGTTTCCCCCCACGCCCCCCCGTCGGAGCACTAAAAACAGTAATTTAGAGCAGTGCGGCGGCGCGCGCTGCGCTCAATTGTCTGGGCGCGCCTTTGTCTCGGCGCGCTTTTGACCTGACACCAGATATGATTTAACAACAAAACAAAACAAAAAAACAACTATAACAAATTCTTATCAGACATACAAGCATAATCGCTCGACTTCTTTAAACTTGCCGCCAAGGTCCTCAATATGAGTTATTTGTGGTTTATATTTGCTCAGGATTTTTAATAAGGTTATGCAGACTCCTGATGCAGGTTTCCTCGCTGAATGCTCTTCATCTGCTTGTGAATAAAAGAGTGTTTGTAATTACAATTTTAGAATTAGAGTCTTCTTTCTTCAATTTCCCTGCGAACTAAAGAGATTGGGGTTTGTATACCACCTTTTTGTAGATTTACAACCACACTCAAAGTGAATTATGTACAGGTAGTTCAAGCATATTCCCTTTCTGTGCTGGTGAGCTCACAATTTATCTTATGCACCTGGGGCAGTGGAGGATTGAGTGACTTGCTAGGGGTAGGGGGAACAGTGTGGGGTTTGAACTTACAGATCTCAATCTGTATACTTTGGAAGAAAGGCGGGAGACAGGAGATATGATATACCTACATTATATAAATGTGCATGAGTCGAGTCTCATTTGAAAAGAAACTCTGCAAAGAGAGGGCATAGGATGAAGTTAAGAGGTGATAGGCTCCAGGGTAATCTGAGGAAATACTTTTTTATGGAAAGGGTAGTAGATGCGTGGAACAGTCTCCCGGAAGAGGTGAAGGAGACAGAGACTGTGTCTGAATTCAAGAGGGCCTGGGATAGGCACGTGGGGATCTCTCAGAGAGAGAAAGAGATAATGGTAACTGCAGGTGGGCAGCTCTATGACCTCACAATGCAGGTGCACAGTGCCTTAGCCTATAGGAAGAGGAGATGCAAATGTTAAGAGCCTTAGCCAATAGGGAGAGGAGGAGATGGATGCTGTGGATGGGCCATTTGGCCTTTATCTACCGTCCTGTTTCTATGAACCCACAACCTTAGGGCGCCAAGGCTGCAGCTTTAACCACTATGCCACCCACTCCTCCCCTTTCTGTGTCGTTCTACCATTGACTAGAGACAGAGTTTTTAAACAACACTTTTTTTTGTCTTTTTTGCTATTTACTGCCATGAGGGGTTTTCTCCTATTTCTCTCAAGTTTTGTTTTTTTTTTTGTATTTTTTAGAGCAGCCAGCATATTAATGGCAGAGAGAAGAAAATAAGAATTGGATCAGGTAGAATACCGTTGAAGGGAAAATAAAGAATGCGATAGTGCAAAAGATCTGAAGAGACAGATCAAATGGTCATTCAGATGCTGTTGACAGATCAGGACTAATTGGGATTCAAATTAAGGCTGATGACATTAGCCAGGGTGCCCTTTCCCTGATAATTAGCTATAAGAGATGAACCAGAAACTATGGCATAGTTAGAGATTTGACGTTTGTAACGTGATGTGCCAGTCTAAATATATTGCAGCATATAGACATAGGTCAAACTATAATTTTGATTACAAATTGGAAACTTTTAACATGAAGCAATTTTCTGGAAGTCTGTTAATAGGACCATGGATCCAATCAGCAGAGGATGGTGCTTTACTTTCGCAGGTTAATTAGAATCTGGGACTTAAAAGACCAGGCCTTTGCTTTGAGGCAAACAGATCGTGCTAAAGAGGCGGGCGCTCCATTCCAGCCCATATAATCCTGCATTCAGTGGCGTGGCGATGGTGAGAGGCACCCCTCCCCCACTCTCTTCTCCCCCACTTACCTCCACACGCTCCTTCCCCGCCCTCTCCTGCCCTGCGTACGTTGCTTCCTTTCCCCTCTGCAACAGTCTGTCTTTAGTTTGGAGGAGGAGAGAGTTGCTACAGAGGTTTTGAACCTCATGCCACTGCTTTTGTTATATGATAAAATGACTTATGAGAAGAGGTGAAATAACTCAGTGAAAACCTGAAGCAGTCGCGGCTCCTGAAGACGCTGATCCAGCGAAACACAGCCCCGTGTTGGGCCGACTGAGCAACATGATTGGAGAGTCCAATGGTGATATCTGAAAGCGTAAAGTATAATCATTGGGGTTGAGCGACAAGAGACTGTGGTAACAATTTGCAATACAGCAGGAGAACGTGTGGTAATTTTAAAAACGGGACAATGTGGTTTGGAAAGGAACTGAAACAGAAAAGTCTTCATTCCAGTCCGGGTTTTCTGGCCCAATGGGGTATTCCCGTTGAGCTATTTTATAAAGAAAACAGTTGTGTAGTGTGATTTGTTTATTACAGAGAGTGTGGTTTAGTAATATGTTATTTAAATCAGTGTAATATAAATATATTTATTCTGTGGTAATAAAAAATAAGTGCAGTAGAAGGTTTCTTAAAGTTATTAGGTATTTATAACATTCCTGGCGCAAGCAGCAACCCCCAAGCTGCTGTCATGCCAACGTCGGCTCTTCCTGTGATGTCACTTCCTGGGGCAGGTCCAGGAAGTGACATCAGAGGAAGAGCGGGCACGGGCGCGACAGCAGGTTTGGGGGTTGCTGCTCGCGCCAGGAATGTTACAGAGGTATGGTTGGAAGGGAATCAGTGCACACGCACAACAGTGTGTGGGGGGGGGGCAAGGGAAGGGGGGAATGGGTGCCTTTGCTCTCACCAAGATGGCACCCGGGACGGACGGTCCCCGCCCCCCCCACTATGCCACTGCCTGCATTAGAATAATGGTTTGTCAGGGATACTCCAAAGAAGGACAAGACAGGATGCACCTGCTGTCGTTTTCTATCTCTCACAGATGTGCACAACCCGTCAAAGCGTAAATTAAAGCTAATTATTCTCCAGTATACAAAAATTAGTTATTCTGAAGTCACCAAAGCAAAAAAGAGAGCACGTGAATATCAAACTGAACTCAGAAGCTGCATTGCACAATTTTTGCACAAGTCAACACTTTCTGACACCCCTGAAGCTCACAGTTGCAAGTAAACCCTAAAGCTGATCTCTTTTCAGTGCATTCTTATAACATTTATTTCATTCTTTTAAAAATTATTTTCCAGAAAAGCAGAAAGGGACACCTTACTCTCTTGAGCTGAGAATAATTCAGAGCAGTGACTTTGATGCAAGCGCTGTAGATTGAGGGTAGGGGTTGAGGTTGATGAAATAACTACACTTCTCCTTCCGTATTCGCGGTTTCAGCATTCGCGGTTTTTAGTTTTTAGTTTGCTGGCTCCTCCCCCCCAAAATTACATCAGCTTGCATAGAGAAAATCGCTGATTCCCAGCACTTTGTTCACCGTGTTTTGCCTCTCCTTCAGAAACAGGCCAGGTCTCCCACCATATTTTTAATAGAAATCAACAAATAATATATAAAAAAGTTATTTGCAGTTTTTCAGTATTTTCGGTTCTGTTAATCCCCTATCACAGCGATTACGGAGGGAGAAGTGTACATTTTCAGTTGACAAAAACGTGGAGGGGCATTTTCGATAGGACATCTAAGTCTGAGTTTGGACGTTTTGGGAAAGACGTCCAGAAATCCATTCTCAAAACTGCAAGAGCTTTATCTTTTCTTTTTTTTTTTTTTTTTTTAATGACCTATGTAGATGTTTTAGTCCTTAGTACGTCTATCTTTTATGGCCATTCTCAAATATAAATACGTCCACATGAAAAACGCACAAAAGTCATCCCAAAAGCATTCTTAGTAAACTGTTCAGAGGGGCTCTTCTAAGAAGTACTGTGGCGAATTTCACATTAAAAGTCTCAGGTACAGATGTCACTATGTCTTGCTTATAATGTATAGTGAGCCCTCCAAATTCCACCCAAAACTTACTGTACCCACCTGTTCACCACAACAATAGCCCTTATGCCTGCAAGTATCCTAATGTAGGTACAGTAGGTTTTTGGAGGCCTCGCCACACAATATAAGCAAGATATGGTGACATCTGTACATGTAACTTTTAATGTGAAATTCACTGCAGTAACCCTTAGAACCTTCTGGGCTCAAATGTCTGTGTTAACATTTGAAGCTGCTTGGGCTGAGAACTTTTCAGCACCCTCTTGTAATATAGGCTAGAACGTACTGTTTTGTGTTTTTTTTTTTTTTTTAAACATCTTTAGGTGATGGGAGGGGGGGTCAGTGACCACTGGAGGAGTAAGGGGAGGTCATCTGATCAGTTTGGGCACCTTTTTTTTAGCATTTAGACGCTTTTAAAACAGGTCTAGCTTCAAACGTCTAAATAAAGAAGCCCAGAACCTTTTGTTAAAGGTTTGATTATGTCTGACCCCGCCCAAAACACACCTCTAATACGCCCCTTTAAGATTTGGACGCACTGGAGACAAAACGACCAGAGAGACGTCTAGAAAGTCTGTTTTGAGAATGCCCACGAGGACGTTTTGACTTGAAAGGCGTCCAACTGCTGCTTTATGTTGCCCTTTTGGACGTCTATCTTTTTTGAATATGAGCCCCATAGTAACATAACAAATGACGGCAGACAAAGACCTGAGTGATCCATCCGCCCAAAAGTCACATTCAGCATCATGGCAATAATGAGCCAACAATCCAGTACTAGCATTACACTTCCCCCTCCACATTCGCGGTTTCTTCACTCGCGATTTCACATAATCGCGATTTTTTTTCTGGGGAGGGGGAAAATAAAAAAAAAACATTTTTTTACCTCCCTGCCGCCTTCCTGGCCTTACCTGGTGGTCTAGCGGGCTTTCAGGGGCAGGAGCGATCTTCCTACGCTCCTGCCCCGTGCAGATCGCCATGAGGAAATGGCTGTAGGGAGTTCCCGTCGTAGTCTCGAGAGCTGGATAATCGCGGTTTTTCACCATTTGCGGTCCGGCTCTGCCCGTATCCCCCGCGAATAACTTGCTCTAAGATGTCCTCTCCTCCCCCACCAAGATAAACACGACCTGCACTCATATGATATGCATGTAGTATAAAATATGCAAGACCTGCTCCCGATCCATCCTTGCCATTCTCAGGGCTCAGCCCATAAAAAAAAGTTTGCCTTGCACTGGCCCTACTTCCAAGCTACTGGAATTGCTGTCAAAACCTATTCCGGTCCATCCTGATCTGTAGAAGACCGTCCGCCATTGGTTACACTGCCCCACTGTTGGAGTTGTCGTCAAAACACACTCCAATCTAGGGTTACCAGATTTTCCGTTTGGAAAATCTGGACCCCCCTTAGACCCACCCCCCAGGCCCGCCCAGGCCACCCCATCATGTCCTAGCCCCGCCCAAGCCCCACCTCTTGCTGCCTGCTCTGGTCGGGCAGGAGGGCGTGCGCTCATGCATGCATGCGACAAGACGACATCACGCGCACGGGCGTGTGCGTGACGTCATCGTGTTGCCCTCCTGCCTGGCGGCAATTATGAGAGAGGCTTTTGAAAACTCTGACTAAGGACATGTCCGTGGAAATCCGGACGTCTAGCAACCCTACTCCAACCCATCCTGATCTGTCTTGCCATAGAAGTACATCAGGCATCGGCTTCATTTCCCCACTGCTCGAACTGCCAATTAACCACCACTGCTGCGCATCATAACTGAACTTACAGCTTTGACCTGTCAAGTTTGGTTTTGATACTGTCCTCTTTCTTTTTAGGAATCCTGTTCTACGTCCCCTCTAGCGTGAGCGTGTGAACCAGCGCTCCTAGTTTTTGTGAGCTTTGTTCACGGATTTCAAACGTCCGCTCACGCGCGGGGTCACTCTGTTTTGGCGGGCTTTCGGCTGTGCCGGTCTTCTGCCTTGGAACAGGAGTTGACATCGGAGGGGGCAGAGCATCCAGTACGGCCGAAAGCGCACCAGATCAGAACAGATCCACGTGTGAACGATCTCTTGAAATCTGTACTGCTGAGCACAGAGGCCCAACACATGCCATATATAGGTCGGCTTGGTTACACCAGTGATCTCAAACTCAAACCCTTTGCAGGGCCACATTTTGGATTTGTAGGTACTTGGAGGGCCTCAGAAAAAAATAGTTAGTGTCTTATTAACGAAATGACAATTTTGCATGAGGTAAAATGCTTTACAGTTTATAAATCTTTCCTTTTGGCTAAGTCTTAATAATAATATTGTAATTTATAGCTAAAGAAACATATGATCAAGAAATTGTTTTATTTTACTTTTGTGATTATGATAAACAGACCGAGAGCCTCAAAATAGTACCTGACGGGCCGCATGTGGCTCCCAGGCCACGATTTTGAGATCACTGAGTTAAGGGGAACAGTTAATCTGCTGGCTGGGTTGGAGGGCAGAGGGGAGAACAGGACAATCAAGCCATTGTGATATCACTTTTGAGGCTCGCTCTTATTGGTGGAATGAGGCATTATGACATCACAATCTCAGCTCTTCTTCCCAAAGGCAAACAGGATGTCATGGTTACAGTTAAGCCAGTGGTCTCCAACTCAAAGCCTTTGCAGGGCCACATTTTGGATTTGTAGGTGCTTGGAGGGCCTCAGAAAAAGTAGTTAATGTCTTATTAAAGAAATGACAATTTTGCATGAGGTAAAACTCTTTATAGTTTATAAATCTTTCCTTTTGGCTAAGTCTTAATCATAATATTGTCATTTATAGCTAAAGAGACATAAGATCAAGAAACTGTTTTATTATACTTTCGTCATTATGATAAACATGCCGAGGGCCTCAAAATAGTACTTGGCGGGCCGCATGTAGCCACTGGACCGCGAGTTTGAGACCACTGGTTTACACCTAGTGCCTGCAGAAGGAGGCAAACACCATATGACCCAACCTGTCCCTGATGACCTAACTAGGCCTCGTTCACTCTTTACAGTATATATTAGCACACATTCGTGTGTACTTAACTAGTGCCCGACACTTTAGCTCAATATTCTTTAAACATATAAACAATAAAATCGCCATATCTGATAATAGCTGTCAAAACGTTGGTTAAGTGTGCTATTTAGCTGACTAAGAAAAACTGCATAAAGATAGGACTGTGTTTTCTTAGTTATACGGTTATCTTAGCCAGTCATGATGAATACGAGCACTTAACTACCTAAGTGATAACTCCACCCCTGGAACACCCAGAAAATTATTTCAGTTTGGACACTCATTGGACATTTTCAGGGCCACTATCTAGTTAAGTGAACATAAGAATGGCCATAATGGGGTCATACCAAGGGTTAATCTAAGTCAGTATTCTGTTTCCACAGTGGCCAATCCAGGTCAAAAGTACTTGTGAAGATCCCAAATAGTAGCAACATTCCATGCTCTCGAGCTCAGGGCAAGCAGTGGCTTCCCTCATGTTTGTCTCAATAGCAGACTGAGGACTTTTCCTCCAGAAACTTCTCCAAACCTTTCTTAAACCTAGCTATGCTAACTGAATACGAGCACTTAACTACCTAAGTGATAACTCCGCCCCTGGAACACCCAGAAAATTATTTCAGTTTGGACACTCATTGGACATTTTCAGGGCCACTATCTAGTTAAGTGAACATAAGAATGGCCATAATGGGGTCATACCAAGGGTTAATCTAAGTCAGTATTCTGTTTCCACAGTGGCCAATCCAGGTCAAAAGTACTTGTGAAGATCCCAAATAGTAGCAACATTCCATGCTCTCGAGCTCAGGGCAAGCAGTGGCTTCCCTCATGTTTGTCTCAATAGCAGACTAAGGGCTTTTCCTCCAGAAACTTCTCCAAACCTTTCTTAAACCTAGCTATGCTAACTGAATACGAGCACTTAACTACCTAAGTGATAACTCCGCCCCTGGAACACCCAGAAAATTATTTCAGTTTGGACACTCATTGGACATTTTCAGGGCCACTATCTAGTTAAGTGAACATAAGAATGGCCATAATGGGGTCATACCAAGGGTTAATCTAAGTCAGTATTCTGTTTCCACAGTGGCCAATCCAGGTCAAAAGTACTTGTGAAGATCCCAAATAGTAGCAACATTCCATGCTCTCGAGCTCAGGGCAAGCAGTGGCTTCCCTCATGTTTGTCTCAATAGCAGACTATGGACTTTTCCTCCAGAAACTTCTCCAAACCTTTCTTAAACCTAGCTATGCTAACTGCAGTAACCACTTCCTCTGGCAATGCATTCTAGATCTTAACTAAACTAAACCTTAACCTTATGTTCAAATCTATTTTATTAAGCAAGTACAACAGCAATAGAAAACAGTGTATACGATTTCACCCAACAACCGCGGAGGACTGGACTCTGATGTCCTCCACGATCAAAGCAACACCCCCACCTCACAGAAAGACCCCCCCCTCCTTCCCACCTTCCCCACCCACCCAGAGAAACATACAACTCACAAGCAGGGAACAACAATGACAAATAGATGCACTGAATCAAAGGCGGAGTCTGTTCAGGATACGGCTACGACTCTCAGGGGACAAAATGTTCAAATATGGAGTCCAAGTGTTAACAAAGTCTCAGCTCCGGCGACGAGAAGAACAGGCCAAACGGGCCTCCCAGCCCATAAGTTCGTGAAGTCGATTCCTCCAATGCCAAAAGGAAGGGGGTTCCGGAGAAATCCAGCAACATAAAATACATTTCTTCCCTAAAATAAAACATTTACTAAGAAATAATTTTTCAGAAGAAGTGTACATGGACAGGAAGGAAAACTGGGCAAACAACATAGAAAGCACTGAGACCAGGTTTTCAACCAAAAGAAGCTTGACGTGGTTAACAATAAATTACAAAAAATAAAGTGAATTACAAACAATAAATTACAAAAAATAAAGCAAATAAAATTTTTTTTTAGAAGTTTACGGAAGAGTTGGAAGGAACTGGGACACCTCAAAATTAGGGGAAGTTCATTCCATAGTTGGGGAAATTTAAAAGCCAGAGAGCTTCTAAAATTCCTAACTCCTTGAATTCCTTTCCTAGAAGGAAGCGAAAATTCAAATCGATGAATGCCTCTCGCATATGAAAATCTATAAACATTCCATAGCAGAGGAACAAGAGGAGCAAAGATGCCCTGCAAAATCTTAAAAACAATACGTAAACACTTAAACTGAATTCTAAAATATACCGGGAGCCAATGAAGAGAGAAAAGCAAAGGAGTCACGTGGTCGAATTTGCTCTCTAAGTGAAAAACATATTTCCTCCTATTGGTTTTAAAAGTATTTCTCTGCAGTGTCATTGAGTGTCCCCTGGTCTTTGTCATTTTTCTAAATAATATGCCCGGTTAGTCCTGGACAGGTGATTTAAATGACCAGAAGACATCTCTGGCTGCTTAAATCACTCTGAATATCAACCCTAATGAATTATATTAGGGCTGCACAATTAACACATTAATAACAGGATTGCTCAGTTAAAATATTAGCTTACATGAAAAAAAAATATGCAGTTGACGAAAGGATCCCGCTCTTGGCTGCATTCCTGAGTCAGAGCAACAAGAGACACTTGTTGTGAGATTGGAAGGCAGGCAGCTCTGTTGCCCCTGCCCCCCCCCAAAAAAAAAATTCCCTTTGCTGCATGTCAAATGATTATCATGTTGAGCATGGGGCGTTGAGCTGCTAAACGCTAGAGCTGCCAAAGCTAAATGCAGACAAGAGCTAGAGGCAGCCGTGAACCTGGACGTGCTAGTGGCCACAAACTGGAAAGCGGTCATTGCGACAGACGATCAGAGCTATTCCAGCCAGTGATAAGGAGTCGAGAGTGGCTGCACTGTGGGGGATGCGGGGGGAGAGGGGGGACGTCGACAAGATAGAGGCTACACTGTAAGGGAGGGGGGAGGGGAGAGCAGAGAAGAAAGGCTGCACCATGGAGAAGGTAGAGAAGCTGCATTGGGGGGGGGGATGAACAGAGAAAATAGGCTACACTATTTGGGGGCTGAAAGGGAGAGCTGAGAGGTTGCTCTATTAGAAATATAGAAACATGATGGCAAATAAAGGCCAAATGGCCCATCCAGTCTGCCCATCCACAGCATCCACTATCTCCTCCTCTCCCTATTGGCTAAGGCTCTTTACACCTGTATTGTGATGTCATAGAACTTTATGGTTATAGAAACATAGTAAATATATTGAAAATACGTTTTATCCAATTCAGTTATAAGCAGGGATTCATTCAGACCAAAAACCATACAGATAAAGCTGACATACTGAAAATCAAAAAGATGAAAAGGAGAAAAATAAACCTCAATTGAGGGTCGTTGGGACTACACAAGTACCCAACCATCCACTCATCATCACGGGTTTATAAAAAACTCCAAAACATGTATAAATAATCAATTCTCACATCTTTCATTCACACGAGGTCTTCTTTTTGTTATTTTTCACAGTCTTTTTTTATATATGTATAAAATTTCAGTTTAAATGTCAAGCAATGAAAAAGGCCCGAATCCCAAGCTTAACCACATTAATGGGCGAGGACTACAGCTGAATATAATCAGTATAAGCAGTTTTTAGAGATATGCAGCATATGTCTGAAATCGTGAAAAAATACACTCATCTGAAATCGAGGATTTTCACCAAGAGGCTTCCAATACAAGATCCCGACAGAAAAGACTTTCTGTTTCGCCCGACGAGGGCTACTTCAGGGGGAACAATATCAACTCCAATATCTCTCTGCTTCTAATTATCTGCTGGAAATAGAGAGGAGTCGGCTCTATTTCCAGCAGATAATTAGAAGCAGAGAGATATTGGAGTTGATATTGTTCCCCTGAAGTAGCCCTCGTCGGGCGAAACAGAAAGTCTTTTCTGTCGGGATCTTGAATTGGAAGCCTCTTGGTGAAAATCCTCGATTTCAGATGAGTGTATTTTTTCACGATTTCAGACATATGCTGCATATCTCTAAAAACTGCTTATACTGATTATATTCAGCTGTAGTCCTCGCCCATTAATGTGGTTAAGCTTGGGATTCGGGCCTTTTTCATTGCTTGACATTTAAACTGAAATTTTATACATATATAAAAAAAGACTGTGAAAAATAACAAAAAGAAGACCTCGTGTGAATGAAAGATGTGAGAATTGATTATTTATACATGTTTTGGAGTTTTTTATAAACCCGTGATGATGAGTGGATGGTTGGGTACTTGTGTAGTCCCAACGACCCTCAATTGAGGTTTATTTTTCTCCTTTTCATCTTTTTGATTTTCAGTATGTCAGCTTTATCTGTATGGTTTTTGGTCTGAATGAATCCCTGCTTATAACTGAATTGGATAAAACGTATTTTCAATATATTTACTATTAGGCTCACGTTTTTGCCTCAAAATAAATTATTAGTGGTATAGAAACATAGTAGCATGATGGCAGATAAAGACCAAATGGCTCATCCACAGCATCCACTATCTCCTCCTCTCCCTATTGGCTAAGGCTCTTAACATTTGCATCTCCTCTCCCTATTGGCTAAGGCTCTTTACACCTGCATTGTGAGGTCATAGAATTTTATGGTTATAGAAATATAGAAACATGACGGTAGATAAAGGCCAAAGGGCCCATCCAGTCTGCCCATCCACAGTAACCATTATCTCTTTCTCTCACCGAAAGACCCATACGCCTATCCCAGGCCCTCTTGAATTCAGACATAGTCTCTGTCTCCACCATCTCTTCTGGGAGACTGTTCCATATATCTACCACCCTTTCTGTAAAAAGGTATTTCCTTAGATTACTCCTGAGCCTACCACCTCTTACTAATAAAAATAATAATTTATTCTTATATATCACCAAACCATCAGTTCTAGGCGGTTCACAACAAGAAGACGCTGTGCAAACAGTAAATTACATCCATGAGCATATCAAATATTTCTCAGAGAATACAAATGGCAATTAAGTCACATATTTATCAAACAGGTACCAGTAAGTTTTAAGAATTTTTCTGAATAAATAGTAAGACTGAGCTTGGGGAATAAGAGCATTCCAACATGAATTCATTGCACTAGTCTGGAATGCAAAAGTTTTTCCTAAGAATCTCTTGCTGCGACGTACTTTTACCGATGGAAACATAAACCCTTTGCCCTCTCTTTCCAGAGATTTCTTTCAAATGAAAGGGACTCGACTCATGTGCATTTACATCACGTAGGTATTTAAACGTCTTTATCACATTTCCCCTCTCCCACCTTTCCTCCAAAGTATACAGGTGCAACATCCCCTGGCACCAGCCTCTCTCGCTACACCGGTGGTCAGTTACCTAGGAAGTTACAATGGACAGTTTGACATGGACATTCAATAGAGCTGCTAGTACAGGTTACAAATACATAGTTACGAGTTCAAGTAGGTCATGGTTGGCTCATCGTTATGTCCCCAGAGTTGCACGGGATAGTTACTTCCGGGTAGGGTTACCTAGATTTTCCTGAAGGACAATCCGGACCCATTGCCACGCTCACAGGCCTGCAAAAGTTACACCCCGTTCCGCCTGCGTCATGCCACGTTCCTCTCCCAGCCCCACCTCCAGACGGCATCCGCCCATGCACATGACATCACCACATTGTATCCGTTCAGGTGCGGATGCCCCCCTTCCCGACGCAATTTTTACAGGAAGCTTTCTAAAACCCGAACAAAGTGCCAGGTTTTGAAAAGCCATCCGGGGAAATACGGACTCTGGTAACCCTACTTCTTGGTTGGCTCCCTCGTGAGATATGCTTTTTTCTAGTACCCCATAGAGTATTTTCCTATCTTACCTGTGTTGCCGCAAGAATCTAATGCTTCTTTTCTGCAGCCCGGATTTCCATTTTTCTTGAACTTTCCAACCTCCAGTTCTCGGCGCACGTTTCCACCTCTTGTCCAGCTCATAGACTGCTTTCCCGCAGCAATTGCTTTCTAGCGCCAAACCACCACTGCTGCCTAACGCACACTATGGCATGCTCTGATCTTGTTCATTTCTCACACATTGCGTTCCAACGGGAATTTTCACGTCATTGTGGTTTCATTGGTTTTGCAAGCGGCCAAGGTTCACGTTGTGAGAAGGTGTCACTCAGAGAAACTGAAAGGGGACAAGTTTAAAACAAATGCTAGGAAGTTCTTTTTTACCCAGAGGGTGGTGGACACATGGAACGCGCTTCCGAAGGTTGTGATAGGCCAGAACACAGTACAGGGGTTCAAGGAAGGTTTAGATAGGTTCCTAAAGGTTAAGGGGATTGAGGGGTACAGATAGAAGCAGAGGTAGGTTATAAAAATGGTCAGGAACTACTTCACAGGTCATGGACCTGATGGGCCGCCGCGGGAGAGGACCGCTGGGCGCGATGGACCTCTGGTCTGACCCAGTGGAGGCAACTTCTTATGTTCTTATGTGTCTCAGAATGATAGTTTTAGAGACATTGGCCTCAGTTCAATGCTCTGTACTTTGTGATCCACAGAATTGCATTTGGTCTGGGTGATTAATCATGCGATTAACATTTTTAATCCATGCTCTGACCTAATATTTATTTTTTATATTTTGTTTTTACTGGGTTTTTTTTCCATTAGAAAATGACATGAAACGACATTGGAAATACACCTCCCTAATAAAACATTATGAACATAGTGGGATCCTTCTGACTGAGCAGCCAAAATCTGTTTCCCTATTAAGCATTAAAAAAAAAAGAAAAAGAAATTATCCTTGGCTCTTTCATCTGAACAGAAAACAGATATTTGGGGGGCACAAATGTTATTAGATAATGACTCATTTTGTCTGGAGAGCTGTAATAATAGCTTGTAGCATTATCATCCGTTTCAGAATCTCTTTTGCAAAATATGCATTTTCATATCCTTTTACAGTTCTCTTTAATAAGGCGGCACAGCGGAGTTCATTTTCAATTTGCATTCCATCAGATCTGAGCAGTTGTTCGCACTTTTCCCTAACACGGCATCACATGTAAAACAGACATCGCATCATCTGGCACCGCAGACAGCTCTGGATTGCACTCCCCTCCTGTCCTGAGAGTCGGAGAGTACCATCTGCCCTTCCTTTGTCTTTTCTGTGCAGAGGTTCTTCTTCCTGCATCAGAGAATCTGATGGAGCAGTAGTGCTGGGTCTGTGTTCAAATCTTGAATACACCGTTACAGAGGAACATAAGAAAAAAACACGCTGAGTGAGACCAAAGCCCACTGAGCCCAGAAGTTGGTCTCTGACAATGGCCAGTCTAAGTTACAAACACCTAGAAGATCTGAATGGTACACAATTTAGCAAAGGGATAAACAATGATTTTCTCAAGTTCTCTTGACAAGTATCTGTTTTATGAACCTTTCATCAAGGAACTTATCCAAGCCTCTTTTCTATGGCACTCTTTTACTAAAGCTAAGTGCATACACTAAGGCCTATTTAAAGGCCTAATCAGCACTGATAATTGGCAATTAACAACTCATAATTGACGTTAATTGCACTTAATTGGTTGGTAGGTGCTTAACTTGGAAGGTGTCTTCCACTTTCAGATAGGCACCTATTCCTTCCAGCCAGCAGGCCCGCCTCTTCAAAATGGTGGGCCTTCCCCTTCCCGGTGCATCCTGGGGTGCACCAGGGAGGGTCCTGATTAGCTTAGGTTGTATAATGCCCCTCCTATGGGAGGGGCCTTAGGTGTCTGGGCCAATAAGAGCCTCAGGCCCCTCCCCAGATGTGTTTATAGAATATAGGCCTAAGTGGATGAGTCTGACAGCAATGTTTACAAATGTTTGACGCCTCCTTAGGGGCAATAGTGGAAGTCTATCGTCCCTAAGTGAGGTTGGCAGTGGGTATCAGATTGTTGGTTACTGCTTCCATCAGTACGGAACTACAAATGGGCGGTCACAAATTGAGTTTGTGAGGTGGTAGACTTAGGAGTATCTCAGAATATACTTTTTTACAGAGAGTGAAAATAAAGTACACCAGTATCCAACTGTCCAAGGGTGAACCAGAATGTGAAAGACTCCAAAGAAACTGGACTGGGCGAGCTCCAAATTGCAGTGTGCCAGTAAGCCATAGGCCCAGTTTCATTTTAGGTTTCATTCATAGATGTCTGAACTAGGTTTCTCATCCAGAAAAGAAAAGGAAAACTTCAATTTATCTGTGATAAGATATGACCAAGATGTTAAAGGGGATGGAACTCCTCTGGTATGAGGAAAGACTAAAATAATTAGGGCTCTTCAGCTTGGAAAAGAGATGGCTGAGGGGAAATAGGATAGATTGAAGTCTACAAAATCCTGAGTGGAGTAGAACGGGTACAAGTGGATCGATTTTTCACTCCGTCAAAAATGACAAAGACTAGGGGGACACTCGATGAGGTTTCAGGGAAATACTTTTAAAACCAATAGGAGGAAATATTTTTTCACTCAGAGGATCGTTAAGCTCTGGAACGTGTTGCCAGGGGATGTGGTAAGAGCGGATAGCGTAGCTGGTTTTAAGAAAGGTTTGGACAAGTTCCTGGAGGAAAAGTCCATAGTCTGCTTAGAATGCTGCTACTCTTTGGGTTTTTGGCAGGTACTAGTGATCTGGACTGGCTACCGTGAGGGCAGGCTACTGGGCTTGATGGACCATTAGACTGAATCGGTAAGGTTGTTCTTATGTTCTTATGACTTGAAGTCTGCTAGAAACAGAACATATTTGCTTCTTTTTTTTTTCCCATAACCCTCTTTGACTGTTGGTTTCATATAGATGCCTTTTATATCTGCAAAGAATATTTTATGAGGGTACCTCAAACTACAGCAAGATTTTTCAAAAAAAGTGTGATTATCAACATGCATATGAACATTTAGGAAATCATCAATGTTCTTAGACTACAGCTCATGGTGTGTTAAATGTCCCATTGTAGCTGTCACGCTGCAAGTAAAACATATTACGACAGCGCTAAACTTGTTTCCATGTTGTGGACTAAGTTTAATGACCGCGATACGCCGAGAGCTTGAATCTTCATTTGTATCTTTATTTAAGCACCTGGAAGTCTCGGAGTGCGCTTTTAATGGATACCTTATCTCCTGGGAGGTGACACTGCAGAATTATCTTTATTTTATTCTGCAAAAAGAAAGTTATTAGCTAATAATCACACCGGCAAACCCCTGGGGCTACAGATCGTATATTCTGCGCATTTCTGCAATAACACAGTCCCTGAGATGCACTCTATTATACAGTCTGAAGAAATGAGGATAGGGTTTTTATCGTAGAGCTTTATTGTGCCATGGCAGTGCATTATTTTCCTGACCTGCTGACGGGATCTACCTCATTTGCTAATTTTATTAAACTGCTTCTGGAAGATCAGGTTTTCTCATCTGTATCCGTGAGCCCACAGCCAGTGGGTTTTTCTGGATATCCGCATTGAATGTGCATGAGAGAAAACCGTGTATATCAGAAATCCTGAGTCGATATTCAGAGTAGAGAATGACACGGTGACAGAATTCATCACCGTCCCCGTCCCCACGGATAACCGCGGGAAATAATCCCATGTCATTTTCTAGTGTCTATTTCAACCTCGGTCCTTCTACACCAGCATTCTTCAAAGCAAAGCTTGTGGGTCAGTGGTTGTGGCCATTCATACTCTGATTCTTATGGGAGCCAAGGATAATGAAGCCATTGTGACATCACTGATATGATTGGCTCTTAGGCACTGGTGGAAAGAGCCATTATGACATCACAATATCTGCTCTGGATACCAGAGACTGTCATTCTTCAGTGTCTATCTCAACCTCAGTCCTTCTACACCAGCATTTTTCAAAGCAAAGCTTGAGGGTCAGTGGTTGTGCCCAATTATACTCTGATTCTTTCCTCTCTCCTTAAAGAATGACATGAAGATGATTTCCCGCGGTTATCCGCGGGGACGGGAACGGTGATAATTATGTCACCGTGTCATTCTCTAATTCAGAGCAATTTAGCTAGTCTGAAGAGGTTCCTGTCTACTTGGCCAACCCAAATGCGGGAAAGGGTAAAACGCGGACATCACGGACCTGGCGGATCTAAACCCGTACGGCCTTAAAAATCTGAGGTCCGTGTCGGTCCATGTCCCTGCCGCTTGTAGTTTCTGTCGCTGACAGACCTTGATGAGATTTGAGCGCTGACGGATCCGTCTCAGCATAGGGAGGGAAAAGTGTTAGGATCCGTCAGCGCTAAAAATCTCTTCCAGGTCTGTCAGAGCCAGAGACTAGCGCTGGAGTTTGGAGACTTCTTTTCCATAACGCACGTTCAAAACCTATGTCCCCGCTCTCTTGGCTTCTGCTCTGCCGCTCCAGCACTAGTCTCTGGCTCTGACAGACCTCGAAGAGATTTTTAGCGCTGACGGATCCTAACACTTTTCCCTCCCTATGCTGAAACGGATCAGTCAGCCCTAAAATCTCATCAAGGTCTGTCAGCGACAGAAACTACAAGCGGCACGGACACCGGACCGACATGGACCTCGGATTTTTAAAGCCGTATGGGTTTAGATCTGCCAGGTCCGTCAGGTCCGTGTTTTACCCCTTCCCCCCAAATGCTAATAGTAGCACTGACAGTACATACCTGGATAGTTTAGCTCTAAGCTCCACGACACTCTCTGGTTAATTTCTAAGGCAGTGTTGAGGCAGAGTCAGGGTTGGCTTGTAAGTTACCCCCGGCACCACCAGTGCCGCTGCCTGGACGACCATCTGGACAAATAGAACCACACAAATAGCAGCCTAAACTTGCCTGGATATTTATCCAGGTACAGGCACAAATATTGGCTTTACCCTGGTGTAATGACTCCTCAACAGCATATCTAGGTTTGGCGCGTGACCTGACAGGAGCCCCAGGAGCCAGCTCCATCAGCCCCCTATATATAAGGTTAAGGTTGCCAGATTTCACTATAGTAAAATCTGGACCCTTAGACCCTCCTCCAGGCCCTCCCAGTTCCACCCCCCCTCCCCCGCTGTCTGCTTTCGCCGGGCAGGAGGAAATCCGCGCATGTGCGGATGCCACACGATGACATCACGTGGCATCCGCCCATGCGCAGATTTCCTCCTGCCCAACGCGATTTAGAGGAGGCTTTTCAAAACCTGGACAAAAGGTGGAGATGTGCAAGGAAAGCCGGTCACCTGGTAACCCTATATAAGGTGCTCGGTGCCTCCACCTAAGGTAAAGGGGTATTAACAGATAAGATCCCCCTCCCTTTCCTTCAGGAAAATAACCATAGATTCAGCTCTCTTAAAATCTCTCTCATCTATGTTCTGCCCTCATTGAGCATTTCCATAGACTCTTCGGATCTTTTCCAGATAAGCCCCGCCAAAAAGTTAACCCCCGCCACCCAAAAAAAATTATAAAAAAGAGGCGCGATCTGTAGAAAGTAAAGTCCACGCCCCCCCGTCGGAGCCCTTAAAAAAATGGTTTATCCTATTTTTTTATAATGTTAAGTTTCATATCCTCTTTTTAATAATCTTTTTTGGGTGCTCCGACGGGGGGGCATGGGGGGGAACCCCCCCCCACTTTACTTTATACACATCGCGCCGCGTTGTGGGGCCGTTGTGCTGAGAACTTCACTGGTTAAGGTTGTGTGCGCTGGCGAAAGGTGGCGGGGCTTAACTTTCGGCGCGTCCACTTTTTCCATTAGTGGCGGGGCTTATCTGGAAAAGATCCGACTCTTCCGCCCAGCAGAGAAACTGTTCCTCATAGAACTTCTCCCCCACCCCATTAGAGCTGGTTGTCTGCCGGTTCTAGCCACACACACATAAGAACATAAGCAGTGCCTCCGCCGGGTCAGACCATAGGTCCATCACGCCCAGCAGTCCGCTCCCGCGGCGGCCCAAACAGGTCATGACCTGTCTAAATCATCAGAAGGGGCCCCCATGCCACCTTAGTTTCCTGATGAGTCCTATCTTCCCATCGAAGTCCTAGCCCTCCGGTCTTGCACATGCACGACCTGGTTGGGTTTCTATACTTTCTCAGTATCCCACGATCCCTTTATCCCCCAGGAATTTGTCCAGTCTCTGTTTGAATCCCTGTACCGTACTCTGCCCGATCACTTCCTCCGGTAGCGCATTCCAAGTGTCATGGTCCCCCCAAAAAATAACAAAGACAATCTCACAGAGCAGAACCCCAGTCTGATTCATACAAAATTCACTGTGTTTCCAAGTTTTATTGTGATTTGATGAACTGCCCTAGCAGTAGTCTTTCAGAGGGGTTCACACACACAAAAAAGCCACACGTGTGTAGGAGGTAACAAGAAAAATACATATTATATTACAAAACAGAAAGAAAAAGGACATTTATTTCCGGACTTCACCAAGTTCGCAGATGTTCAGGCCCGGATTCTGTAGAGGGCGGCCGGTCTCAGAATCCGCCTAAGTGGCTTTTGAGAATTGCCCACGGGCAACCTATACAGAATTACCTTAAGCCGCCTAACCACCATGACTCTCTAACTTTTGCCCATTTTACAGGTGCCGGTTAGAGAATCTCATTGCCGCTGAGCTGATCGCGGCAAGGGAATCTCCCTGCCACGATCAGTTTAGCGGCTATGGCAGGGAACCCGTACTCCCCCCCCTGAAGACGGCAAGCAGGAAGGATGTTCAGTCCTTTCTGCCAGGACCCCCCAAAACACCCCCCCCCCACCTGCAAATAGCAGCAGGAGAAGCTCCCAATTCTTCCTGCCGCCACCCCCAAAGACATCCCCAGGCAGGAGGAAGGCCCAGTCCCTCCTGCTGGAATCCCCTCCCCAAAGATCATCAGCAGGAGGGATGCCAGTCCCTCGTGCCACAAACCCCCTGAAGAGCGTACCCCCAATATACCCCACCACTCCCCTGAAGGGTGACCCCCCAAAACCCCTACCCCAGCCCACCTGGACCCCAAAATACCTGATATGAAGTTGGGTTTGGGTTCAGCCATACTCCTTGGTTTCTCATTCCCTCCGAAGATGATTTCATGGTATTGCCATTTAAAGTTAGTTGATATCTTGAGCTATTTCCGCCCCATTTGTTAATTAGAAATAGTTCTATTTTTTTCTTCGTTAGCTACCAGACCATTTGAAACATCCGAAGATTTTCTCTAGGCCTGTTCTGATCCTCTATCCTGTTTCTTTAGTGGGATGATCAGTTGGATGTCGTCTGTGTAGATGTAGCATTCCCATCCCAATTTTCTGATGAAATTTCCCAGCGGTTGGATGAAGATGTGGAAGAGCATGGGCGACATAGCGGATCTCTGTGGTACCCCCTAGGTCTGCTTCTTTCCAGTTGCTTATATCCCCCTGCCATTCTACCCTCATTAGCCTTTTGGTAAGAAAGGACTCTATCCATGCCATGATGTTTCCTTTGAAGCCCATCTTGATTTTAGCAGTGTGTGTTGGACTAGGTTGAAGGCTGCTGAGAGGTCCAGGGGCCCCAGCAGCCCATCTTCTCGTTTAGCATGGTGGAGATGCAGTGCCAACATGAATTCGCACATGAAATGGGGAGCCCAGCTGTTTTATCTAAGTAGTTCGATTGATTTTGTAAATGTTTTTTAATGTTCCGTTTCCAGTGTTGTCTTGATCCGGTACATATGAACTGACTCTTAGTTAATTCTGCTGGACTAGCTACTTATTTATTTACTTATTTATTCAGCTATCTACATATTTATTTATCTATGAATTGAAATTGAAATTGAACTGACACTGGAAACATATTCGGCATTGAGATATGAACTATACTAAAGGACTTTGGATATGAATTTTGAATTAGATTTCGGATATGAACTTTGAAATAGTTTTTGATACGTTTTGTTCACTTTATATATTTTGATATTTTTGAATTTTATGCTTATGGATTTGGAGTCATTTTCTTGTATTTTTGACATTGTTTTGTTTTTGTGACTTTGTGATTTTTTCCTGGCGGGTTCTTTTTAACATCCTTTACATTTTTTCCTTGTTTCCACACTGGATGCACGTTTGCACTTTACATTTAATTGCTCATTTTTTAAGAAAATATCAGGGTACCATGATGTACGGGGCAGGATGTATTTAGACTGTTGTCTAAGTGCTAGTCACTCATGAATACCTGCCCAGGGCTTCCGGCTATTCGAGGAGAACATTGAGCCCCTACTGAAACCCCTTTCTTTAATCATTGAGCTTATTTAAGGATTAAGCTGGTGGTGCAACCTGCATTCCGGTGTGGGTTTAATAAGGGGAAAACTTTACCAATTATTTTGTTTTTGAGTATTTTCTTGTTGGCAATATTCCTTTTTTTGATTTTTTGAGGCCGGTTTTAACATTAGCACATGCCAATGTCTGTTCGCACTTGCTACGCTTTAGTAACATAGTAACATAGTAGATGACGGCAGATAAAAACCCGAATGGTCCATCCAGTCTGCCCAACCTGATTCAATTTAAATTTTTTTTCTTCTTAGCTATTTCTGGGCAAAAATCCAAAGCTCTACCCTGTGCTTGGGTTCCAACTGTTGAAGTCTCTGTGAAATCTTACTCCACTCCATCCACACCCTCCCAGCTATTAAAGCCCTCTCCAGGCCATCCTCCCCCCCAAAAGGCCATATACAGATACAGACCGTGCAGGTCTGCCCAGTACTGGCCTTAGTTCAATATTTAATATTATTTTCTGATTCTAGATCCTCTGTGTTCATCCCACGCTTTTATGAACTCCGTCACCGTATTTCTCTCCACCACCTCTCTCGGGAGCGCATTCCAGGCATCCACCACCCTCTCCGTAAAGTAGAATTTCCTAACATTGCTCTTGAATCTACCACCCCTCAACCTCAAATTATGTCCTCTGGCTTTACCATTGTCCTTTCTTTGGAAAATATTTTGTTCTTTGTTAATACTCTTCAAGTATTTGAATGTCTGAATCATATCTCCCCTGTCCCTCCTTTCCTCTTCTAGGGTATACATATTTAGGGCTTTCAGTCTCTCCTCATATATCTTCTGGCGCAAACCTCCTATCATTTTCGTCGCCCTCAGATGGGAAGGGGGTCATTGAAAGGTTCTGGTGAGCAGAGCATAGAGAATGAGAGGGTAAACAAGGAATGAGAGCCCTGTTAAGAAAAAAAAAGGTAAACCTGAGTGGGAAACACTGTTCCCTCTAAACTGAATGGGAGTCCTCCACCTACAATCCTGCCAGTGGGTGGTGCTGTTTCATTATCATATTTTCAGTAGTCAGGGGGACAGTCTTGCTATGCAGTACTCCAGGGAACCTGCCTGCCACTAGTGATTAAAAACACAATACTCAAGTACCACCACCCACTGGCAGAAATGCAGTTGGAGGAATCCCACTGAGCTTAGAAGGGAAATCTGAAAGATAAGGAACAAAGCTTTATAATTGATTTGGTGATTTTTTTTTTTTCTTCTTAGCTATTTCTGGGCAAGAATCCAAAGCTTTACCCGGTACTGTGCTTGGGTTCCAACTGCCGAAATCTCTGTTAAGACTTACTCCAGCCCATCTACACCCTCCCAGCCATTGAAGCTCTCCCCTGCCCATCCTCCACCAAACGGCCATACACAGACACAGACCGTGCAAGTCTGCCCAGTAACTGGCCTAGTTCAATATTTAATATTATTTTCTGATTCTAAATCTTCTGTGTTCATCCCACGCTTCTTTGAACTCAGTCACCGTTTTCCTCTCCACCACCTCTCTCGGGAGCGCATTCCAGGCATCCACCACCCTCTCCGTAAAGTAGAATTTCCTAACATTGCCTTTGAATCTACCACCCCTCAACCTCAAATTATGTCCTCTGGTTTTACCATTTTCCTTTCTCTGGAAAAGATTTTGTTCTACGTTAATACCCTTCAAGTATTTGAACGTCTGAATCATATCTCCCCTGTCTCTCCTTTCCTCTAGGGTATACATATTCAGGGCTTCCAGTCTCATTGTTCTCACCAGAGGCTAAGTCATGCTATTTTAGCACAGGTCCCGTGTTATACAGTGATACTTAGTTGCTAAGTCACAAATTTCATTACATACATCTCCATCAACTGCCTAACGTGTTAAGAATTGACCAGCTGAAACTGTTACCAATAAACATCTACTCCGATATATTCCTCAGCTACTGGACTGTCAGGTTCCACAGCCAGTCTACAAATGGATCAGTTTAAGGAGAAACCTTGTACAAGTGATCATCTGACCTCCGGCCAGGAGGTGTCAGTAACCATCACTTGATTGGCTGGCCACCCTAGCCTGCTCTATGCCTGCTATTTCTTGTTCTAGTCTAGGGTTTGTAAATAAACCCAGTCCTGGCTAAACTTCTTTACCAGAGCTTGGTCTGCACTTTGCTGAGCTGTGTAGTGCTTTGAATCCTTCACTGACTTCCCATTTCTTCTCTACAGAAGCCTCATCAATCATACCAGACAACATGATAAAAATAAATCATGCCAGGAAAATACCAATATGTGCCATCATAAGAACATAAAAATAGCCTTACTGGGTCAGGCCAAAGGTCCATGAAGCCCAGTAGCCCATTTGCACGGTGGCCAATCCAGGTCACTGGTACCTGGGCTAAAAGCCAAGGAGTTGCAACATTCCATATCGAATTTCAAAGAATAGGAAGATTCCGGAATCCCAGAGAGTAATAAGATTCTAGAACCCCAAAGAGTAGCAAAATTCCATACAGAATCTCAAAGAATAGCAAGATTCCAGAATCCCAGAGAATAACAAGATTCTAGAACCCCAAAGAGTAGCAACATTCCATGCTACCGATCCAGGGCAAGCAGTGGCTTCCCTCATGTCTTTCTCAATAACAGACTATGGACTTTTCCTCCAGTCTGTCCAGGAAGGTAATTGGGGTTGTACTTGCCACTTAGTGCAGGTTACTTCTCCCCTAATTTCTTTAAAGCCTGCAAAAGTCAGTTGCAGATGTTATGAGATGAAGCATCCTTTGCTTGATTTACACCCTCTTGATTTTAGGAAACTTCTGTGTCTATACTGTATATATATTTTTTTCCCTTTTTTGAAATCCAGCATTGTTTTTTTCTTCTATCACCTCTCTCAGAAGGGCATTCCAAGTATCCACTACCCTTCCTTTGAAATAATATATCCACCAAATTTCAGCTGTGCATCAATTCAGAATCTTCATAGTGAGTTCCTATGCGCTTTCGATCTCCTCCTTTCTTTATGAACTTCACTGGTATCTGACAAATAAAACTAGCCTTACTGGGTCAGACCAATGGTCCATCAAGCCCAGTAGCTCATTCTCACGGTGGCCAATCCAGTTCCCAAGTACCTGGCCAAAACCCAAAGAGTAGCAACATTCCATAAAGAATCTCAAAGAATAGCAAGATTCTGAAATCCCTAAGAGTAACAAGATTCTAGAACCCCAAAGAGTAGCAACATTCCATACAGAATCTCAAAGAATAGCAAGATTCTGGAATCCCAGCAAGTAACAAGATTCTAGAATCCCAAAGAGTAGCAACATTCCATGCTACCGATCCAGGGCAAGCAGTGGCTTCCACCATGTCTGACTCAATAACAGACTATGGACTTTTCCTCCACCACACCCTAAGGTTCTGGGTTTTGGGCAAATATGTCCTGGTGATCACTGGCATTTAAAATCTCAATCAAAAGGGAAGGTAGTTGACCCCACCTGATCTTCCTTAGACCTGATCTATGGACCACACCCACATGCTGCTTCTGGGTTATCATAGTACTTCTTCAAAGTTATCTTTATGATTCAATTGCTGACAGTTAACACATTGTGATACCCTATTTGAAATTCCTCCTATAGTAAATACCCATCATTTTCTGATTTTGGCCTCCAAAAAACTAGGCAATCGGTCCACTGGTGGAATACCTGCCAATCTAGCCTTCTTTACTTTAACGTCCTACAAAACCTCATTAGCTATTTGAAATAATTCTTTAGTACCAATTGTTGTGCATTAGTAATCCAGCTAGTGTTTGGGGGGAGGGAAAGAGGTGCAAATAAATTCATTCTTATGTAACTTCATATACAATAGAAAATGACACAGGGACCGTTTACCGCAAAGTCCAGGCTGTGCTCCTTTAGCTTCCAGCTGGCTTAGGGCTCTCTCTCTGACCAGGGGGCAGTTGCCCTAGTTGCACTCCCCTAACATTATTCTTTTTTTTTTTAAATTCTTTATTTATCATTTTAAATTTTAACAAAATCAAACATTTTGTACAGAAAGATTGTCTGATCATGCACAAAAATAAGAAAAATAATTTCCATAATACTAAAATCTCTAGTCAAACAATATCAAGTCCTCAAAAAGATGATCCAAGAATTTATGAGTGAACTTTAAGGAAATCAATTAATAAATTCTATACAAGAAAAAAGTATCTACTGACTGGATTAAGGAGCTTATATTCTATTAATCAAGTCCATTGTTGTTGTTATTATATTGTTCCTTCCTTTTCCAAACGTTTCAGCGTCAAGAAAGCTGTAAGTTGAGCCGGTTCAAAAAACACATATTTATTCTCTCGATACCTTATTATACATTTACATGGGAAACGTAAAAAGAAAATACCACCCAACTGTGCAACTCCTGCTTTCATCAGAAGAAATTGACGTCTACGGTTCTGAGTTTCTCTACTAACATCTGGAAATATTTGAATTTTCAAATCCAGAAATTCCTTATTTTTTCCCCTAACATTATTCTTGCCATATGTGACTAAAGTATTCTGTTAGCTTGATTTTTCTATGTAGCATTCTGTAGTATTTTGGTTTGTTCAGTTTTCACAATAGTGAAAGGGAGGGGAGATGGGTTTTGTTGAACCTTGCTCTGTTTTATTTGTGTTTATAAAATAACAATTGTCAGAGGAGAAGCTTCCGCCCACACACACGTGACTGCAGGGCAGCACAGGCAGGCTTCGCCGGCATCAGTTTCTTTTCTAAAGTGCCGCTAAGGTAAGGGGGGAGGGAGGGAGATAGATTTGACTGGAGGTATGGAGGGAGGGAAGGGGCCGTGCGCGCCTTCCCTCCCTTAAGTTTCTTTACACCGTGAAGGTAAGGGGGAGGGAGGGAGATTCTCAGGCCGCTGTAAGGGGGAGGGAGGGAGATTCTCAGGCCGCTGTAAGGGGGAGGGAGGGAGATTCTCAGGCTGCTGAAGGGTGGTGAGGTGGTGAGAGGGAAGGGTGGATGCTGTGGGGATGGGGTGGTGAAGGGGATGATGGGTCGGGGATGGTGGGGTCAGTGCGGTGAAGGGGATGGTGGTCCGGTGACAGATTTTTTCCCCGTATCATTCTCTAATATATAATTCCCACTTCACTTTAAAATTAATTTGACAGAGGAACACTAAAAATGCTCCAACTTTCAATACTTTTTTTTCCCCTTAGGCGATGCTTCATCAAACTAAGGATTTATTTATTTATTTTTCCTTTTTGATGAGTAAATCCATTTTAATGGACTTTTTTTTATCAAGTTCATGAAAGTGCATCAGCTCAAAGGCAATCTGGCAGAGATTTAAACCATGCTGGGGACTTCAAAGCCTAATTAGTCCTTCCAAGGACAAAAGAGTTTGGGGAAAATGCTCTCAAACCGTCTTAGATGCTGGGCAGTATAGAAATGTCACCGCTGTATTCGATAAACATCACACTGAGGGCCAATATTCAAAATGCTTCAAACACATAATAAATACATATTTACCTGCCTGAAGCGGCAGTTTGAAAGTTTCTCTCAGGCAGACCTAGGGACTGAGAGAGCCTTTGACTAAATTGCAGTTACCAAGGATTAACACAGGATTTTACTACATGGGGGGGTTATGAATTTTACTCAGCGCCTTTTTGACGGCATTCCCATTCAAGTTATCGCTGTCTTTTACAAAGCCGCGGTAGAGGTTTTTACTGCAGGCCGGTGAGGAAATGTTCCAATGGGTTCATAGACAATGGCGCGAAAGACAAAAGCGCGTGCCGAAAATTGAGCGCAGCGCGCGCCGCCGCACCGCTCTAAATTACAGTTTTTAGGGGCTCCGACGGGGGTTTTTGTTGGGGAACCCCCCCAGTTTACTTAATAGACATCACGCCGGCGTTAGGGGGGTTTGGGGGGTTGTAACCCTCCACATTTTACTGTAAACTGAACTTTTTCCCTAAAAACAGGGAAAAAGTGAAGTTTTCAGTAAAATGTGGGGGGATACAACCCCCCACACCCCCCACAACACCCCCACAACGCGGCGCGATGTCTATTAAGTAAAGTGGGGGATTCCCCCCCACACACCCCCCGTCTGAGCGCTAAAAACTGTAATTTAGAGCGGCGCGGCGGCACGCGCTGTGCTCAATTGTCTGTGCACGCCTTTGTCCCGGCGCGCTTTTGACCTGACACCGTTCCAATGCTCACTGAATTCCTATGAGCATCAGAGCATTTACCTCGCCGGCCTGCGGTAGAAAACTCTCCCCCTGCATTGTAAAAGGAGACTTACGTGGTTTAATATTTAAGATCTTGCAAGGAGAGTCTCCCGATATGTTTCCCCAGATTTGCTGAGCTACCAGGAAGATCTACCGAACAACGTCACATTAATCGTCTGATATTATCCTTTCCATCCCTGAAATAAATAAAACACGAGAATTCATTGCAACTCATTTGAACTATCAAACTACAATTCCTCATCGAATTACATATAAAATTGCTTTAATTTCCTTTCAAACCCTATACACCAAAGATCCTGCCTTCATTCATAAGCTTCTCATTCCCCATGATCCTTTGAGAACCTTAAGATCAGCTTCTCAGCACATTCATCACGTTCCATCTTTAAAAATCATTATTACTCGTAGGGCTTCTTCATTCGCAACCACAGCCCCTACAATCGCGAACTTGTTACCTTTACATATAAGGGCTGAACAAAATTTAAATAAATTTAAGGGAAACCTTAAGAGCTTCCTCTTTAAAGATGCATATGAATGCTAAATGATCTTTGGGTCCACCCTTGCCGATTTCTGTATTGATCCCATTCAACTTTTAATATGATTTCTCTCACTGCCCTCTTGTTTTTAACCTTAATTGTACTCTTTTCTTTTAAATTGTATTTCCCCCACTCTCCTCATAGTTTCATAGTTTATTTAAATTTGATTAAACGCTTATCCAAAAGTACAAAGCGTTGTACAAAATATTTAAAAATAACTTTTTTTAATAATTATACATACATGAACTAATTATTAGACATACACGAACTAGACAAATATACTTATGACTTGAAAACAATGGGAAAAGAGGGAAGAACTACAATTTTATAGAAAGAAGACATAAAAGGGAAATACAATAGGAAAAGGGAAAAAGTTAAAAATTGCTGGAGTAGATACGTGTATAAAAATCAGTTTTAGGCATCTTTAAAAAGCAAGCATTTTAGGCTGCTTTTGAATTTCTGCAAGTTTCGTTCAGCTCTAAGGTATAGAGGGAGAGCATTCCAAATTAAAGGGGCAGTGACTGAGAAAATGAGAGGACGATGAGTACCAATTATCTTTAGGAATGGGACATTAAGGAAATGCTGTGAGGTTGATCTTAAGGTTCTGGGAGGGTCATAGGGGATCAGTAGTCTATCGATGAATGCCGGGGCATTAGTTTGCATGGTTTTATCCATTAAATCTTTATTGATTTTCAATTTCAAGCATTTATTGGTCGTTCCTTCTTTAAAAGTTATTAATACACAGCAGCAATCTATCTTCTCAGTTACAGCCCCTCAAGCTTGGAATGCCCTTCCAATTTATTTAAGAGAAGAAAGGGTTTTTGGAAAAATTTAAGAGCAAACTTAAGGGTTTTCTTTTTAAAGATGCATTCAAGGATTAAATGAATTGCCTATGCCTTTAATTTGTCCACAATATTTTAATGACTTGTCTCTTCCCTTTCCCAATGTGTTTTTTACCTTAATTGTCTCTTTCATAACTAAATTGTATTTCTTCTCTAATTCTCCTTATGTTTGACCTTGTATGTATTTATTGAATTTTAATATGTTTAGTAGTATGAGTTTTGTTAGTTATGTCTGTTTCCCTCAACTCTGTAATTTTTAATTGTACATCGCTTAGAATTTTGAATAGGTGATAAATCAAATTTTATAATAAACTTGGAAACTTGTACAGAAAGCAATAATAGAAAACATATTAAGTACAATATAATTATAACTCATAAAGTTAACAAAATTTTTTTACTATTCATGCTCAAGTCTTCAACTTAGGATCCAAGGCTCAAAAAGAGCGAAACATAAAGGAAAATGCTAAGAATTTAACAAGAAACTGAAAGCTGTAGCTCTGAAGAGGTCATCAAATAACAAATTATAGGGCTCAAAGATTACTTCCATCCAGTCGAGACATTGCCACAAAGTTTGTCAGTTGAGATGGTTCAAAAAACACATACTTAACAGTACGGTAACACACGATACATTTACACGGATGTCTCAAATAAAAAGTTGCCCAAAAAGATAAAACCCCAGATTTCAAAAGAAGAATTTCATGGCGGCGCCTTTATGTCTCCCGTGCCAAATCTGGGAACATTTGTATTTTATGACCAAGAAAATTTTTTTTTGTCTATTTTTAAAGTAAAGCTTTAACTACCATGTTTTATCAATTGGTAGAGCTAAAGTAATGATCGTGGTGTCTGATGATGCTAAGTCCTTCTGAGATGTCTCTAAAATTTCTGAAAAGTTTAAGGCTTTTTGGTCTGAAGATTTTTCTTTTTGTTGTTGATTTTGTCCTTTTTCAGTTTGCATGGGTTTTACATTACATTACATTAGGGACTTCTATTCCGCCTATACCTTGCAGTTCAAGGCGGATTACAAAAGAGCTAACTGGACATTTCCAGTGAAGTTACAACAGTTTTGGGTTTTTGGTTACAAGGGAGGAGAGGTAGCTGGATTAATTCTGGAAGGACTTGCAAATTGGATATTAAATTGACTGTACGTTACTGTGTGATATAACAAATAGATTACAGTTAGAGTACAAATAAGATTATGTTACATTTCAGGGATGTTTTGGGGAGGAAGAGATTATTTGAGTGGAGGTTTTGGGGGAGAATTTATCTAGGAGGAGGGGGAAGCGTTGGGTCAAGATATCTGGATAAATTTTTTGAAAAGTAGGGTTTTGATTTCTTTTCGAAAAGTTTTGAAGTCGCCCGTTGCCGTCAACAGGTTGGAGATGGAGTGGTTAAGTTTTGCTGCTTGCGTCGCCAGAAGGTTATCAAACATCTTTTTGCGCTGAGTGCCCTTGAGTGGAGGGAAGGCAATAGGGTTCAAGAGGGCAATTTTGTATGCAATCCTATGTAGAACAGGCAACCTGTTTTCATGTGTGTTACGTCTTCTCATTAACAAGTATGTTAATTGTTCCCCATTTTAATTTTTGATTGTTAAACGCTTAGAATTTATGATTAGCGTTTCATCAAATTTTAATCAGCTTGAAACTTGAAACCACTTACCATAGAAGGTAGTAAGCAGTCCCATAATTAACAGTGCATTTTCCAGCTGGCCTGCAGTACGTGCAGATAACGACCTGGAAAAACGCTTCCACATTCATTCACCACTGGTGACATCCCCTCATGACATGCCTACATTTTCAGCGCCTAACTTTGTCAGAGGTGCGATTCTCTAAACTGCACCGTCGTGTGACCGACACGCGATCGGCAGACGCTTTCAAGGTGGCTGATGACAATAGTGTCGTTTAAAAGATCTGGGCCACAGTGTCTATTTTTTTGGGGGGGTGGGGGTAAAGGGCATATCAGGGTGGAGAATAGGCATGGATGCATCAACCAGCGAGGGAGCTGACTTTACCACTGTGCTAACTGATCAGCGTGTCCTTAATACAAAGCCCTTGGCATCTCCTAAATAGGTGTGTCGCCTAAAAAAAAAATCATCGCCAACTAGTGTGGCGCTGAGTGTGATTCTATAAAAATCAGGTGGGCTGTAGAGAAACACACTTAAGGGCAAATTCTATAAGAAGCGCTCAAAAGTTAGGCGCCAAATTAGGCCCTGTTCAGCGCGATTCAAGTAAAATTGGGTGCCGTTTAGAAAATCACGCTGAGCGGCCCCTATTTTGGAGGCGCCCAATAAATAGGCCAGCTCTAGGCACAGCTAAAAGTTAGGCGCCCACGCGAGCGCTTAAGCACGGCTTAAGAGCAGTGATTCTGCAACAAGGGGGGCCTAACACGTAGCCATGCCCACGCCCAACGTGCATAGCGCCTATTTTTTGGAAGGCCGCCAAAATTTTTAGAGGCGCCTAGTTACAGAATCGCTCTTTCTTGAAAGGCGCCCAGGTTTCGATTATTGGCGATTAAAAAAACGTAATTGAGCTTCTTAACCAATTTAGATAGGCGCCTGTCTAGTTGGGTGCCTCCGAAATAGGTGCCTAGCATTAGGCGCTGGTTACAGAATTTGGGCCTTTGTGCTTGCCTAAGCGGCATTAAGCATCGCAAGATGTCCTAACTTTTAGGAGCATTGTGTTTATGCCAGAGTTTTCTTGGGCTAAATGTGAGCACCTCACGCCCCCCCCCCCCCCCCCTTTTACAAAACCATAGCACGGTTTTTAGCGCCGGCCGCAGCTCCGATGCTGACAGAATTCCTATGAGCGTCGGAGCTGTTACTGCCTTGGCCGGTGCTAAAAATCGTGCTACGGTTTTGTAAAAAAAAAAAAAAAGTGGGGGAGGGGTAAGTTAGGTGCACCACAGCGCCTAAGTCAAAAGCAGGTGCCTACCTCTAAAACACACCCACGACCTGCCTCTAACCACGCCTACTTTTGGGAAGGCCTTTTGGATAAGACGCCTAACTTTTAAAGATTCATGTCTACCAAGTTAGGTGTCAAACTGTCAATTCCAATTAACATCAATTGTGAGTTGTTAAGTGCCAATTATCAGTGCCGGTTAAGCATATTAATCAACTAAATTAGATGCCTACATCGGCTAGGCCAGGGATCTCAAAGTCCCTCCTCGAGGGCCGCAATCCAGTCGGGTTTTCAGGATTTCCCCAATGAATGTGCATTGAAAGCAGTGCATGCACATAGATCTCATGCATATTCATAGGGGAAATCCTGAAAACCCGACTGGATTGCGGTCCTCAAGGAGGGACTTTGAGACCCCTGGGTTAGACGCACTGATGTAAGCACCTAAATTTAGGCGGGTTTTTATAGAATTTGCCTCTAAATGCGTCTGTGGTAATTATTTTTCTAATGGCCATATGCCAATAGAAACTTTGGTGCAGCTTAGTTAAAGGGTCCTTAGTGAGGCACGTAGACCTTTAAGATATCAGGCAATAGGCCAGTGCTTCCCAAACTTTTTTTTTCCCAATGTGATCCCATTTTAGACATTGAAAACTTTAGATGACCCCAGGTGACAAAGTCGAGTAAGCATTGCATTTCTTGTGTTTGTTAAAGATTCATACACAAATCTATATTTGTTAAAGTAATTATGTGCTGTACCCACTATGTCTGAGATACACAAGCTTCCAAACACACATTGTTTTTAATCTCTTGTGCAGTACTGGGCCACTGAGCCATTGATTGGGCACTGGATTTAGTGTGCTGCTGGCTGGAAAGTTTGTGAGACACTGCACTAGAAGGTAACATGTCTATAGATTGTTTGGGCCATATTGCCTTTTTGGAGTTGTCTAATAGGAATAACTAGAGCCACCATGGTGGTTTGTTGTGAGCTCGGAAAAGGATAAAGCTGTTATCTTTACGCATTATTTCCTTTTTTTAGGTGGAGGCTGAAGGGGGTGTGGGAGGAAATGAGAGGAGTCCTACAAGTATATAAGAACATGACTAGCCTTACTGGGTCAGACCAATAGTCCTGCTAGCCCAGTATCCCATCTTTGCAGAGGCCAAACCAAGTCACAAGTACCTGGAAAAAAACCAAATAGTAGCAGCATTCCATGCTACCATCCCATGTCTGTCTCAACAGCAGACTATAGACTTTTCCTCCAGGAATTTATCCAAACCTTTTTTTTAAATTTATTTTTATAAGTTTTCAATTTATACAATCAAGATAAACTTGTGCGGAAAGATGATTCATGAAAAGAAAATTAAACAAGCAATTTAAATAACCTAACATAAATCTTCTCAAGTCCTCAAATGGATCCAAGATGTAAATCAAATGCGAGTACATCGAAAAGAAACAATCATTATAGAATCATAAGCTATCAGAGAGTAAAGGACCTCTAATCTGTTTAGCACTCTCCTTCTCCAGTCAGGACAGGGACAGGAAGGTCGTCAGTTGGGGAGGATCAAAAAAGACATACTTCTGGGTTTTATAATGAATTACGCATTTACAAGGATGTCTAAGGTCCAAACCTTTTTTTAAACTAGCTTGATTAACCACTCTTACCACAACCTCTGGCAACACGTTCCAGAGCTTAACTATTCTCTGAGTGAAAAAATATTTCCTCCTATTGGTTTTAAAAGTATTTCCCTGTAACTTCATCACGTCTCCCCTAGTCTTTGTAAATCTTGATGCAGTCAAAAAAATCAATCCACTTGAACCCGTTCTACACCAGCTGAGGTATCTGTTTGCAAGCATGTGTGTAAGTTTCTACCATGGTTTAATCGGGCAGGATCTTCCCATTCCCAGTGAAACCCTAAGAGGTGGTACATGTGTTGTCCGTTTAAGATTTGCTTTTCTACTGCTAATCTGACTTCCAAAACCAAAAAGGTTGACCCAATAACTCCACAGTAGAAAAATGTATGACCAAAACAAAGGACTTTGTGGAGAGTTGATGTTCATGCATTGGACTGAATCCGTTTGCTGCATACAACTCCTATAACCAGTACGAGCCACTTGGTTATAGGAGCTTTACGCAACAAACAGATTCAGTCCAATGCATGAACATCAACTCTCCACAAAGTCCTTTGTTTTGGTCATAACCAAGTGGCTCGTAAAAACGTTTTTACGAGCTACTGGTTATAGGAGCTTTACGCAGCAAACAGATTCAGTCCAAAGCATGAACATCAACTCTCCACAAAGTCCTTTGTTTTGGTCATAACCAAGTGGCTCGTAAAAACGTTTTTACGAGCTACTGGTTATAGGAGCTTTACGCAGCAAACAGATTCAGTCCAAAGCATGAACATCAACTCCCCACAAAGTCCTTTGTTTTGGTCATAACCAAGTGGCTCGTAAAAACGTTTTTACGAGCTACTGGTTATAGGAGCTTTACGCAGCAAACAGATTCAGTCCAAAGCATGAACATCAACTCTCCACAAAGTCCTTTGTTTTGGTCATAACCAAGTGGCTCGTAAAAACGTTTATACGAGCCACTTGGTTATAGGAACTTTACGCAGCAAACAGATTCAGCCCAAAGCATGAACATCAACTCTCCACAAAGTCCTTTGTTTTGGTCATAACCAAGTGGCTCGTAAAAACGTTTTTACGAGCTACTGGTTATAGGAGCTTTACGCAGCAAACAGATTCAGTCCAAAGCATGAACATCAACTCTCCACAAAGTCCTTTGTTTTGGTCATAACCAAGTGGCTCGTAAAAACGTTTATACGAGCCACTTGGTTATAGGAACTTTACGCAGCAAACAGATTCAGCCCAAAGCATGAACATCAACTCTTCACAAAGTCCTTTGTTTTGGTCATAACCAAGTGGCTCGTAAAAACGTTTTTACGAGCTACTGGTTATAGGAGCTTTACGCAGCAAACAGATTCAGTCCAAAGCATGAACATCAACTCTCCACAAAGTCCTTTGTTTTGGTCATAACCAAGTGGCTCGTAAAAACGTTTATACGAGCCACTTGGTTATAGGAACTTTACGCAGCAAACAGATTCAGCCCAAAGCATGAACATCAACTCTTCACAAAGTCCTTTGTTTTGGTCATAACCAAGTGGCTCGTAAAAACGTTTTTACGAGCTACTGGTTATAGGAGCTTTACGCAGCAAACAGATTCAGTCCAAAGCATGAACATCAACTCTCCACAAAGTCCTTTGTTTTGGTCATAACCAAGTGGCTCGTAAAAACGTTTATACGAGCCACTTGGTTATAGGAACTTTACGCAGCAAACAGATTCAGCCCAAAGCATGAACATCAACTCTTCACAAAGTCCTTTGTTTTGGTCATAACCAAGTGGCTCGTAAAAACGTTTATACGAGCCACTTGGTTATAGGAACTTTACGCAGCAAACAGATTCAGCCCAAAGCATGAACATCAACTCTTCACAAAGTCCTTTGTTTTGGTCATAACCAAGTGGCTCGTAAAAACGTTTATACGAGCCACTTGGTTATAGGAACTTTACGCAGCAAACAGATTCAGCCCAAAGCATGAACATCAACTCTTCACAAAGTCCTTTGTTTTGGTCATAACCAAGTGGCTCGTAAAAACGTTTTTACGAGCTACTGGTTATAGGAGCTTTACGCAGCAAACAGATTCAGTCCAAAGCATGAACATCAACTCTCCACAAAGTCCTTTGTTTTGGTCATAACCAAGTGGCTCGTAAAAACGTTTATACGAGCCACTTGGTTATAGGAACTTTACGCAGCAAACAGATTCAGTCCAATGCATGAACATCAACTCTCCACAAAGTCCTTTGTTTTGGTTATAGGAACTTTACGCAGCAAACAGATTCAGTCCAAAGCATGAACATCAACTCTCCACAAAGTCCTTTGTTTTGGTCATAACCAAGTGGCTCGTAAAAACGCTTGGTTATAGGAGCTTTACGCAGCAAACGGATCAGTAGATAATTTATGAGTTTTTATTTATAGATAATAGGAACCCTTGAGGAAGACATCTTTGTCGAAACACAGACTGTGTTGGGTGCCAGGTTTCCAGTGGATTGGGTCCTATATGTTTTTAGATTTTCCTGTGGATTATCAAGGAACTCTTTTAATAAAGTCCAATTCAGGAACATCAACTCTCCACAGAGACCTTTGTTTTGGCTAATCTGACTTCCTCCATCTTCATTGTAGCTTATGCTTCTTTTTTAAATATGAAAGCCTTGAGAATGCCATGTATTTATAATGAGTGGGAAGAATAATCATTTTGATAACTAAAAATAGAAAACATAAATTAAAAATAAAGAGCAAGGAATCACCAGAAAACCAGATGCATGAAATCTGATGCAGTTTGAATAAGTTTAATTTGTAAAATGAACTTTGCATGCCTAATTAAGGAAAGTTACAGTATTGGGACACTCAAGGAGAATAAATTCTCATAATTGTGCATTGAAATATGCATCAGATGCGGTGGTAGAATGGCTTAGAAAGAATGACAATTTTATGTGACGATAATGATTCCATTCTCCAAGTGGATACAAATTTGTGGCATCCGACATCAATCTAGCAGTGACTGACATCTAGGAAAAAAACTGTTATTCTATTAAGAAATAGACATTTCAATTATGAAGAACTCATCACCTCGGAAGCTATTGATCAAAAGTGATTTTTTTTTTTTTTTACAAATGTCATGTCATTCGACAAAATAATTTGAAGCTGTCAATCACTGAGTTTCAAGTCCATCAATCACCTACTCTTCTTTGGGCAACTCACAAGTTAATGAATCCAAACTAAAAATAATAATAATAATAATGTTTCTGTTTCTACTTTCATCTGGCAGATGAAATTTAGGGCTCCTTTTACAAAGGTGCGTTAACATAAGAACATAAGAAATGCCTGCACCGGATCAGGCCATGGGTCCATCTAGTCCGGCGATCCGCACACGCGGAGGCCCAGCCAGGTCAACCCTGGCGAATGGTGTCAGGTCAAAAGTGCGCCGGGACACAGGCGCAGGCGCGCGCAGACAATTGAGCGCAGCGTGGATGTGCGCGCCGCAGAAAATTACTGTTTATAGGGCTCCGACAGGGGGGGCGTGGGGGAACCCCCCCACTTTACTTAATAGAGATCGCGCCGCATTGTGGGGGTATTGTGGGGGGTTTGGGGGTTATAACCCCCCACATTTTACTGAAAACTTCACTTTTTCCCTGTTTTTAGGGAAAAAGTTAAGTTTACAGTAAAATGTGGAGGGTTACAACCCCCCAAGCCCCCCAAACACCGGCGCGATTTGTATTAAGTAAACTGAGGGGGCTCCCCAACAAAAACCCCCGTCGGAGCCCCTAAAAACTGTAATTTTCTTCAGCGCGCGCCTCCATCTTGCGCTCAGTTGTCGGCGCGTGCCTTTGTCTTTCGCGGGGTTGTCTATGAACCCTGGCGAATACCTTAGTTACTCAATGTGTCTTTCAAGAAGATGTGTATCCAACTTGCCCTTAAATCCTGGAATGGTGGTTTCCTCCACAACCTCCTCCGGGAGAGCGTTCCAGGCGTCCACCACTCGCTGTGTGAAGCAGAACTTTCTGACATTTGTCCTGGCCCTGTCCCCCCACAGCTTCAGTCCATGACCTCTTGTCCGAGTCACCTTCGACAACGTGAATAAAGGTGTTCCCTGTTCTATTTTGTCGAATCCTTTCAATATTTTAAAAGTCTCGATCAGATCCCCTCGCAGTCTCCTCTTTTCAAGGGTGAAAAGTCCCAGTTTTCTGAGGCGATCTTTGTAGCTCAAATTATCCATACCTTTTACTAGCTTCGTCGCTCACCTCTGCACCCTCTCCAGAGGCGAGCGACGAAGACAGTAAAAGGGCCTTAACGCGCAGAATAGTGTGTGCTAAAATGCCACGCGTTAGCCGCTACTGCCTCCTCTTGAGCAGGCGGTAGTTTTTCGGGTAGCGCGTGCTATAGCGCGCACCAATCTGGTGTGTGCGCTAAAAACGCTAGCGGACCTTTGTAAAAAGAGCCCTTAAAATGGACAAACGTGAAGTGACGCACATTGGAAAGAATAATCCCAGCCATACCGCTCCTCTTACTAAACCACGATAGCGGGTATTAGCTCCACGCTGCTCTCGACGCTCATAGCAACTGATGGTAATATACACACTCGATACACTCCGGGGCATTATGCTAGCCATAGAGTTGGCGTAATTGATAGTATGTCTATGTTGCAGATATGCAAATGAATCAAATGGTAGCTCCAGTTTAAGGGCTTCTTTTACTAAGCTGCGTTAGCGGTTTTAGCGCGCGCTAGACGCTAACGCCTCCATTGAGCTGGCGTTAGTTTTTGGCAAGTAGCGTGCGCTAAAAACGCTAGCGCAGCTTCGTAAAAGGAGCCCTAAAGGTGCACTGGTGGCAAAAATGCTCAAAACATTTAGGGCTCCTTTTACAAGGGTGCTCTAGGGCCTTAGCGCGCGGAATAGCGCGCGCTAAAATGCCCCACGCGCTAGCCTCTACCGCCTCCTTTTAAGCAGGCGGTAGTTTTTCAGATAGCGCGCGCCATAGCATGCGCTAATCTTGTGCGCGCGCTAAAAACGCTAGCGCACCTTCGTATAAGGAGCCCTTAAGCTCCCTTGCATGGCTCCAGAGAAACGTTTGCTCTGCAGCGTCTGGGGTGCTTTTCCCCCCTTTTTTTTGCTACATTTGGTTGTAGTTGAATGTTGAGCATTTTTGCCACCAGTGCACATTTAAACTGGAGCTACTATTTGAATCATTTGTATATTTTTACTCCAGTTCCTATGTTTTGTTGGTATGTTGCAGATGTGCACATAATTAACAGTATTCTATAAGTTATATATTTAAGTGTCCCATCAATGCTCGCTTCCTATGCACTATATCAGGGGTAGGAAACTCCGGTCCTCGAGAGCCGTATTCCAATCGGGCTTTCAGGATTTCCCCAATGAATATGCAGGAGATCTATTTGCATGATTCATTGGGGAAATCCTGAAAAACCGACTGGAATACGGCTCTCGAGGACCTGAGTTCCCTACCCCTGCACTATACACTTTCTCCTTGCAAACACAAAACAGTAGATCCCAGGCTTGGCTTGATTCGACGCGACAATCTGCGTTGTTTTCTACCATGCCTTATTCACTTTGGAGCTCTCTGCCCCCACACTCTGCAGAGAAACCAACCATTGCTTTGAATCTTGACTTTTAGATGGAATTTGGTCCAGAGCACAGAAACATAGAAACATAGAACATGACGGCAGAAAAGGGCCACGGCCCATCCAGTCTGCCAACCCTAATGGCCCACCCCCTAACTACCTCCATGAAGAGATCCCACATGCCAATCCCATCTTTTCTTAAAATCTGGCACGCTGCTGGCCTCAATTACCTGTTTTGGAAGATTATTCCAGCGGTCAACCACCCTTTCGGTGAAGAAATATTTTCTGGTGTCGCCATGAAATTTCCCACCCCTGATTTTCAACAGATGCCCTCTTGTTGCCGTGGGTCCTTTAAGGAAAAAGAGATCCTCTTCCACCTCGATACGGCCCGTGATATATTTGAACGTCTCGATCATGTCTCCCCTCTCTCTGCGTTCCTCGAGTGAGTACAGCTGCAACTTACCCAGTCGTTCCTCATACGGGAGATCCTTGAGTCCTGAGACCATCCTGGTGGCCATTCGCTGAACCGACTCAACTCTCCGCACATTTTTTTGATAATGCGGCCTCCAGAATTGTACACAGTATTCCAGATGGGGTCTCACCATGGATCTGTACAACGGCATTATGACCTCGGGCTTACGGCTGACGAAACTTCTACGGATACAGCCCATGATTTGTCTAGCCCTGGATGAAGCTTTCTCCACTTGATTGGCAGTCTTCATGTCCTCGCTAATGATCACCCCCAAGTCATGTTCTGCTACAGTCCTTGCTAGGATCTCACTATTTAGGGTGTAAGTCCTGCATGGGCATTGAGCTTTTGTCGGGCACTGTGCTTTCATCTGTTGTGCGGTTGCCTAAAATGTTGCATAATTTGGCATCATCGGCGTATAATGTAATTGTACCTCGAAGCCCCTCAGCCAATTCTCTTACGAAGTTGTTAAATAGGATCAGGCCCAAGACCGAGCACAGAGAACAGAGAACAGCCTCTGCATCACTCTTCTTTGAAGATATAACCTATTACTGTGTCTGACTGGGCTGTTTATGCCTATCCTATAATTAATGGAGTTCTTTTCCGGCACTTGTGTCACTTTATTTTCAGGCTGAACACCGCCTTCATGGCAATATATCAAATTCTCATAAATAAACGCGCGCTGAACACACGAAAGCAGACTTCCTCATATATGTGTTAAAGCAGTCGTTCTTAAACCTGTCCTAGGGGACCTACCGGTGCCTATCTTCCTTTTTAAAAAGGTGCGCTATGCTTTTTAGCGCGCGGTAAACACGCACTAAACGCTAACAAGTGCGTGTTATCCTATGGATGCATTAGCGGTTAGCGCATGTGTTGATTTAAAGCATGCTAAATCCACGCTAAAACGCTTAGCACGCCTTTGTAAAAGAGGGCCTAACCCCCTACAAAGGTGCACTAAGCTTTCTAGCGCACGCTAAATATGAGCGCGCGCTAAACGCTAACGCGTGCATGTTATCCTACGGACACGTTAGCGGTTAGCGCATGTGTTGATTTCGCATGCGCTAAACACGCGCTAAAACGCTTAGCACGCCTTTGTAAAAGAGGGCCTAACCCCCTACAAAGGTGCACTAAGCTTTCTAGCGCACGCTAAATATGAGCGCGCGCTAAACGCTAACGCGTGCATGTTATCCTACGGACACGTTAGCGGTTAGCGCACGTGTTGATTTCGCATGCGCTAAACACGCGCTAAAACGCTTAGCACGCCTTTGTAAAAGAGGGCCTAACCCCCTACAAAGGTGCACTAAGCTTTCTAGCGCACGCTAAATATGAGCGCGCGCTAAACGCTAACGCGTGCGTGTTATCCTACAGACACGTTAGCGGTTAGCGCACGTGTTGATTTCGCATGCGCTAAACACGCGCTAAAACGCTTAGCACGCCTTTGTAAAAGAGGGCCTTAAATTAATAAGGGGGGCTCAAAAATGTACGAACCTTATCTCAGAAAGAAGAGCACTTTATGTAAACTTTGAATTTGGGATTTTCATATAATTGCAAAAAAAAACAAAAAAAAAACTACGAAGGGACATTATGATGTACCGAGCGGACAACTCTTGCCATTCTTGAGTTACCGTCATGGGGTAAAAACTGCTTTATCGATCAATTGCAGTCCCCCAGTACTGAGGTCTCTTATTTTTTTTTTAATTGAACTGCACTTAGGGGTCTTTTTGCATGCTAGCCGTTTTAGTGCGCGCTAAATGCTAATCCGTCTTGTATAGTCTATGGATGCGTTAGCATTTAGAGCACACTAAAACGGATATCGCGCCTTAGTAAAAAGGTAGGGTTACCATATTTTTCTCTGGGAAATCCTGAACACATGGCCCCGCCCAGTTGTGCCCCAAGCCCCACCCCCACACATTCTCCTTCTGGCTGAGCTCCAGCCGTGTCTGGAGGGCTCGGAGCATGTGTGGATATGTGTGACGGATACAGCCGGAGCTTGTTGGGGGCTTTCCAAAACCCGGACAAATGCCGAGTTTTGGAAAGTCTGTCCAGGAGCCCAGACAATACTCTAAAAAGAGGACATGTCCGAGTTTCCTCGGACATCTAGTAATTCTACCAAAAAGGGCTGCGCCAAATCTGGGTTTAGTGTGCAGTAAAATCCTGCATAAAAATGCGTTAAACCCACATTTTAGTTCACTTTAGAAAAAGGTCCTGATGCCAGGCCAAACTAGAGCCACACAACAGGTGCAGAAAAATGAAAATGCTATTTATTATAATCATCAGAAGCGGGGGAGACAGGAGAGGGCAGCCTGCACTAAAGGCGTGTCAAAGCAGCTCCTGATTGGTCCTGCTCCATTCAGAAGTGGGAGAGAAAATAAATATCAGTGGTGCCTCACACAACGAACTTAATTGGTTCCAGGAGCAAGTTTGTTATGCGAAAAGTTCGTTATGTGAAACGCGTTTTCCCATAACAATACATGTTAAAAAAATAATTCGTTCTGCAGCATAAAATATGCTAAGATGACATAAAAAAAGATAAATTTTTTGTTATTATTTTTATTTAGATACATCTAAAAACATAATTGTTTTTTAAAACAACACACATTTTTTAAATTTAAAGACAGACTAAGTAGAGTCTAATTTTACAGTGAGAGAGGGCAGAGTCTCAGCGGCAAAAACTGGGACTGTTCATTTTTTTTTTCTAGCATCGGGGAAGCGGCGAGAGTAGCTCCGCCCCCCCCAACGCATCAGCAGTAGGCGCCGGGCCCCTGCGAGCCGACGGTCCGCCACTGCACAGGGAGCCAGGCGGAGAGAGGGCAGTTAAGCGCAGTGCCTGCGCGGAAGGATGCAGCTCGGGCGACTTCGTTGTGTGAAACGAAGTTCGTTGTGGGAAGCAAGACATGAAGTTCGTTGTGCGCAGCGTTCGCTGTGCGAGGCGTTCGTTATGCGAGGCACCACTGTACCAAAAATGTTCCTTAGATGTAACACGGTTCTCCAGTGGTTTGCTCCTGCAGGACCGCAGTGTACATTACTGTCTCTCAGCGAGGCAATACACAGTACTCCCCCGATATTCCCGGAGGTTCCGTTCCAGGAACCCCCGCGAATGTTAAAAAACCACGAATACGGTTTTTAGCGGGGGAGACAGGAGAGGGCAGCCTGCACTAAAGGCGTGTCAAAGCAGCTCCTGATTGGTGAGGCCTGACTTTAGTGCAGGAGGAGGCGGTCGGAGCATACCGCGAGTGATTTCCTTCACTTGCCAGCGCTCGAGCTGCCCTCTCCTGCCTCTCTGGCTGCCTTCTCCTGCCCGGTCATTCGTGGTCGGAAAATACCATGAAAGACTGGGACCGCGAATTTCTGACTACAAATGACTGGGGGAGCACTGTACTTTACTTGCTGGCCTGGTTACCCAGAGTTATTAATGAAGTCTTTAGTAGTTAAAAAAATGCACTGTTGCAAGATTCCAATTTGAATTTGGCTTACCTGACTGTAGCAGTTGCAGTTGAGCAAAGGCAAGTCTCTGGGCTTCCTTAACCTACGATTACCAGATGTCCGAATTTTTCCGGGCATGTCCTCCTCTTGAGGACATGTCCAGGGGTCTGGATGGCTTTCAAAACCCGGCATTGTGTCCGAGTTTTTAAAAGTTTGGAACAAATCACTGTCGGGATGCCACATGATGACGTCACGCACGCGTGCACGCTTGTATGACATCATTGTGTCGCATCTGCGCATGCATGGATGTGCTCCTGCCCAACAAGAGCAGGCAGTGGGGGGCGGGGCTTGGGTTGGATGGGATTGGGGGCAAGGCAGGATTGGGGGCGGAACTTGGGCATAATGGGGCAGAGATGGGTGGAACTGGGCAGGCTTGGGGGTGGGTCTAGGGATCTGGATTTTCCAAACAGAAAATCTGGTAACTCTACCTTAACCCAGCTGTGCCCCGGACTTTCATATTTCTTGGACCATGTCCTTCTGGTTGTACCCCTCTTGGGTCATTTCCCCCTTGTGCAGGACTATGGGCTTTAAGGTGGCCACTGTCGGCATAAAAACATATGAATAGCCTTATTGGGTCAGACTGATGGTTCTCACAGTGACCAATCCAGGTCCCTAGTACCTGGCCAAAATAGTAGCAACATTCCATACAGAATCTTAAAGAATAACAAGATTCCGGAATGCCAAAGAATAACAAGATTCTAGAACCCCAAAGAGTAACAACATTCCATACAGAATCTCAAAGAATAGCAAGATTCCGGAATCCCAGAGAGTAACAAGATTCTAGAACCCCAAAGAGTAGCAACATTCCATACAGAATCTCAAAGAATAGCAAGATTCCGGAATCCCAGAGAGTAACAAGATTCTAGAATCCCAAAGAGTAGCAACATTCCATACAGAATCTCAAAGAATAGCAAGATTCCGGAATCCCAGAGAGTAACAAGATTCTAGAACCCCAAAGAGTAGCAACATTCCATACAGAATGTCGAAGAATAGCAAGATTCCAGAATCCCAAAGAGTAGCAAGATTCTAGAATCCCAGAGAGTAGCAACATTCCAGGCTACCGATCCAGGGCAAGCAGTGGCTTCTCCATGTCTTTCTCAATAACAGACTATGGACTTTTCCCCTAAATGTCGACTGTAGTTTTGTAAGTTCATATTGTCAAAGATGAATACAAAGTCCTTGAGAAATATCTATAATATTATTAGATGTTTTCAGCTACTCATAGTATACTGCAAAAAAAAAAAAAAAAAAGGGTCCAGTGAGTATATCATAAAAATGAAGATAAAGATTTTACAACGGTCAAATTAAGTGTGTTGAAATCAGACAAGCTTAGCTGCAGAAAATGATAGAACAGAGTTAATGTTAAAAAGACTCCTGACGGCGAGCAAGTCAAAAGAGCGCTACACGCTTGCAAAGAGCCAGGCTAACAATCCCTGCGAGTGGATTCTGTTTCTTCTGACGTTATCCTTGCAGTTTTGCTTTCCCATATGAAGTGTCAGAAAATCTATAATTCTTTTCACAATTTTGCTTCTCAGTGTGTATCATAAGCAGATGCTTATGAGTTGTCAGCCCGTGTTGTCAAGTGGACTCACCAAAACTTTGACCATTTCTTTTAGCTCGTCCCAGGGTCCAACTTAGGCCCTCTTTTACTAAGGTGTGCTAAACGTTTTGACGCACATTTAGTGCGCGCTAAATCAGCGCATGTGCTAACCGCTAATGCGTCCACAGATAAAATGCACGCGATAGCGCGCGCTAACATGTACCGCGCGCTAAAAAGCACAGCGGTACGGGGGAAGGGAAGGGGAGCGTGTGCGTGGTGAGGGGAGGAGTGGGAATTGATGGAGGAGAGGAGGAGGGGTGCCAGCGCCCCCCGCCAACACGGCGCCCGGGCCCCCCTCCCCCTTTACTTCGCCACTGTGCCCACCAGTTTTACATGATACAGATATTTTCAAGAGTTCCTTGACTGGAGTTCGGTACACCGTCAATAGCGCGCAGGACAATTGCGCCCCGACAATTCCGCTCTGTCAAGTGCACGCATTGACAAGTGTGCACATGAAAGTAGTGGGATTTTTGGGGCGCAATTATAAGTGTAGGGGGTGGTTGGGGCAATGTTGAAATTGAACGAGAGCAAAATTGTACTAGGGGAGGTTTCCCCCTCATACACCCCCTCAGAGGGGAAGAGCCTTGCTTTGGGAGGAGAGCGTGAGTTTTAATTTACGGGGGGTTCCCCACCACAACCCCCCTCAGAGTGCAAACGGGAAGGCCTCAGAGCGGTTAGAGCGGCACAGCGCTCGCCCCAGTTGAGAGGCTGAGGCGGGGAGACGCAGCCCGTCGTGAGTGCCGAATCCCCCTGTGGAGACAAAACTTTTTTGTCCTTCTCGCCTTGGGAGGACGATGGAGCCAGGAGGGAGGAGTCGCTGGCACACATGCCTCCAGCTAGCGCAGGCGCCGTGAGGACTGGCACAGAAGCACACCTCACGGCGCCAGGAATCATGAAGTTTGAACAGCGCATGCGCACTCTAGGGTTTTATTATTATAGATATTAGATTGATGTATGAAGCTTGTATGTTTTGAAATTGTATCATGTGCTGAAATTTCTCTGCTTTTTTCCTGTTGTGAACCGCCCAGAACTGCTGGCAGGGCGGTATAGAAGAAAATAAATTATTCTTATAATTAATTAATTAAACAAGACCTCAGTACTGGGAAAACTGAGACAACGTCACAGTTTTTATCCCCGGGCCGTTGACTCACGGATGGCAAACACCAGGTGAATACCTAAACGAGTCTGCCCCATACATCATTAAGGGGTCCTTTTACTAAGGCACGGTAAATGCTGAAGCGTCCAAAGTCTATAATGGACGCGTTAGCGTTTAGCGCAAGCTTAGTAAAAGAGGGGGTAAGTCTTGCTGAAGAATGTTTAATTATTTTTTCGCTTTTTTTTTTTTAACTGGGTTTTTTTTAACCTCACAGTGCTTTCTTTAGATAAAAAGAAATTCCATTAAAGTATTTTTTAAAGAAATTTCAGGATGTGTGGAAACCATTAACAAAATATTGTAAGGATTAAGTAAAATTGTTTCCCTTATATTTATCAGTTTAAGGTGTAGGGTGGGGGGCATTTTATTATTACACTAGTTATTTAGCCCGTTACATTAATGGGTGCTAGCAGCCTTTCTCCCTTACTTTTACCTCCTCCCTGTCCAGCAGCACCCCCACCCATTCCCTGCTCCCCCTATATAGCAGTAGCCCTTCTCCTTTTATCTCCCCCTGTTCAGCATCACCCCATTTCCAGCTCCCCATATCCAGCAGTAGCTCTTCTCCTTTGCAGGAGCCCTTCTCCCTTCCTTTTACCTCCCCCCCCCCCCGTCTAGCAGCACCTCTTCCCTGCTTCCCCTATCCAGCAGTAGGCCTCCCCCCCTGTCCAGAATCACCTCTTCCCTGCTCCTCCTGTACTGCAGCACCCCCTTACCTGCTCCCCCTGTCCAGTCCGGTGATCTCCAGCCATCAGGCTGGTTCCTGCAGGGAGTCTAGTTCCTGTCCGGTCCCCGCCAGGCGTGCGAGCCTGCTCCTCCCCCTCCCGACCTGCCGGGAGTATTTGAATTAGACCCAACGGTTCCTGTTGAGGGAAGCACTCCTCACCGGACTCAGCGGTGAACTCCAGCCATCGGGCCGACATCCACCTTGTTTTTTTTTTTTTTTTTTAGTTGAAAGACGCGGCGGTGGCTCCTCTCATGATCCCCGCCTGCGTCGGAAGTCCGACGCAGGCAGAGATCGTGAGAGAAGCCACCGCCGCGTCTTTCAAAGAATCGTAAGCCACGCCTGCGCACTTCCTATGTGTTGCTACAGCTCACAGAAAACCGGCACACACTTAGGAAGTGCGCAGGCGCGGCTTACCATTTTATTATATTAGATATTTTATATGATAATGGAATATATGGCTGGGAGGGATGGGAAAGGGGAAGGGATAAGAATTTATGTAATGTACCAATGATTGTTTATAAGTGATGTATTTATTGTTACTGTGAATGAATATATTTAACACTTAGTGTAATTTTGAAAATGAATAAAGAATTTTAAAAAAATAAATAAAATAAAGATAGAAAGAAATTCAAGTTGCATATAGCAAATCCACAAACTGCTCTGTTGGTAAATATCTTGCGGTTGTATTGCAGCTGTGACTATCTTGCGTATATATTGCAGTTATAAATGAAACAATTGAATACTGAGACGTTTATTTTTTTTATTTTTGATTTATCATCTAATATAATAAAGCCCTAAGCGCACATGCGCACTCCCACCCGCATGCTCCCGTTTTCCGTGCGCTGTAGGGCTCTGCAGGTAGGAGTGCGCCTGCGCGAGAATCCCCCGAGGCGGATGTCCTCCGCGGCGGCTGTCGGTAGCTGCAGGCCGCGGCGGCAGATGGCTGAAGCCTGGCTGGAGGAGGACGAGGAGGAGCTGCGAGAGCTCCGCAGAGGCAGGAGGTGAGGAGAGAGAGACAGAGACAGATGGATGAGAAGGACAGAGGGGCTACTAGGGGGACCAGGAGAGATGGTAGGGGATAGGGAGAGATAGACTTCAGGGAGTGTGGAGGGGGCAGGAGAGAGAGATGGTGTTGGGGAAGGACAGAGGGGGACAGGAAAGGGAAAGATGGCAAAAGAGGTGAAACAGGGTCAGAGAGAGATGGTAGAAGGTGGGAAAGGGGGAAAGGGAGAGATGGAAATAGTAGGACCACTGATGCTTTGGGGCACTGAGGGAGGAAAGGTTGGTACGTCAGGACTGCTGCTGCCGCCTTGGGTAAGTAAAGACCCTGTCAGGAGGACCAAAAGGGTACAAAGGAAATGGTGAAAGGTGAGGTGGTGGGACTGGGATCAGTGGGAGGCAGGGTCCGTGCATGATAGAAGTGGGGCATGGGTGGGGTCAGAGTCAGGGTCAGGGTATAGGTGGTGCTATTCTAGCACCCGTTACTGTAATGAATGTAACGGGCTAAAACACTAGTTTCAAATAATTACATACACAATTGTACTGAATACATCTCTTCAATTCTCTTCTGAGATAGAGGTGATAGGCCCTGCTACATTGTTAATTACGCTTGTGTTTTTACAAGATAAAGAAATGTTGTTGAAGCTATATTTTAAAGGTGAGAAGGTGAATATATTTCCAGATGTAGCTAAATGCACTCAAGAATTTCTTACGTACCGTACAAGAGTGATTTCTTAAGAGGCAAGTTTTCAATTAAGATTTCCTTGCAAGTGTTTCGTTTCCTATCAAGGGAATAAGTATATTTTCTTCGAACATACCCAATTGGGTTTCTTTTTAGAAGGTAAAGGGGTTCCTACCGTGGTCTGGAGTGAAACAGGATCATGGAATCATGGAATGTTAGGAATGATGTATGCTTGAGTAATTTTCCCTCTTTATTATATTTAGTTAAAACCTTGATTCCCACAAGGTGGCTTCTTGATGCTTTTTCTCCCTCCACAGGTGGAGACGTTTATCAATAACTTTTCTGAATCCCCTAACGATTACTGGTGATTTAGGGATATGTTAAAGTTTTAACACATACATACAGAGAGACAAACATCAAAATTCGTGTAACGGCGTTATTAATAACCTTCCCCTCAAACGCCAAAATTATTCTCCCCTTCCTCTGCCTTCTACACCTTCTCGGTCTCTGTCCCCTACATTAGCCTTTAGGAAAGTCACCTATCGGGTTCTGAAGAAAAGCACGGCATAAACTGATTTCATCGCTGAATAACTACTGGGAACGCAGTGTTCAATTATTCACCAGGCCTAGGGGGCAGTAAAATGTCATAAGGCTATTTTTATCCCATCACCAACAGCTGCAATACTGTTTTTAAGTGTAAAAAAAAATATATCTGTTTTTCTAGCAATGCTGTTAAATTGTTCTGGAGAAAATACCATCGCAGCCGGAAGGCTAGGCCTCCTTAATGACAGCAGTTCCCTAAGGATTGCAGAATCACCCAATTGGACTTGAATTGAAGACCTGCTAGGAACAAACGCTTTGCAACGGGGAAGTAGGATAATAAAGACAGAATGGTGATCTTGGTGACGTGTGAGCGCTTAACGTATTGCGGTTCTCATTCTAATGTGGCTAATAAGAATGCAGACAGATGGGTGACGGGTCTTAAGCGCGCGAGACAGACGCGCGCTGACAAACGAGCGCCGACAATTCAGCGCAGGACTTCACCGCGCCAAAGAAAAACCTTCTTTTTAAAGGGCTAAATAGGGATCGTGCTGGCGTTGGCTGGCTCCCGTTGTGGGGGAACCCTCCATTATAGAGGAAACAGCCTTCTGCCTCTTTTTAAGGGAAAAATGACAGTGTCCTCTGTAATGGGGGGAGGGGTTTCACTCCCCCACCCCTATCGACAGATGTGCCAACAGTTCTAAGTAAAGTGTGTTGGGGGGTCCCCCCTCACGCCCCCTTGGAGCACTTAAAATAGTGTTTAAATCCAGTGCGCTGACGTCCTGCGTGCGACTGTCTGCCGGGCATTGTCCGAGAGCGATTGTCTCGCACGGTTTTTTTTTTTTTTTGTTTTTTTTTTATTCTTTATTTATTAGATTATTCATTACAATATCTTTGTAACAAACATGCATGAATGAACACAAAAAATACAAATGTAAATTCCCTAACGGGAATTAACATAATATAAGGAAACAATTTCAACCATATCCTAGTCCACATTAAAGCTGATCGCCAGTCCAAATAAAACATCAAAGCAAATCTTTCTATCTATCTACTATCTAGGAACAGGCAAATGGCTATTATATGTATTATACATCATCCTCCTAAAATAAACTGAATGTTAAGAATTAAACTTTCAACAAAGGTTTCTCTTTGATAAAATCTTCTACCTGGGCTGGAGTCTCGCACGGTTTTGACTCGTCACCAACGACGTCTAAGTCACTGCTAGGCATTCTAAGAGTTCGGTGCCATACTCTTAAATTACTTAATTTTTTATTTTTTTTTTTACCACACCGGTTAAGCCAAATAAAAAATTAAGTTTGGCGTGAATCCTGAACTTAGGCATCGCTAGGCGGCTGCGATTAAGGAACCTAACGGAGCCTAAATAGAGCGCCATTTATAGAATATGGCTGTTATAGACTTACCCTTATAATGATGGCTCCAGCTCATTTTAATATTATGCTATGGAGTAAGATAAGCTCCATACATTGCCAGCTCCATATTTTGCACAGCACTGCTGGTATTTAAAGCATGGATTATATCCCCCCTACAGTCTTCTGACAGATTAATATACTGTATATTGTAACTTATTCTAATTGGTTATGATTTCATCCAATTCTGTATAGTGCTTATGCTTTATAATCCACTTATACTATGAAACAAGTTTTTCATCCTATTTAACAGCTTCCAAAATGTTCTCCAAAGATAATCTGCAAATACATTTTCAATGTTTGACACCAAATAGCATCTAGCTTAGAGAAACATGAAAATCTGCATAAAAAGAAAATCTAGTTTCTCCTGTACTTGCCAAAGCGAAACTGCTCCTTTTATTTTTTATTTTTTGCTTTCCAAGATGAATTTTTGAATTCTCTTAAAGCTGAAAAGTTCCTGATCTAGGTAGAAACGATTTTCTAACACTATTATAAGACTCCTTTTACTAAGCCGTGTTAGGGCTTTAACGCACGGAATAGCGCGCGCTAGACCTTAACGCCAGCATTGACCTGGCGTCAGTTCTAGAAGCGCAGCGCACGGTGTAGTGCGTGGTAACTTCCTGCGTGCGCTAAAAATGCTAGTGCACCTTCGTAAAAGGAGCCCATAACGTCTTGATGTAAGAGCGTAGTGATAAGAGTTGTCCGACTGGTTCAGACCAAGGGCTCCTTTTACGAAGGTGCGCTAGGGTTTTGAGTGCACGCACAAAATTACCGTGTGCTATAAGATCTACCGCCTCCTAAAAAGGAGGCGGTAGTGGCTAGCGCGCTCGGGAATTTAATGCACGCTATTGCACGCATTAAGCCCCTAGGGCACCTTTGTAAAAGTCTGGTAACGAATTATGTATATGTGATTTCATTAAAATCATATTTTTACCTTTTGTACAACGCTTTGTAATTTGGTAAAGCGTTTAATCAAATAATATGAATAAACTTGATAAACTTGAAACTTTCCACAGATGACCTGATTGTCTATTACATTTAGGACTGAGATATGTATATATTTATATATATATATTTATTTTTTAAATGTTATTGTCAATTTGAGTTTGAATTCCATTTTTGTTTTGAATTTTGCTATTTTGGACGGTGCAATTTTGAATTTATTGTTTTTGTGTTTTTAATGTGCTACAGTGCAACTTTGTTGAGTATCCCCTGGTCTTTGTACTACAATTCCACTCCATTCAGGGTTGTATAGACCTCGATCATGACTCCCCTCAGCTGTCTCTTCTCCACACTGAAGAGCCTCTTTAGCCTTTTCTCATATGAGTTGTTCTATTCCCCTCATTATTTTGGTTGCCTGTCTCTATAATTTTTTTCAGTTCCATTACAGTTCAGTGTTCCCCCACGAATTAGCGATTTGTGGAATCAGTTATTCGCGGTTTTTTCTGACTGCCTCTTCGGGTCAGAAAATACGGTGACGGGACAAAAGCGTGCCAGACAAAGGCGCGCCGACATTACAGAGCAGACAATTGAGCGCAAGACTCCAGTGTGCTGCCCTAAAACTTTATTTTAAAGAGCTTCAAGGGTGTGTGTGTGTGTGGGGGGGGAACCCCCAGTTTACTTAATAGTGTTCGCGCTGCCTCTATAATGGGGGGTTCCAACCCCCCAAACCCCTCCCAACAGCAGTGTGAAAACTATTAAGTAAACTGCAGGGAACGGAACCCCCATGAATTTTGTGGGAGTACTGTATATCGTTTTTAAGATTCAGTGTCTAGAATTGCATACAATAAAGGTGTGATCTCATCAAGGAGCGATACAGAGGGGCAGGGGCATAGTAAGGGGCGGTGGGGGTGGTCTCCCCGGGCGCTGTCTTGGGGGCACCAGCACCCATCCCCCTCTCTGCCCCCATTCCTTCCCACCCACCCCCTGTCGCGTGCCTTCCCTTCCCCCGTACCTCATTAATATTCCTGGCACGAGAAGCATCATGAACTTGCTGCCCGTGTCGGTGTTGGCTCTCCGACGTCACTTCCGAGTCCCCTGGCTTAGGAAGTGACATCAGAGGGAGAGTTGCCATGGATAAGGGCAATGAATTTGTGATGCTGCTCGCGCTGGGAAAATTAAAGAGGTTCGGGGGAAGGGGGCGGACCGGCGTATTTTAATGTTTCATCATTTAAAGTTTTGGGACAGTCTCTTATACTAAGCCAGCTTGATTAATGCAATATTGCCTATTTGGCAATTTCCCAGAAGAATATGCAATGATTGTGAATAGTACAAAATGTGGCGGTCAAGCTGATTTTTAGGTTGAAGAAATACGATCACGTAACACCCTCCTATCGAGTATTGCATTGGCTGCCAATGTAATGTAATGTAATTTATTTCTTATATACCGTTACATCCGTTAGGTTCTAAGCGGTTTACAGAAAATATACATTAAGATTAGAAATAAGAAAGGTACTTGAAAAATTCCCTTACTGTCCCGAAGGCTCACAATCTAACTAAAGTACCTGGAGGGTAAAAGAGAAGTGAAAAGTAGAGTTAGAGGAAAAATAAAAATAAAATAAACATTTTAACAAGACAGCATTGATCTAAATACTTTGGAAGGTAGAAGAGAGGAGAGAAAAGAATAGAAGCATGATGAAGTGATGAAGTGGAGCAAGTAAGTGTAGGAGGAGCGATTGACGTTTCCAGAAAGGGCTTCTTCAGGGAAGAGACTTGGCCGACAGTCCCAGGATGCCTTCTGTTTTAAGCTTTGTTTGGTTTAGCTCCCAAATATATAATTGAGCTTTTCTCTTTCGCAACCAACAGACATAAGAGAAACTCACATCTGAATTTTGTTTTTCCGCCTGTTAGAGGATGTAAATTTAAAAAACATTGTGGACTTCAGCTGAAGTTAAGCTCTAGTAACTTTTCCTGTTGATATTTTATATAAGACTAGTGTTTTAGCCCGTTGCATTCGTTACAGTAACGGGTGCTAGAATAGTCCCATTTATACCCTGACCCTGACTCTGACCCCACCCATGCCCCGCCTCTATCATGCCCAGACCCTGCCTCCCACTGATCCCAGTCCCACCACCTCACCTTTCACCATTTCCTTTGTAACCTTTTGGCCCTCCTGACAGGGTCTTTACTTATCCAAGGCGGCAGCAGCAGTCCTGACGTAGCAACCTTTCCTGTTCCCTTCTGTCCTTCCCCAAGACATACTTAACAAACCAAGGTCCTGTCTCTCCATTCCCTTCCTGTGCCAACGCACCCCCTCTTCCTCCCTTCCTGTCCAAATTCAACCCTCCTCTCTTCTGAGGTCTGCACGGAATTCTGCATACCTTTGCAGAATTCTGTGTGGATGGGGAATTCTGTGCAAATTCTGCACTGCACAGTTGCGCAGAATTCCACCAGGAGTAAAGCATGGAATTTTAATTTACTTGTGAATTTTTCTCTAGGTTTGTATTCATATAAACGGAGGGGGTATTTTTCTATTTTTATTTTTGCCCCCATTGTTGAGTTTACACAACCTGTTTTGTTTAGTGATTTTGGCATGGGTAAAGTGAAATGGTTAATAGAGCTAGCAGGTTAGTTTGCTCTGGGATAGCTTCCGCTTTCTTTGCATTTACATTTTTTGGTTTTAGCGCTTTTATTTATTTATTATCGTTTAACTGAAATGACTCTGAGCATCTAGGACTGCCTTAACCCACAGGCTGGGAAGCCAATGAAAGACGGCTGGGGAAGTGCGTGGCAAGGGCGAGAGCTAGTCCAGCTCTTAGATTGCTATTCTTTGGTCACAGGATAGGATTGGGAAAGGGGGCAATTACCTATAGGCTTGGAGGAATGTCACAGCAACCATCCGGAGCTCATTGGCCATATTTCCATGTCAACAGAGTGACACTCGGCCTTCAGCCGCCGACAGCCGCCACGGCGTGCAGCCACCGACAGCCGCCGCGGCCGACATCCGCCTCGGGGGATTCTCGCATATGCGAACTCCCACCTGCGGTGCTCTACAGCTCATGGAAAACGGGAGCACGCAGGTGGGAGTGCGCATGCGCGCTTAGGGCTTTATTATATTAGATATTGTGATTATTATCTTCTTTTATTATATTCTTTGTTTTCAAAGTCGTAATTTGTATTTGAATATTTTTCATTGGCTTATCTTTATCTTTTTGTACAAGTGGAAGCGTGATTCTGGAGCCATTTTTTAAAGGCATCAGTAGGTGCCTGGAAATTGCTTTTAAAAGAACTCTTAAATGGCATTTCCCTCTTAACTTAGGAGCCTACCGGTGCCTAAGTTAAGGGGCACCATTTATAGAATATGGACCTAAAGGTTCATGCACTAATGGCCATGTGCTAAGACCACACGATCCTGTGGATGACCCGGCCCACCGTGGGCCAAGGCAAGAAGACATAAAGGACACCCTGGCTGGGCCACCTTTTAGCACTGCTTTGTAAAAGAGCCCCTCAATGGAATTCGCTACCAGAGAATGTGGTAAAAATGGTTAGTGTGGCAGGGTTTAAAAAAAAAAAAAAAAGGGGGGGGTTTTGATAAGTTTCTTGAAGAAAAGTATGTAATTATTAAGGTGGACTTGACAAAAATCCACTGCATATTCCTGGGATAAGCAACATAAAATCTATTTTACCCCTTTGGGATCTTGCTAGGTATTTTTGACCCAGATTGGCCACTGTTGAAAACAGGATATTAAGCTTGATGGGCCTTCGATCTGTCCCAGGATGGCAATGCTTATGTACCTATGTATTTATGTGAGTCTTCATTCTCTTACTAGTCTTTAAGCCCGTTACATTAACAAGTGCTAGAATAGATGTGTCTGTCTGTCTTTCTTTCTGTCTCTCTGTCTCCTTAGCCGCTGTCTGTCTGTCTTTCTTTCTTTCTTTCTGTCTCTCTCTCTCCTAGGCTGCTGTCTGTCTGTCTTTCTGTCTGTTTCTCTGGCCCCCTGTCTGTCTGTCTCTCTGGCTCCCTGTCTGTCTGTAATTCTTTCTGTCTATGTCTCTCCCTGGCCCCCTGTCTTTCTGTCTTTCTTTCTCGCTCCTTGGCCGCTGTCTGTCTGTCTGTCTCTCTGGCCCCCTGTCTGTCTGTCTGTCTTTCTTTCTTTCTCGCTCCTTGGCCACTGTCTGTCTGTCTGTCTCTCTGGCCCCCTGTCTGTTTGTCATTCTTTCTGTCTGTGTCTCTCCCTGGCCCCTTGTCTGGCTGTCTTTCTTTCTCGCTCCTTGGCCACTGTCTGTCTCTCTGGCCCCCTGTCTGTTTGTCATTCTTTCTGTCTATGTCTCTCCCTGGCCCCCTGTCTTTCTGTCTTTCTTTCTCGCTCCTTGGCCGCTGTCTGTCTGTCTGTCTCTCTGGCCCCCTGTCTGTCTGTCTGTCTTTCTTTCTTTCTCGCTCCTTGGCCACTGTCTGTCTGTCTGTCTCTCTGGCCCCCTGTCTGTTTGTCATTCTTTCTGTCTGTGTCTCTCCCTGGCCCCTTGTCTGGCTGTCTTTCTTTCTCGCTCCTTGGCCACTGTCTGTCTCTCTGGCCCCCTGTCTGTTTGTCATTCTTTCTGTCTGTGTCTCTCCCTGGCCCCTCGTCTGGCTGTGTTTCTTTCTGTCTGTGTCTTTGTCTCTCTCCCTGACCTCCTGCCTATCTCTCTATGGCCCCCCCCCGAGCAAACCAAGATTGCTGCCTGTCCCCCAGCACACCCCTCCCCCCAAAGCAGCCCCTTTTCCCTCTCCCCCTCCACTTCCCTGTGCAGCAGTAGCAGCCGGACGCCTCGCAGCACCTCAAAGGACTCTCTCCTGCCGTTGCTCTCACCGCCGCATGCACCTTAAGCTGCAAATGCAACACAGCACGGAAGCAGAAATCATGGTGGCAGGGATCACGCCGTTTCAACAGCGCAAGCGCGGGTAAGGGTTTTATTATAGAGGATAGACCCCCTTTTAAACAGTTCTGACATTCCATATGTTAGAAAGTATTGCAAACATATTCTTGCTTCCCAAGAGAACCTTAAATGCTTTCAATCAAAATCATGACCATTTTTCATTTCTCTGTCATAAAGCATTATTTCAGAACAAGCACAAGGGATTCTGATGGACTTCGAAGAGCTGCCTCATAATTTTTTTTTCTTGATGTTGACACAGACTAAGAAAGTGATTTCAGCAAACCCAGCTATTGAGCTGTTAATGAATGAGGATGATTGGTTGGTTCCCTCCGGGCCTCGTAGCTTAATGGGATGATCGATTAGACTTGACTGGAGCCAGTATTATTATCTCTCTCGCACATAAATCCAGATTTTCGGACCAAGTAAGGATCTCTCGGAGAGAGAAGGAGGTAATGGTTACTGTGGATGGGCAGACTCGGGCCATTTGGCCTTTATCTGCCGTCATGTTTCTCTGGGTCTTAAAAAAAAAAAAATCCTCTGGTAGTCTCCAATCCAATGGAATCAATGCTCAATACTTTTACTGGTAAGATATGAAGTGCCTGAAGACTGAAATTGTATGGTCTTTTTTTAATGGAGATGTTAATACCATTGAATGGCTCAATATAAAAAATAGTCCAAACATTATACAGAATATTTTAATGGGAATGGGGGCTTGTATATTTCCTTTTTGTAGCTTTGGCATTTCAAAGCTGACATTCAAAGTGGTGGGTACTGGAGGATTAAGTGACTTGCCCAGGGGCACAAGGAGCAGCACCGGGATTTGATCTCACACAACCACTGGGTGCAGCAGCTTTACCATTGAGCCACACCTTCAGTTTGTCCCTGAATGGCAATTCTTATGTTCTTATGTGAGCTGAGTATAGGACAATCAAGCCATTGTGACATCGCTGATGAGGTTGTCTCTTAGGCATTGGTGGAATGAGGCTTTATGACATCACAATCCGAGCTCTGGAATGTTGTTATTCTTTGGGTTTCTGCCAGGTAATTGGGACCCGGGATGGCCACTGTGGAAACAGGATACTGGGCTTGATGGACCTTTGGTCTGTCCTAGTACGGCAGCTCTTATGCTGTTATGTATAGAACAATCAAGCCATTGTGACAGCACTGCTGAGGTTGGCTCTTAGGCATTGGTGGAATGAGGCATTATGACATCACAATCTGAGCTCTGGAATGTTGCTGCTCTTTGGGTTTCTGCCAGGTATTTGGGACCTGGGTTGGCCACTGTTGGAAACAGGATACTGGGCTTGATGGACCTTCAATTCTTATGTTCTTATGTGAGCCAAGTATAGGACAATCAAGCCATTGTGACATCACTGCTGAGGTTGTCTCTTAGGCATTGGTGGAATGAGGCATTATGATATCACAATCTGAGCTCTGAAATGTTGCTACTCTTTGGGTTTCTGCCAGGTATTTGGGACCTGGGTTGGCCACTGTTGGAAACAGGATACTGGGCTTGATGGACCTTCAATTCTTATGTTCTTATGTGAGCCAAGTATAGGACAATCAAGTCATTGTGACATCACTGATGAGGTTGTCTCTTAGGCACTGGTGAAGTGAGGCTTCATGACATCACAATCCAAGCTCTGGAATGTTGCTATTCTTTGGGTTTCTGCCAGGTACTTGGGACCTGGGTTGGCCACTGTTGGAAACAGGATACTGGGCTTGATGGACCTTCAATTCTTATGTTCTTATGTGAGCCAAGTATAGGACAATCAAGTCATTGTGACATCACTGATGAGGTTGTCTCTTAGGCACTGGTGAAGTGAGGCTTCATGACATCACAATCCAAGCTCTGGAATGTTGCTATTCTTAGGGTTTCTGCCAGGTACTTGGGACCTGGGTTGACCACTGTTGGAAACAGGATACTGGGCTTGATGGACCTTCAATTCTTATGTTCTTATGTGAGCCAAGTATAGGACAATCAAGCCATTGTGACATCACTGCTGAGGTTGGCTCTTAGGCATTGGTGGAATGAGGCATTATGACATCACAATCTGAGCTCTGAAATGTTGCTACTCTTTGGGTTTCTGCCAGGTATTTGGGACCTGGGTTGGCCACTGTTGGAAACAGGATACTGGGCTTGATGGACCTTCAATTCTTATGTTCTTATGTGAGCCAAGTATAGGACAATCAAGCCATTGTGACATCACTGATGAGGTTGTCTCTTAGGCACTGGTGAAGTGAGGCTTCATTACATCACAATCCAAGCTCTGGAATGTTGCTATTCTTTGGGTTTCTGCCAGGTAATTGGGACCTGGGTTGGCGACTGTTGGACACAGGATGCTGGGTTTGATGAAAGGGAAAGGGAATGGGGACGTGTGGCTTTGGCATTTCAAAGCTGACATTCAAAGCGGTGGGCACTGAAGGATAAAGTGACTTGCTCAGGGTCACGAGAAGCAGCACTGGGATTTGATCTCACAACCTCTGGGTGCAGCAGCTCTACCAGTGAGCCACCCCTTCCCATTCAAATGGAACCCATTGACTTTGTAATAATTAACTAAAATTTCTAATATATCTATTCCATTTTTTACCTAATGTGCTTCCCTTTTTATGTAATTTCACTAAATATTACAATTGTAACTTTTTTCCCTCTTACCTACTCATTCATGTATGTCCAAATCCTCTGTCTAATGTCTTGTCCCATCATATTAAATGTAATACCAAAATCTGTTGGTTTTTAATTTGTACATCGCTTAGATATTGTAATAAGCGATCCATCAAATGTAAATAAACTTGAAACTTGAAGGCACATTTTCTCACTTTAATGAAATCCACAACTGGAGAAGGGGTGGGAGGTTGAAGGTCAGTGAACCCCTAGAGTACACTTAAAGGGATCTTTTACTAAGCTGAAGTAAGTTTCAAGTTTAATAAGTATTTGATTCATCGCTTATCTTTTTTAGTACGCGATATACAATATAAAATACAAAAACCACACAATGACAAACAAAAGAAACGGCAGGGAGAAGGGGAGAACTACAAGAAAATCAAGAAAAGGTGGGAAAGGGAAAAAAACAAAAGGGAGGGGGAATTATGCTTTTTAGAGTCATTTCATTGACAGAAATCAATGCTCGAAAGCAGCTTTAAATAGGAAGCATTCCAAAGCGCCCTTGAATTTGTCCATGTTTATTTCCTCTCTGATATGATAGGGTAGAGAATTCCATGTGAGCGGAGCGGTGGCTGGAAACATTGTTGTCTGTCTAGTGCTGACCATCTTAAGTGATGGGACGTGAAAGAGATGTGTGGTAGATCGAAGGACTCTAGATGGAGCATGAGGGATAAGCAATTTTTTCAATAAAGGCCGGTTTACAGCAGGTTAAAATCTACTGCTACATGACGCAAACGGGCATTCTGCAGCAGTTTTGGGTTCAGTGCGTGCCATCCAAGTGCTAAAAAAATAGAAAATATTTTTAGTGCTGGATTAGGCCTGCCCAGCGCTAATTGGTTAATGCAGCTGCATCGCTGTGCATTAACCAATAAGCATGTGGCTGATGCGCGAGCCCTTAGGATCCAATTCTATATTTGCCACCTAAAAAAAATCAGATGACTAGGGTGACGCCCATTATAGAATCACTAGTGTTTAAACCCGTTACATTAACGAGTGCTAGAATATATGTCTGTCTCTTTCTTTGTCTCTCCCTGTCCCTGTCTTTTTCTTCCTTTCTTTCTGTCTATCTCCCTCCCATTGTCTATCTTTCTTTCTTTCTTTCTTTTTATCTCCCTCCCTCCCACTGTCTATCTTTCTTTCTGTCTGTCTATCTTCCTGGCCCCTTTGTCTATCTGTCTTTCTTTCTGTCTCTCTCTCTCTGGCTTCCTGTCTCTCTGTCTTTCTTTCTTTCTGTCTATCTCCCTGCCTGCTGTCTTTCTGGGTGTTTGTCTTTCATTCTCGTGGGCTGCCTGCCTGTCTTTCTGTCTCTCTCCATGGCCCCTTTCTGTCCCCCCCCCAAATCAAACCAAGATTGCTCCCTGGCCCCCTCTCTCCCCTCCACTTCCCTGTGCAGCAGCAGCATTCCCCCCTTCCCTGTGCAGCAGCAGCATTTCCCCCTTCCCTGTGCAACAGAAGCATTGACCCCCCACTTCCCTGTACAACAGCATTATTCCCCCTTTCCCTGTGCAGCAGCAGCATTATTCCCTCCTTCCCTGTGCAACAGCAGCATTGCCCCCTTCCCTGTGCAGCAGCAGCATTCTCCCCTTCCCTGTGCAGCAGCTGCAATACCCCCACTTCCCTGTGCAGCAGCAGCATTCTCTCCTTCCCTGTGCAACAGCAGCATTGCCCCATTCCCTGTGCAGCAGCAGCATTTTCCCCTTCCCTGTGCAGCAGCAGCATCCCCTCTTCCATATGCACCCACCCCTTGTCTTCTCCCCCTGTCCTGCAGTAGCCCTTCTCCCTTCCTTTTACCTCCCCCCTGTCCTGCAGCACCCATTCCGTTCTCCGTATCCTACAGTAGCCCTTTTCCCTCCCCACGTCCAGCAGCACCCCTTCCCTGCTCCCCCGTCCTGTAGTAGGCCAGCCATCAGTAGTGTTTCTCATCCTCCCCCCTCCCTCTCCTCCCAGGTCTCACACAGCCGTTGGCAGGAAGCAAACATCGACAATGGATAAAATCGGCGCTGCAGGCTCCTCTTACGCGCCTCAAATCAAACCGCCAGAGACTCCACCGTCGCGCACGCACCGCACATAGAACATGGCCACGGAAGCACAAATCACGGCAGCAGGGATCACATCATTTCAACTACGCCTGCGCAGGTAAGAGTTTTATTATATTCGATGCTTAATGCCATTTAAGTGTGCCAGTGATTTCTTGGCCTAAATGTCTGCCCTTAAGTTGGGTGCCCAATGGCTCTCAACTCAAAAACATGCTTACGATATGCCCCCCTAACCACGCCTACTTTTAACTATGCGCTATGAACTAGGCACCTAACTGTTGTAGAATCACGCCTGCCAAGTTAGGCACCTAACTTTCAACTAACAACTTAGGGCCAGATTCTATAAATAGGGCCCTAGTTAGGTGCCGCTATATGCCATAATTGAGGCTGCTTAGCAGTGCTTAACGATTACTGTTATTATTTCATTAGTGCTACCAGCTGCATGCTGCAATGTACATTAAGCATACAAGAGATAGTCCCTGCTCTAAGAGCTTACAGTCTAAATTATGACAGACACACAGGGTGGATCAATATATAAGAACATAAGAATAGCCTTACTGGGTCAGACCAATGGTCCATCAAGCCCAGTAGCCCGTTCTCACCGTGGCCAATCCAGGTCACTAGTACCTGGCCAAAACTCAAGGAGTAGCAACATTCCATACAGAATCTCAAAGAATAGCAAGATTCCGGAATCCCAGAGAGTAAGAAGATTCTAGAACCCCAAAGAGTAGCAACATTCCATGCTACCGATCCAGGGCAAGCAGTGGCTTCCCTCATGTCTTTCTCAATAACAGACTGTGGACTTTTCCTCCAGGAACTTGTCCAAACCTGGTGTTCATGAAGAGACATACAAAAGGATGAAGAGGTAGAGACGGTGAGGGCTACAGAGGGAATGAGAAACAAATACAGGGGTTCTTTTACTAAGGTGCTTTAGCCGTTTTAGCACACGCTAAAAACACTAATACGTCCATAGACTATAATGGGCATGTTAGAGTTTAGCATGCACTAAATCAGCTAGTGTGCCTTAGTAAAAGAGGGGGATAGTGTATTAAAAGTTGCACCTAACTTAAATTAAATCAATTAGCTTAAATAGCTGAGCCATTGAAGTTAATTGAATAATTAATTTTAAAAAAATTAAATTTAAAAGTTAGGCATGGAATTCCATACAGCGCCTAGCGATGCCTAAGTCGGGGTGTCTTGCGATGCCAACCTGAAAAGTAGGCATGGTTAGGAGCAGAGAATAGGCATGGTTGACTTAGGCCTTGCCAGGCATCCGAGTTAAGTGCCGGTAAATTAGGCCCAGTAAAATCTGGCCTAATCTATTGGCACCTACCTCCAGGATGCCCAGTAATGCCTAAGCACGCCTAGGTGCCGCTAGGCAGGATTCTATAAACGGTGCCTAGCAGTTGATTGACCACCATGTCAAGAGACGCCTACAATGTAGGTGCCACTAGGCACCATTTATAGAATCCGGCCCTTAGTGTCAACTAGGAGGTACTGAATGCCGATTTATCCTGTTAGGTGCCTACATTGGCTGGTTGTGCCGATGTAGGTGCCTAACTGTAGACTCATTTGATAGAATTTGCGGGTTAACACCTAGTAGACGGGTGCCTAGAAATTGGGAAATTAGTGCATGGTCATTAATGGGGGAAAAAGAAATTTAGCCAATTTACAGTTGCACTAAACATGGCCTTAACACACCAGAAAGCCCCGTGGTACTGATACCACAGATATCTAACCAAATATAGTAGACAACACAACTATGCTCAAAAGACCACTGTATCACATACACAACAAATGATGGTAAAAAAGAGACCTCAGATAAATGTGACCATTTATTTCTTTCCCTCTAAATGGGACAGATCCTCCCCCTGGACCCTACCCCTGATCCTGCCCCCTGCCCCCCCCCCCCGTAACCCGTTAAATATAGTGCAAAATATAGACAGCAGATATAAATTGTCGAAACTGACACATTTTGATCACTAAATTGAAAATAAAATATTTTTTCCTGTTTGTTGTCTGGTGATTTCATGAGTCTCTGGTTGCACTTCCTTCTGACTGTGCATCCTTTCTTTCACTTCTTTCTTTCTTTCTTTTTCTCTTTCATGTCTTTCTTTTTCTCTTTTGTCTCTTTCTTTTTCTCTTTCGTTTCTTTTTCTCTTTTTTTCTCTCTTTCTGTCTCTCTGCCCCCCCTTCTTTCTGTCTTTCTCTCTCCCAGCCCCCCCTTTCTATCTTTCTTTCGCCACCCCCCCTCTGTCTTTCATTCTCTCTCCCAGCCCGGCTTGGCTCCCCCAAGCCACTACCACCGCCTATTTGTCCAAGCCACAGCCACACTAACATCATCTTCGTGCAGCGACTGCACACGCCTTTCCCCCCCCCACCCCCCAAAGTCAATTCTGATGTCGGAGAGGAAGTTCTGGGTCAGCCAGGCAGTGATTGGCTAGCTTTCTCTCCGACATCAAAATTGACGACGGGTGTGTGTGTGTGTGTGTGTGAAGGTGGTTGGCTTGTGCAGTTGCTACATGAAGATGATGTTTGTGTGGCGATGGGGAGAGTGTGGCACAGTGGTTAAAGCTACAGCCTCAGCGCTCTGAGGTTGTGGGTTCAAACCCACGCTGCTCCTTGTGGCTCTGGGCAAGTCACTTAATCCTCCCCCATTGCCCAGGTACATTAGATAGATTGTGAGCCATCAGGGAAAAATGCTTGAGTACCTGAATAAACTCATGTAAACTGTTCTGGGTGAACGGTATAGAAAATTTAATAAATAAAATAAAAATAGGCGGCAGTGGCCCATTTTTAGCTTGCCTGTCCCGTTCCTTCTCAAAACGGGACATTTCGGCATCCTGAAGCTGTGTGTCGGGACAATGGGACTGGTGAGCTCAAAACGGGATGGTCCCGTTCAAAACGGGATGTAGGGTCACCTTAAAGTATGATCTATATTTCAGTACATCAAAGTCCTGTAGTAGAGCTTAGCAAAGCCATTGGTCTCTCAAAAAAAAAAATCCTCCACTCATACTTTATGCCAAAATGCGCCATACAATAATAATAATAACTTTATTCTTATATACCGTCAACAATCTTGCGACTTCTAGGCGGTTTACAATAAAAGAAACTGTAAATACAATCAAGAGAAACTTTACGTACAGCGAATTAAAGAGTATATCAGAAGTAAAATATTCCTTAAGTTCGTAGAGTGTTCATATTTAGTGACTAGGGGTTGGGGTTACCAGTTTGCACGTTCAGGTATGTGGTGATGTTACGAGGGGGGTTGATGTTCCGGTTCGTTACCTAGGTATTTCAAGAATAGGTAAGTTTTTAGGTGTTTCCTGAATTCTTCATAGTTGTTTGTGTGCGCAATTCGTTTTTCTAGGTCTTTACCCCATATGGCTGCTTGATACGATAGCAGTTGTTGATGGTGTCTCTTATATTTTCACCCTCTAGCCGGTGGGGAGACAAATTTTAATGTGTGGTTTTCTTTCATGTCTATTGGTTGGGAATGAGAAGAGGTCTGTGATGTATTTTGGGGCTAGACCATTTAATACTTTGAAGCAGAGACATCCTAGCTTGAACTTCGTGCGCGCCTCCATCGGCAGCCAGTGTAGGAGTCGGTAGGTAGGGGTTATGTGATCGGACTTCTTCAGCCCGAAAATCATCCTGACTGCTGCATTTTGTATCTGTTGTAGTCTTTGCATTTGCTTCTGGGGGATTGTCACAATAGTCACATACAGCCAGGTACTTATCTTCAGAGTTGTCAATAATTAAGGACGGTCGGTCGCTAGTGTGCAAAAACACTCCTGCTGCAAATTCCTCGTCTTAAAGGCAACAGCCCAAACAAACGTGAGGAAAAAATGAAAGCAAAAAGGCTACAGCCAAGCCCGACAGCGGCCTTGTTTCGCTCCAGGCTATCTCAAGGGCTCTGGCTTCCCATTTCCAGCGACAGCGGCAAATAGTCCATACCAAGTATACCTGCACCGTATGGACTGTTACTGGAAATGAAAAGCCAGGAAGAGAGGGAGAGTAGCTATAGAAGATGAGTGAACATAAGAACATAAGAATTGTCGCTGCTGGGTCAGACCAGTGGTCCATCATGCCCAACAGTCAGCTCACGCGGCGGCCCTCTGGTCAAAGACCAGCACCCTAACTGAGACTAGCCCTACCAGCGCACGTTCTGGTTCAACAGAAACTTGTCTAACTTTGTCTTGAATCCTTGGAGGGTGTTTTCCCCTATAACAATCTCCAGAACAGCGTTCCAGCTTTCTACCACTCTCTGGGTGAAGAAGAACTTCCTTACGTTTGTACGGAATCTATCCCCTTTTAACTTTAGAGAGTGCCCTCTCGTTCTCCCTACCTTGGAGAGGGTGAACAACCTGTCCTTATCTAAGTCTATCCCCTTCAGTACCTTGAATGTTTCGATCATGTCCCCTCTCAATCTCCTCTGTTCGAGAGAGAAGAGGCCCAATTTCTCTAATCTTTCACTGTATGGCAGCTCCTCCAGCCCCTTAACCATCTTAGTCGCTCTTCTCTGGAGCTTTTTGAGTAGTACCGTGTCCTTCTTCAGGTACGGCGACCAGTGCTGGATGCAGTACTCCAGGTGAGGGCGTACCATGGCCCGGTACAGCAGCATGATAACCTTCTCTGATCTGTTCATGATCCCCTTCTTTATCATTCCTAGCATTCTGTTTGCCCTTTTTGCTGCCGCCGCACATTGTGTGGACGGCTTCATCGACTTGTCGATCAGAACTCCCAAATACCTTTCCTGGGAGGTCTCTCCAAGTACCGCCCTGACATCCTGTATTTGTGCATGAGAAAGACAGGGTTTCCAAGTGCCCTTATACTGTGAGCAGAAAAACACATCCTGAGCTGAAATTCAAAACCAATTGCTTCTCCAATAGAGATATCAGTGCCAATCGGTTATTTCTTTGCATTATGTGGAGAGAAAGAAGATCCTCAGAGATGAAGTCAAAAGCCAAGCAAAGGTGACAAAAAAGATAAATATTTCCCATTTTCTTCTGTGCCACAGGTCTGATTAAAAGCAATTTCCAAGTACACATGGACAAGTTGAGAGTCTGAGATCATATGAATAAATTCATGTAAACCATTCTGAACTCCCCTGGGAAAACAGTATAGAAAACTGAAGAAATAAATAGTGTGAAAAGCTTCAGCCTCTGATAAACCAGAGCTGGTATTGTGACATCATAAGGCCTCATTCCACCAATAAAAACCAACCTCATCAGTGATGTCACAATGGCTTCATTGTCCTATACTTGGCTCACTTTCACTACATTTTGATTTCTAGAGTGGCGCAGTGGTTAAAGCTCCAGCCTCAGCACCCTGAGGTTGTGGGTTCAAACCCACGCTGCTCCTTGTGACACTGGGCAAGTCACTTAATCCCCCATTACCTGAGGTACTTTAGATCAGTGTTCTTCAACCTTTTTACACCCGTGGACCGGCAGAAATAAAAGAATTATTTTGAGGACCGGCAAACTACTAGGACTAAAATTTAAAAACCCCGTTTACGCCCCATCTCCGTGAGCTCGGTCCCCGCAAACCATCTGATCCCATCTGCACAAGCCGCAATTATGATTTTACATTGAACGTATTTTATTCAAGTATATTCTGAACAATTGTGATTTTATAAATACAAATATACAGAGCACGGACCAGCAAAACCCCTGTCTCCCCTCCCCTTCACATATATCCCCTCTACTATCAAGAAAGCTGAATAAGCCAAGTTATTATAGAATGCTACATAGAAATATCATGCTAACAGAATACTGCAGTCCCTAGTTATGTCTCTAGCAGGATATATATTTCAAATCTGATATATTCTAATGACAAAATAGAAATAAAATTATTTTTTTCTACCTTTTGTTGTCTCTGGTTCCTGCTTTCATCTTCTTTTCACTCTTTTCCTTCCAGCATCTGCCCATTCCATCCAATGTCTGCCCTCTCCCCCTTCCATATGTATCTGACTTCTTTCTATGCCCCTCTTCCCTGTCCATCCTCCTCTCTCCTTTTTACATCATTCATTCCAGCTTCACTGCCTTCTTCATTTTTATCTCTCCTACACCAGATCTAGCATCTTTATCCCTCTCTCATTTCTCTGCTGACCCCCTTTCCAGCATCAATGTCTCTCTACTTTCTCATTCCTCTCTCTCCCCTTTCCATCATCTGATCTCTCCATTCCACCCTGACCCCCTTCCCCTCCTGTAATCTCCCTGCCAGCTGTTTCCTTCCTTTTTTCTTTCTCCCTACCCTCCTTCCTTTTTTCCTTCTCCCTTCCCTCCTCCCTCTATCCAACATTAACTCTCTTCCCATCCCTTTCCCTCTCCCCTCCCAGCAGCATCTCTCCTTCTTCTCCCTTCCCTCCTCCCTCTATCCAACATTAACTCTCTTCCCATCCCTTTCCCTCCTCCCCTCCCAGCAGCATCTCTCCTTCTTCTCCCTTCCCTCCTCCCTTTATCCAACATTAACTCTCTTCCCATCCCTTTCCCTCCTCCCCTCCTAGCAGCATCTCTCCTTCTTCTCCCTTCCCTCCTCCCTTTATCCAACATTAACTCTCTTCCCATCCCTTTCCCTCCTCCCCTCCTAGCAGCATCTCTCCTTCTTCTCCCTTCCCTCCTCCCTCTATCTAACATTAACTCTCTTCCCATCCCTTGCCCTCCTCCCCTCCCAGCAGCATCTTTCCTTCTAACTCCCTTCAAGTCCAGTAACAGCTCTCCCTTTATCCAGCACCTTCCCAGCCTCCTACAGTGGCTTCCTCCCCTTCCAGCAGCTCTCAGTACATGCCTGCAGGAAGTTGCCGGTAAATCACTTCCCTGGCAACTAGGAGAGCTGGTGGGAGGGGAAACAGCCACTGTGAAGGCTCCCCAGGATCTTGTTCGCACACGCTGACCATCTCCCTGCACCTGAATCTGCAGCTCTCTCTGTTCTAATCGCAACTTCCCTGCGGCCCTCTTCAGCAACAGCGGCGATCAAGACACGCTGCCGACGTTGGGACCTTCACTCTCTGAGTCCCGCCTATTTTGTTTCAACTTCCTGTTTCCGAACAGGCGAGACTCAGAGAGGGAAGGCCCTGACGTTGGCAGCCTATCTTGATCGCCTGAGGCTAGGAGGAACATTAGTCAGCAGAAACCGCAGTCGGGAGGAAACCGCAGTCGGCAGGAAATTTAACTGCCGACTTGATCTCACCGGCCCTGCGCGGACCGGCAGAAATTTTCTGCGGACCGGCATCGGTCCGCGGACTGGCGGTTGAAGAACTGTGCTTTAGATAGATTGTGAGCCTGCAAGGACCGACAGGGAAAAATGCTTGAGTACCTGAATAAAATCCTGTAAACCATTCTGAGCTCCCTTGGGAGAATGGTATAGAAAATTGAATGAATATTCTACATACCCTGACTTAGGAATGAAGTTCACTGCTGTTACAACAGGCACAGCATAATTCATTTACAAACATTGCACCCAAATAACATTACGAAACATTCCTCACAGAAAGCATGGTGGATTTATAAATATTGCCAGTGGGGCAAAACAGTTTCAGAATTAAGAACATAAGAATTGCCGCCGCTGGGTCAGACCAGTGGTCCGTCGTGCCCAGCAGTCCGCTCACGTGGCGGCCCTTAGGTCAAAGACCAATGCCCCTAACTGAGACTAGCCTTCCAGGAACCTTAATAACGAAGCAGTGACAATAAATTCAAAGAGTAAGTAGGGTCTGTGGTTCAGCAAGAGAAAGAAAATTGGCAGACTAGATGGGCCTTAAAATCCTTATCTGGCATCATATTTGATGTTTCTGTGCTTGTGTTGCTTTAAATAGGTTTACAATGAAGTGAGATATCATGTTATCCTGTCAAATTTTATGGTTGTCTCCTGTGTAACTGGATTGTATAGTAGGACATGATATTACAATTTCAACATATAATTTTGTTCTATAGATTTGATTGTATAACTGCATAAAGAATATAGAAACAAGAGGCCATCTTGGCAAATAAAGATCAGTTGATCCATCCTTTCTACTCATCCGTTCCTGTCCTCTATGCTGTCAAAGATCTTATTCATTCTGTGATCTTCCTTCCCCATCGTTAAGGCTCCTTTATATCTGCCCCAGGCATAGATGAATTCCCATCTATTTTTGATTTGTACAATTTCTACTACATTGACATTGTAGATATCTGTCAATGTGTCCCACAAATTGGACTGGTGGGGTCTGTGGCAGAGTGGTTGGAGCTAGAACCTCAGTACCCTGGGGTTGTGGGCTCAAACCCTACGCTGTTCCTTGTGACCCTGGGCAAGTCACTCACTCCTCCATAGCCCCCAGGTAAGTTTGATAGATTGTGAGCCCACCAGGACAGATAGGGAAAATGCTTGAGTATCCCTTGACAGAGCACAATTGAGTAGGCATTTGGGGGCTAGATTGCGAGAGATCTTTACTAGGGATGAGGGGGTATCTCTTTCAGTGTCTACTATTCATTCTAGCCTACAAAGATTACAACCAGAAAGACTACCAGTATATTCGGAATAAATGGGAAGGAGAATTACAACTTAATTTGGAACAATGGAATGTAGCGTGAACTTTAAGGGCAACACCTGGAGTGACATCATGTGCATGGTTAAGAGAAACGTATTATAGGGTAACTTTACATGCTTATTTTACTCGTGTACAGTTGTTTTATAGTGGAGGTCTTTCAATTCCACTGTGTCATAAATGTGGGAAGGGAAGCCATATTTTGGGATATGCATTTTGGCTTTGTCCCTTTATTCAGCACTTTTGGAAGAGAATAATATCTTATATGTCAGAAATAGTTGAAAGATCCTTGCGATGTTCTCCCACCCATTTTATTTTGGATTTACCAGAGGCTTTTGGACACTTACCCAAGGGGCATAAGGTGCTGTGTAGGAAGATGAGTTTATTGACAAAAAAATGTATTCTACAATATTGGACGATCCCTGACCCGCCAAAGTTTTGGCATTGGAGAAACCAGTTACATCAGTTGGCCATCTGGGAAGCTAGAGATGCTGGAAGGGCTAGGAAGCGAAAAATGCTGCTTTTGCAGATCTGGGATCCATATTTGCAAACATTACATCCTAAAAGAAGTGTGGTATTAAGTTGGGTATCCTAATTGGGTTTTTATTTGTTTAGTAGGATTGATGTTTTGATGAGACAGAGTAACATAGAAACATAGAAACATAGAAGATGACGGCAGAAAAGGGCTACAGCCCATCAAGTCTGCCCACTCTGCTTACCCACCCCCTGTCTATGCCCTAATGACCCAATTTCCTTATCCTGACCCTCGTAGGGATCCCACATGGGTATCCCATTTATTCTTAAAGTCTGGCACGCTGTCTGCCTCGATCACCTGCACTGGAAGCTTGTTCCAATGATCAACCACTCTCTCTGTGAAGAAATACTTTCTGGTGTCGCCATGAAATTTTCCGCCTCTGAGTTTGAGTGGGTGCCCTCTTGTGGCCGAGGGTCCTTTGAGAAAGAAAATATCATCTTCCACTTCGACACGTCCCGTGAGGTACTTAAATGTTTCGATCATGTCTCCCCTCTCCCTACATTCCTCGAGAGCGTAGAGCTGCAATTTGTTCAGTCTCTCTTCGTACGAGAGACCCTTGAGCCCCGAGATCATCCTGGTGGCCGTCCGCTGAACCGATTCAATTCTGCGCACATCATTACTGTAATGTGGCCTCCAGAATTGCACACAGTACTCCAGATGAGGTCTCACCATGGCCCTGTACAACGGCATTATGACTTCAGGCTTTCAGCTGAGAGTACCATCGGGTGGTTAAGGAAAGGGGGGGGATTTGGGGAGGGGATGTACACAGTATTATATGTGTTTGTTATATTATTGTATTTGATACATCATTATTGTATTTAGCATTTGTGTCTTTTACTGTATTTGATGTTGTTTGCATCAATAAAAATTGTTTAAACCTAGAAAACCACTTAGATAATCTTGATAGGCGGTTTATAAAATGCTAATAAACTTGAAACCTGTTAAGCACACAGTAATTTCTAGTTATGTTCATTTGTGCTGGACAAATACATAGGCGTGGCCCCAAGCAACAGTGGCAGAGAAATGCTGTTTTATTTAAAACTAAGAAAATAACTTAAAAAAAAATAATAATAATTGTGAGAAGGAAAGAATTTGCTCATTAAGAGATGGGCCTAGGTGGCTAGGCTAATGATCAGGTGTAAACTTCATAATATAAAATTTAAAAAGGGATGGTTCTATAAGGGGCTCCAAGATTTAAGAACCAGAATGCAGTGCGCTAAGTGTGAATTCTATAACAGCAACTAAGGGTTCCGATTCCGTAATTGAACAGATGTAGAAGTCAAAGACCAGCACCCTAACTGAGACTAGCCCTACCTGCGTACGTTCTGGTTCAACAGGAACTTGTCTAACTTTGTCTTGAATCCCTGGAGGGCTTTTCCCCTATATCAGACTCCGGAAAAGCATTCCAGTTCTCTATCACTCTCTGGGTGAAGAAGAACTTCCTTACGTTTGTACGGAATCTATCCCCTTTCAACTTTAGACAGTGCCCTCTCGTTCTCCCTACCTTGGAGAGGGTGAACAACCTGTCCTTATCTACTAAATCTATTCCCTTCAGTACCTTGAATGTTTCAATCATGTCCCCTCTCTATCTCCTCTGTTCGAGGGAGAAGAGGCCCAGTTTCTCTAATATTTCGCTGTACGGCAACTACTCCAGCCCCTTAACCATCTTAGTCGCTCTTCTCTGGACCCTTTCGAGTAGTACCGTGTCCTTCTTCTAAGTATGGCATGTAAATGCAAGTATTCTATAAGTTGAAAGAAAGAACAATGCTAACGCTCTTGCTATGAAATGAGAGCCTACGTTGCGGGGACTGTATTGACTGTGTGTGCATTCATAAGTCCGCATCTCTATCTGTTTAGTTTAACCTGGAACTTCGGAGGTATGTAGGCAGAGCTTTTTTATTAAACTTTAGCTCATCGTGATTCTGAAGCTTTTTCCTCCATTGTTTCTTATGGTGTATATGGGCGATAATCAAATAGTGGGGTTGTTTGTTGGATTGCTCTTTCAGTATTCTATCATTTACGTGCATAAATGTTTGGCCCACCCGTGAGCCTCCCCCTGTTCATAACTTCTTGCATTTACATGTTATCCCCCAGATTTTATATATGGCGCATCAAAATTTGAACATGATCCTGAGATGCATGCACAAATTAATTGGTTAACATCAATTGAAAAGAGGAGACTGAGAGGAGACATGATCAAAACGTTCAAGATAATGAAGGGAATAGACTTAGTAGATAAAGACAGGTTGTTCACCCTCTCCAAGGTAGAGAGAACGAGAAGGCACTCTCCAAAGTTAAAAGGGGAAAGATTCTGTACAAACGTAAGGAAGTTCTTCTTCACCCAGAGAGTGGTAGAAAACTGGAACGCTCTTCCGGAGGCTGTTATAGGGAAAGCACTCTTCAGGGATTCAAGAAAAGGTTGGACAAGTTTTCTGAACCGGAACGAACACAGGTAGGGCCGGTCTCGGTTAGGGCACAGGTCTTTGACCTGGGAGCCGCCACGTGAGCGGACTGCTGGGCGCGATGTACCATTGGTCTGACCCAGCAGCGGCAATTCTTATGTTCTCGAGTCCAGTGATTTTCCACTTTTTTGTTCCACATTTTTTCCGACAGAATGAAAAAGTGGAAAATTACTGGACCATGTGTATAGACCTTGATGGAGACTACCCCAACTTTTGGGGATGTGCTGAGAACTTTTCAGTGGCCTTTCATAGTATGATGTGGCCACATTGCACCTACAAAGACCGAGAGACCCTTGAGCCCCGAGATCATCCTGGTGGCCGTCCGCTGAACCGATTCAATTCTGCGCACATCATTACTGTAATGTGGCCTCCAGAATTGCACACAGTACTCCAGATGAGGTCTCACCATGGCCCTGTACAACGGCATTATGACTTCAGGCTTTCAGCTGAGAGTACCATCGGGTGGTTAAGGAAAGGGGGGGGATTTGGGGAGGGGATGTACACAGTATTATATGTGTTTGTTATATTATTGTATTTGATACATCATTATTGTATTTAGCATTTGTGTCTTTTACTGTATTTGATGTTGTTTGCATCAATAAAAATTGTTTAAACCTAGAAAACCACTTAGATAATCTTGATAGGCGGTTTATAAAATGCTAATAAACTTGAAACCTGTTAAGCACACAGTAATTTCTAGTTATGTTCATTTGTGCTGGACAAATACATAGGCGTGGCCCCAAGCAACAGTGGCAGAGAAATGCTGTTTTATTTAAAACTAAGAAAATAACTTAAAAAAAAATAATAATAATTGTGAGAAGGAAAGAATTTGCTCATTAAGAGATGGGCCTAGGTGGCTAGGCTAATGATCAGGTGTAAACTTCATAATATAAAATTTAAAAAGGGATGGTTCTATAAGGGGCTCCAAGATTTAAGAACCAGAATGCAGTGCGCTAAGTGTGAATTCTATAACAGCAACTAAGGGTTCCGATTCCGTAATTGAACAGATGTAGAAGTCAAAGACCAGCACCCTAACTGAGACTAGCCCTACCTGCGTACGTTCTGGTTCAACAGGAACTTGTCTAACTTTGTCTTGAATCCCTGGAGGGCTTTTCCCCTATATCAGACTCCGGAAAAGCATTCCAGTTCTCTATCACTCTCTGGGTGAAGAAGAACTTCCTTACGTTTGTACGGAATCTATCCCCTTTCAACTTTAGACAGTGCCCTCTCGTTCTCCCTACCTTGGAGAGGGTGAACAACCTGTCCTTATCTACTAAATCTATTCCCTTCAGTACCTTGAATGTTTCAATCATGTCCCCTCTCTATCTCCTCTGTTCGAGGGAGAAGAGGCCCAGTTTCTCTAATATTTCGCTGTACGGCAACTACTCCAGCCCCTTAACCATCTTAGTCGCTCTTCTCTGGACCCTTTCGAGTAGTACCGTGTCCTTCTTCTAAGTATGGCATGTAAATGCAAGTATTCTATAAGTTGAAAGAAAGAACAATGCTAACGCTCTTGCTATGAAATGAGAGCCTACGTTGCGGGGACTGTATTGACTGTGTGTGCATTCATAAGTCCGCATCTCTATCTGTTTAGTTTAACCTGGAACTTCGGAGGTATGTAGGCAGAGCTTTTTTATTAAACTTTAGCTCATCGTGATTCTGAAGCTTTTTCCTCCATTGTTTCTTATGGTGTATATGGGCGATAATCAAATAGTGGGGTTGTTTGTTGGATTGCTCTTTCAGTATTCTATCATTTACGTGCATAAATGTTTGGCCCACCCGTGAGCCTCCCCCTGTTCATAACTTCTTGCATTTACATGTTATCCCCCAGATTTTATATATGGCGCATCAAAATTTGAACATGATCCTGAGATGCATGCACAAATTAATTGGTTAACATCAATTGAAAAGAGGAGACTGAGAGGAGACATGATCAAAACGTTCAAGATAATGAAGGGAATAGACTTAGTAGATAAAGACAGGTTGTTCACCCTCTCCAAGGTAGAGAGAACGAGAAGGCACTCTCCAAAGTTAAAAGGGGAAAGATTCTGTACAAACGTAAGGAAGTTCTTCTTCACCCAGAGAGTGGTAGAAAACTGGAACGCTCTTCCGGAGGCTGTTATAGGGAAAGCACTCTTCAGGGATTCAAGAAAAGGTTGGACAAGTTTTCTGAACCGGAACGAACACAGGTAGGGCCGGTCTCGGTTAGGGCACAGGTCTTTGACCTGGGAGCCGCCACGTGAGCGGACTGCTGGGCGCGATGTACCATTGGTCTGACCCAGCAGCGGCAATTCTTATGTTCTCGAGTCCAGTGATTTTCCACTTTTTTGTTCCACATTTTTTCCGACAGAATGAAAAAGTGGAAAATTACTGGACCATGTGTATAGACCTTGATGGAGACTACCCCAACTTTTGGGGATGTGCTGAGAACTTTTCAGTGGCCTTTCATAGTATGATGTGGCCACATTGCACCTACAAAGGCTTTGTCAGGGGTGTTGACCAGAAACGGGTGTAAATTAATGCACCCTTTCCTCTAGAATTAGCTCTCACTGGCAAATTGCTTTCAAGCTGTACAATTGCCAAGCTCACAGTGTAGTTTTAGTCAATGCATCCAACACAGCCTTTGTAGGTGAAACAGGGCCATGTCAGGCTTTGTATTTCTTTGGTGCAACTAAAGCCTTTTTTCGACTCTTGACTTTGTTTGGTAGTCTTCTGTTTTGTCTGCCGGTCTGAGCATTGCAGATTCCTTCCTCCACTTTGATCCTGTTCTGGTTTTCTAGATCCCCCATTGCCTCCCAGAACTGAACCAAGGATCAAACACCAAAAAAGTGGATTTAAATGATATAAAATCGTTTATTTAAATATTATCCAATCTACATGTTGAAAAGACTCGACACTGCCGTGTTTCAGCAACTATGCCTGCTTTGGGAGTCTTACGGCCTTATAAGCGGATCACTGTTATTTCCAAATATTACCAAGGAAAAGAGGTAAACAGCAAATCAAAAGGTCAGCTGCAAACTCAGAGTACCTACGGCAAACAAGGAGTTTGCAGTCGAGCTTTTAATCTTATAGTTTCGCCATGACTTGCTTCGGTTCTTTTGAATTATCACCATCCAGCGTGGGTATGTTCCCAGCATCCTTGTCAGTCACAACCAGAGCCAAGAATTCTTTGTGTTTTTCTGCTCTGGCCTTGTCCTCCCTGAGTTCCTTTTTCACGTCTTTGTCATCTAATGCTTCTATCAATTCCTCTCACAGTTTTCCTGCTTCTAATGTATTTGAAAAGGGTTATGCTATTTTTTGGTGGCCTCTAGGGCGAGCTTCTTTTCAAATCCTCTTATGGCCTACTTTATTAATGCATTGTACCTATCTTTCCTGTTTTTATCACTTGGATCTGGTTTCCATTTAGTTTTAATAGCCTACTTCATGTCACTCTTAACTGTGCTGGCATTCATTTGGTCTTTCTTTGACCTTTTTCAATGCATGAGAAATGTCTGGTCTGTACTTCTAAAATAGTGTTTTTAAACAGTGTCCTTTAACCTTTGCAACTGCTTTTTTTTTCTAATTTCCTCATTTTATCCTAGTCTCTTCTTTCTTTTTTTTTAATGAAATGTTACTGAACTAATTTTCTTTAGTGCCTCACCATTGATTGTAACAAATGTGACAGTGCTATGGTCACTATTAACGAACGGTTTTACCATTGTTACCTCTTGCAACTCTCTCTGAGCTCTGGGTAGTTCCCTCTCTTCTTAGTTCCAAGACCAGCTGCTCCACGAAGTGGCCTTTATGACGCCTTAGCATGGCTCGATGAAAGAGAATAAAGAGCTGTGGGCTGTGTCTGATCACATCAAGCTCCTGCACCATAGCTTAAATTTTTTGAATACTTACGGCTCCATTTTTTACCTAGTTCTGCTGAAGTCTTGATTGATGCACGAGCCCTTTCATTTTTATTTTGCTTCTTCGCTTTCCTTAGCTTTTTCATCCATTTTGTTGGAATAAAGGCACATTTTTTGCCTTCACTGCATATTACAAACAACGCCTTTCTCTTCTCTTGTGATCTAAGCTGAATTGGCATCTGAAGAAACAGCCTCCAGGTCATGCATCAATTGGACCATCAGCAGGAATCAGAACCAGAAATTGCAAAGTGAAACAAAAAAATCTACAGGGTGTGAATTAAAATTTATGGCTTACATATTCAGCTGAAAGCAATCAGGGTTTTTTTTTTTTTTTAACACTGACTGTTGCTGGCTAAATTAGTCCAGAGAATTAGGTAGAGGGAGTGCATTAGATGTGGTGTATTTAGATTTCAGCAAAACCTTTGACAGTGCTTCACAAAGGCATCTAAAAAATAAATTGAGTGCCCTTGGTATGGGTCTCAAAATTACAGACTGGGTCAGGAACTGGTTGAGCGAAAGGCGACAGAGATCGAGTGGTCAGTGGAGAAAAGGGATGCTAAAAGGGGTGCGCCTCAAGGTCCATTTTTTAGGCCTACTGAAGGTCTGTTAGATAAGATTTGCATCTTTGTAGATGATACCAAAATCTGCAATAGAGTAGACATCCCTGGCCAGAATACTTTGTACAATTCTGGAGGCCGCATTATCAAAAAGATGTGCGGAGAGTTGAGTCGGTTCAGCGAATGGCCACCAGGATGGTCTCAGGACTCAAGGATCTCCCGTATGAGGAACAACTGGGTAAGTTGCAGCTGTACTCACTCGAGGAACGCAGAGGGAGGAGAGACATGATCGAGATGTTCAAATATGTCACAGGCCGTATCGAGGTGGAAGAGGATCTCTTTTTCCTTAAAGGACCCACGGCCACAAGAGGGCATCCGTTGTAAATCAGGGGCGGGAAATTTCATGGCGACACCAGAAAATATTTCTTCACCGAAAGGGTGGTTGATCGCTGGAATAATCTTCCACAACAGGTAATTGAGGCCAGCAGCATGCCAGATTTTAAGAAAAGATGGGATTGGCATGTGGGTTCTCTTCATGGAGGTAGTTAGGGGGTGGGCCATTAGTGTGGGCAGACTAGATGGGCCGTGGCCCTTTTCTGCCATCATTTTCTATGTTTCTATGTTTCTAATAGTATGAGGAAGGATCTAGCAAAGCATGAAGAATAGTCTGAAATTTGGCAGCTAAGATTTAAGGCTAAGAAATGCAAGGTCATGCATTTGGGCTGCAAAATCCCTGGACATGTCCTCCTTTTTGAGGCCATGTCCGGGGGTCCGGATGGCTTTTCAAAACTCAGCACTTTGGCTTTTGAAAAGCTTCCCATCAAAATTGCGTCGGGAAAGGGCATCTGCGCATGCACGAATGCAATACCGTGACATCATTGCATTGCGTCCGTGCATGCGCGGATTCCATCTGGAGGCGGGACTGGGGGCGGAACTGGGCGGGCCTGGGGTTGTGGCCATGGGTCCGGATTTTTGGGGAAAATTTGGTAACTCTACTCTGTGTATGACTCTGGTGAGACCTCACTTAGAATATTGTGAACAATTCTGGAGGCCGCACCTTCAAAAAGGTATAAGCCTGATGGAGTCGGACCAGAGGAAGGCTGTTAAAATGGTTGGTGGTCTTTGTGATAAGGCGTATGGGGACAGACTTAAAGATCTCAATCTGTATACTTTGGAGGAAAGGTGGGAGAGGGGAGATATGATAGAGACGTTTAAATACCTACGTCATGTAAATGTGCATGAGTCGAGTCTCTTTCATTTGAAAGGAAGCTCTGGAATGAGAGGGCACAGGATGAAGTTAAGAGGTGATAGGCTCAGGAGTAATCTAAGGAAATACTTTTTTACAGAAAGGGTGGTAGATGTGTGGAATAGTCTCTCCTGGTAGAGGAGGGAGAGATATAGACTGTGCCAGGTTATGAAAATCTGTTCAAATGCCTGGACTGTCCTCTAAAAAGAGGACTTGTCCGACATCTGGTATCCCTATAATGTATATTCAGTGCAAAACCATGTGCGTGCCCTGGCGTGGTGTATCTAGAGCTAAATGGTGCTCCACTGACTACTAGAGTTTATGCAGGCCCCAGCTGATATTCTGCTGGGATCTGCATAAGTCAGGATTGTGTGTGTGTATTACCGTATTTTTCGCTTCATAAGACACACTTTTTCCACCCCAAAAATGTGGTGGAAATAAGGGTGCGTCCCATCCCCGTTACTTTATTTAGTTCCTCCGGCGATCCAGCGGTCCTGCCCTTCCCTCTGACTGACTCCCGAACTAACTGCAGCAGCGTCAGAGCGGGTAAAAGGCAGGCACGAGCTTGTTGCGCTCCTGCCTTGTCCCGCGTCGCTGAGTGGATGGCTGCTTCAGTTCTCATGAGAACTGAGGCAGCCATTCATGCAGCAACACGGGACAAGGCAAGAACGTGAAAAGCTTGTGCCTACCTTTTACCCGCTCTGAAGCTGCTGCAGCTAGTTTGGGAGTCAGCTGGAGGGAAGGGAAGGACTGCTGGACCGCCAGAGGAACTAAAATAAGGTTTGGGGAGTGAATGGGGGGTGCCCTGCCTGCCTGCTTGCTTGCTTGCCTGCTTCGGGGGGGGGGGGGGGGAGGCCTGCCTGCCTGCCTGTCACTAGGCCACTAGGTCTGCCTGTCACTATACCACTAGTCCTGCCTGCCACTAGGCCACTAGGCCTTCCTGCCCTGTGCCCTGTCCCTGCCTACCACTAGACCACCAGAAGGGGGACAGGGTACAGAGCCTGGCAGGGAGGGGGGACAGGGTGCAGAGCCAGGCAGGGAGAATTTGGTTCAGAATGGTTTTTTTTTCTTGTTTTCCTCCTCTAAATCTAGGGTGCATCTTATGGAGCGAAAAATACGGTATATTGGATTGTAATGTGTCTTGTATTCTACTTTTTACCCAAAGACTGCAAAGCAGATCTTTGCATAAAAGGGAATTGAACAAATTTAAAAAAAAAAAAATACCCAAAAACATCTTTCTGAGAAATTTAAAATTGTTGATTTTAAAATAGGCATGTTTTTAGCGCCTTCCGATGTGTAGGTTGTGGGTGTGGTATGTTGGAGGCAAGCTGTGGGTATATTGACTGAGAATTGAAATGTCCACAATGCCGGAAGATTTTGGCAACACCAAGTGTTATATCTCTTAGTCTTGTCCTCTCCTCTTGGCTCGTACAGTTCTCAGCAGACAAAAAATATCAGCCCTCAGGTTAGGCCCTTTTAGAGCGTGCAGGGCTTCTGCGGGCAGCATCCATTTTGCAAGCAGATCGAGTCTCTCATTGTGAGAAATCAGCTGAATTTGAGATGCAGTCTGAAGGCCACAAATCTTGACCTAGAATCCAGGTTGAATAGAAAACTTGATTGCCTTTGTTACAGATAAGCAAAAGTAAAAAAATGAAAAGAGGGAATTTAAGTCTGAATTCAAGATGGTAAGATTGAATCCAAGGAATTATTCCTCATGGACATGGAACAACTTGTCTTCCAACAACCTTCCGGCATCAAACATTAACCGTGATTTGGTTTAGCCTTACTTAGGATGTTTATTTTATGATGTTATAAATAATGAATCATAGTGAAGCATAAGCTTGATTATAAGGAAGTACCATTTAATTGCTAATATGCTCCGGGCCTGAGATTTTCATGCATTACAGGGATAAATGAAAGCCAATTCCAGAGTGCTTAGATTCCATGATAAAATATTAGCATTATCTGATATCTGGAAGGCTGATGTATGCATACCTGAAGGTACTCCAGCCTTAGGCCTGGCATAACTACAGTCACATACATCTGGTAGGGACCAACATAACGTACAGCAGTGCTTGTTAGCTCAGTCCTCAGGGCATAGCCAGCCAGTTGGGTTTTCAGGATATCCACAATGAATCTTCGTGATTAAGAAATGTTTTTTCAGTCTACGTATGCTGAGGAAAGCCAGACATCTTTTTCATCAGTACCATTTTTCCATTCTGGTTCAGTCGATTATTTTATTCCATCTTGACTATTGTAATGCCCTTTATCTTGGTATTACAAAAACCTGTCTTTCTAGACCAGTGGTTCCCAAACCTGTCCTGGAGGACCACCAGGCCAATCGGGTTTTCAGGCTAGCCCTAATGAATATGCATGGACTAGATTTGCATGCCTATCACTTCCATTTTATGCAAATCTCTCTCATGCATATTCATTAGGGCTAGCCTGAAAACCCGATTGGCCTGGTGGTCCTCCAGGACAGGGTTGGGAACCACTGTTCTAGACTACAATTGCTGCTAGATTGATTTTTGGGAAATCTAAGTTTGATCATGTAACACCATTGCTTTTTAACCTTCATTGACTCCCTGTATATTTTATGTTCAAATCTGTTTTATTATGCAAAACAACAGAAAGAGTCCAGTTCAAATGTGCCTGTGTCATTTTTAAAATTCTTTTTGGTATTTTTACCTCCTTTATAGCAGGGGTCTCCAAAGTCCTTCATTGAGGGCCGAATCCAGTCGGGTTTTCAGGATTTCCCCAATGAATATGCATTGAAAGCAGTGCATGCACATAGATCTCATGCATATTCATTGGGGAAATCCTGAAAACCCGACTGGATTGCAGCCCTCAAGGAGGGACTTTGAGATCCCTGATTATAATGAACTAGGCATGATACAAAATGGAAATGGATGGGGTTACATTGCTTAAAATAAAAATGAGATGGTAGAGGAAAAAAACATAAGGGTGAGAGGAGAGTGTAGGTTAAGCCAGGGGTGGGCAACTCCGTTCCTCGAGGGTCGGAATCCAGTCGGTTCTTCAGGATTTCCCCAATGAATATGCATGAGATCTATGTGCATGCACTGCTTTCAATGCATATTCATTGGGGAAATCCTGAAAAACCGACTGGATTCGGCCCTCAAGGAGGGACTTTGGAGACCCCTGCTTTATAGATTCTCTTTTGCAAGAGGCGACCAACAACTTAAGCTATCCTGTCCATCTAGTTAAGGCAGTGGTTCCCAAACCTGTCCTGGGGGACCCCCAGCCAGTCAGATTTTCAAGATATCCCTAATGAATATGCATGAGAGAGATTTGCATATAATGGAAGTGACAGGTATGCAAATCTCTCTCATGCATATTCATTAGGGATATCTTGAAAACCTGACTGGCTGGGGGTCCCCCAAGGCAGGTTTGGGAACCACTGAGTTAAGGTATCAAAAGAATCAAGGTTTTTTGGCCAATCTCTGTCCAAGTTTACCCAACTTTGGAATGATCTTCCACTTTTTTTGCAAAGCTCTAACTCCCTTTTCTTTTTTCATAAATCCCTGAAAACTATTCTCTTCGCTAAACATTTTGGTAATTAACTTCCTTGCTAACTTTCATTTTCTATTTTTTAGCCTAACCTAATTTACTGTGAACCGAGTCGAGCTCTCCTGGATTGAAGTCTCGGTATATAAAACTAAGCGTTAGATTAGATTAGATAGATTTGCATTCTAACATGGCAGTGTATGCAAATTCATCTCATGTATATTCTTTGTGGGTATCCTGAAAGCAGAATAGGGTATCCTGAAAAGAGTGCCCCTAGGACTGGATTGAGAAGCACTGACTTTTCTAGGTTGTGTGTGTAAGTTGAAGAAGCTTCTACGTCCCACCTCGTTCACTTGCGTTTACGTGCTATGTTATCTACGGGCGGTTTGTGCTCCCTTATGGAATAGCACTTAGGCATACTACCAGTATGTACGTGCATAAAGTGTACATTTACTTGTGAAAGTACTAGTATTGAAAGGGTACACAATCATGAGCTCCCAGTTATAGACTTGCCCTTTATATGACTATATAAGGATGTCGGAACGGGGGAAGTCATGAGGCTGATGGCCTCCTCAAAGATTAGTGGTTGCCAGTTGGTTCCCGGTGCTGTACTTTTAAATCTTCAGGCAGGCCTACCCTGGAATCCTTCATTCTACTTCTGGGGGCAGGCTTGCTCATTGACACTGAGCGGTGGCTGCCTTAAGATTAAAAAGCACAGCGCCGGGAGGACATGGATGGGAAAGTCGGGAGCTATTGAGAAGCTGTGCCGCAGGATTCTTCTGGCTAGGGTGGAGCCCTGGACCCCACCCCCAACAAAACAGCATTGTAATGCCTATGCTAAGGGACTGGAGGGGTTGCTGTACAGTGAGAGGCTAGAGAAACTTATCCCTTGAAAAGAGAAGACAGAGAGGGGACATGATCGAAACATTCAAGATATTGAAGGGAATTGACTTAGTAGAGAAAGAGAGATTGTTCACCCTCTCCAAGGTGGAGAGAACGAGAGGGCACTCGCTAAAGTTAGAAGGGGACAGATTCCGTACAAACGTAAGGCAGTTCTTCTTCACCCAGAGAGTGGTAGAAATCTGGAACGCTCTTCCAGAGGCTGTTAGAGGGGAATGCACTCTCCAGGGATTCAAGACAAGGTTAGACAAGTTCCTGTTGAACCAGAATGTACGCAGGTAAGGCTAGACTCAAATAGGGCACTAGTTTTTGACCTAAGGGCCGCCGCGTGAACGGACTGCTGGGCACGATGGACCACTGGTCTGACTTATGTTCTTTATACTCATTCTGCACCAGGACTAGCTTGCCTGATGAAGTATGATCATGTGACTCCTTTTTACTGTGAGTTGTGTTGGCTCCTATGGAAGCCCATGTCACCTTCAAACTAGGATGCTTATGTTACAACGTTGCATTTGAATTTGCCCCATTATACCTAGTCGATAGATTCCTCATAGCTTCCTATAAGAATAGCAGAAAGTCACACACCCTTTTTGTTTTTCATCAGTCAAGGGATGTAAAAGTAAGAATTTTCTTGAACACACTCTATCATATCGAGCAGCTCATTATATTATTACATTACATTACATTAGGGATTTCTATTCCGCCATTACCTTGCAGTTCAAGGCGGATTACAAAAGAATTATCCAAGATGTATTACAACAAGAACTTACAAAAAAAAAAAAAATTGGTCATTTTCAAAAAGAGTGAGAAATGGGTAAGGTTATTTGTTTGGGGTAGTTGGCTTTGGTGAGAGATGGAGTTTGAGACTTGTGGTATTTCATTTTTCAGAGTTTTCTTGAAGAGTATGGTCTTTATTTCTTTTCTAAAAGTCTTGTAGTCAAGGGATGCCGTCAGTAGATTGGCGATTATGATAGAGATTTTCAACCTTTATTGCAGTGGTTCCCAACCCTGTCCTGGAGGACCACCAGACCAGTCGGGTTTTCAGGATAACCCTAATGAATATGCCTGAGAGAGATCTGCATATAATGGAGGTGCCAGGCATGCAAATCTGCTCCAGGACATGGTTGGGAACCACTGCTCTATTGCATACAGCTTGTTCTTATGAACAATTTAGAAAACAACTGAAAACTGTTCTCTTTTCAAAATTCTTGACCTAATACTCTTTACTCTATTATTGCAATAAGCTTTTGCAAACCGCATTGAACTTATAGTTATGCGGTCTACAAATCCGGTGTTATGTTATGTTAGTAACTAAATCAGTTCCTGATATCTTTAACTGTATGACCAAATCTAAATCTGAGCTGGATGTTTTGCGGAAAACATCAACAAATTGAGTAGCATGCATATTAGACCAAAACAATTTTTTTTTAATACATCAGATGAATGAGGGGGGGGGGGGAAGGGATCAAGGGGAGGGGGGTGTAGAAAGGAATGGATTAGGTCATATGGAAATATATTTTGGAGGAATGATAGAAATATGTATGGAAATATTATTATTGTGAATTTAATTGTATTGAGTATCTCTTTGCATTATATTATTGTATATTTATTTGATTCCTTCAATAAAATGTTATAAATTTAAATGCACCAAATTAAATCAAGGGCTCCTTTTACTAAGCTGAGCTAGCGGTTTTAGTGTATACTAGCTGATGCCCCGGCGTTGCACGGGTATTTAATTATAGCAATAACACTGTAAATGGATTTAAATAAAGATACTTTATAGTGGTGAATGAAATAATTTTGTTACAGCTTTATAAAAAGTAAAATATTCAAAGTATAATGTGAAATATTTGACAAAATGAATACAATTCAACTAACACAAAAATTGATTATAAACAAACATTTTTAGTTTCACCTCCAGGAGCAAGAACATATACATTCTTGGGTGAACCCACCCTTCCCACGTGTGCAGGTGGGCTGCGAGACCCCCAGAACATATCACCCCAGGTAGTGAGGGATCTGCATACCAAGTTTCGTTCAAATCGGTCACACAGCTTTGTACATTTTTTCCAATGACTTGAATGGGTGAAATCTGATTTTCTGTTTGTAGCTCCGACCACGTGTGCAGGTGGGCCGCGAGACCCCCAGAACATATCACCCCAGGTAGTGAGGGATCTGCATACCAAATTTTGTTCAAATCGGTCCCACAGCTTCTTACATTTTTTCCATTGACTTGAATGGGTGAAATCTGATTTTCTGTTTGTAGCTCCGCCCACGTGTGCAGGTGGGTCGCGAGACCCCCAGAACATATCACTCCCGGTAGTGAGGGATCTGCATACCAATTTTCGTTCAAATCGGTCCCACAGCTTTTTACATTTTTTCCATTGACTTGAATGGGTGAAATCTGATTTTCTGTTTGTAGCTCCGCCCACGTGTGCATGTGGGCCGCAAGACCCCCAGAACATATCACCCCTGGTAGTGAGGGATCTGCATACCAATTTTCGTTCAAATCGGTCCCACAGCGTTTTACATTTTTTCCATTGACATGAATGGGTGAAATCCGATTTTCTGTTTGTAGCTCTGCCCATGTGTGCAGGAGGGCCGCGAGACCCCCAGAACATATCACCCCAGGTAGTGAGGGATCTGCATACCAATTTTCGTTCAAATCGGTCCCACAGCTTTTTACATTTTTTCCATTGACTTGAATGGGTGAAATCTGATTTTCTGTTTGTAGCTCCGTCCACGTGTGCATGTGGGCCGCAAGACCCCCAGAACATATCACCCCTGGTAGTGAGGGATCTGCATACCAATTTTCGTTCAAATCGGTCCCACAGCGTTTTACATTTTTTCCATTGACATGAATGGGTGAAATCCGATTTTCTGTTTGTAGCTCCGCCCATGTATGCAGGAGGGCCGCGAGACCTCCAGAACATATCACCCCAGGTAGTGAGGGATCTGCATACCAAGTTTCGTTCAAATTGGTCAAGACGTTTTTGAATTACTGTGAGAATGGCAGCTTTTTACATTTTTTCCATTGACATGAATGGGTGAAATGTGATTTTCTGTTTGTAGCTCCGCCCACGTGTGCAGGTGGGCCGCAAGACCCCCAGAACATATCACCCCAGGTAGTGAGGGATCTGCATACCAAGTTTCGTCTAAATTGGTCACAGTGAGAACGGCAGCTTTTTACATTTTTTCCATTGACATGAATGGCTGAAATCTGATGTTCTGTTTGTAGCTCCGCCCACGTGTGCAGGTGGGCCGCGAGACCCCCAGAACATATCACCCCAGGTAGTGAGGGATCTGCATACCAAGTTTCGTCTAAATTGGTCACAGTGAGAATGGCAGCTTTTTACATTTTTTCCATTGACATGAATGGGTGAAATCTGATTTTCTTTTGTAGCTCTGCCCACGTGTGCAGGTGGGCCGCGAGACCCCCAGAACATATCACCCCAGGTAGTTGGAATTACTGTGAGAATGGCAGTTTTTTACATTTTTTCCATTGACATGAATGGGTGAAATCTGATTTTCTGTTTGTAGCTCCGCCCATGTGTGCAGGTGGGCCGCGAGACCCCCAGAACATATCATCCCGGGTAGTGAGGGATCTGCATACCAAGTTTCGTTCAAATCGGTCAAGCCATTTTTGCGTGATCGCGGCACATACATACATACATCCGATTTTATATATATAGATTTAGCGCATGCTACATTGTCACGGGCGCTACACGCTAATGCCTCCAAACAGCTGGCGTTAGTATTTTCCGCATTTCGCAGGGGTTAGCGCATGCTAAACACGCTAGCGCAGCGTAGTAAAAGGAGCCCCAAGTACACAATGCTAGAGGACACTGAATTAACAAAGAAAGGTCATAAAAAGAAGCATTACGATAGCTCAGTCAGAAGCACTGAAAGTGATAGAAATAGTAATCACAACTACCTTCAAGGAAACATTGTAACTGAGCCGGCTCATAGAACACATAAGAATTATTATCCAGGGAAATAACACGTTTATAAGAATATCTCAACAGCAATTTGCACCTGAAGACATAACTTGGTGATGATAGGTAAGGAATTTCTTTTTCTTTTTTTTTATTATTCTATGTCTATCCAGAAAATTACAAACAGTCGATCAAAAAAAAAAAAACCAACACAACAATATTGCAGCAAAAGTGTTATTAATCTGAAGGAAGAAATGAAGACAAACAAAACCAATGGACATTGAGGCCCTGATTCTGTAAGCGGTGCCCGCTGTCTGTCAATCACCGACAGGCACCTTTTCCAGAAATGCGGCTCCCAAGGACCTTAGGCGACGGCTTGTAGGCCAGGGGTTTACAGGCCTCTATTTCCGGCACCCGGGTCCTTTCCAAATCGTAGTTCGTGGCGTATAGTGACAACAAAGTCCAGTGCCGCCCCCTAAACTTGCCCACTTCCGGGTTTCGACGTCACTAAGCACCCCTAGCCTCCAGGGACCTATCCGCTGGTCCCAGAGGCTGCGTAGCAGGGTTTAATTAAATTTTAATGGCCCAATCAATTCTCTTGCCACCTAGATCCAATTAAACCAATTAAGGGCTCCTATTATCAAGATGCGCTATGAGGGTTAGCGCGTCGGACATTTCATCACGTGCTAACCCCCGCGGCACACCCAAAAACTAACGCCTCGTCCATGGAGGTGTTAGCGACTAGCGCGGCAGGCGGTTGAACGCGCGGTATTCCGCGCGTTAAACCGCCTACCGCAGCTTGATAAAAGGAGCCCTAAGTTAGGTGGAGGTAAGGTAGCTATCGCTGCCTAAATTTTGGCAGCTTTTGTAGAATCTGACCCTTATCTCTGAAGTATTTTGGTCAAGTTCAAACTATGTATCAAATGAAACATCTACAGGACTCTCATAGTCCTTCTGAGTTGGAAGATGCTAGTTATATATCTTTGGCAAAGGATAACATCCAGAGTCCGGATATTTACATGACCCCGAGAACCTATAAAATGTTTCCTTAGGTATAAACTTCAACATCTGGGGAAATTCAAAATTCTCAAGTTCAAATGTCTAGTAAAGTTATCCTAATGTACGAGCTTATGATGAAGAAGCAACTTATTCCGAGGAAATAATGCTTGAAGTTGCTTAACTTGTTGAACTTGAGTTCTCAGTTCCTTAGCATTGAAAGAGACATAAGGGCCCTATTACTAAAGAGCAATATGATTTTACACTTATCGTAAACCGAAAGCAAAAATTAACATGTGGTGACTGTAAAGTCTGCATAGTAAATACAGGGGGGCCTGCCTAGCATCTGCTCCACATTTGTCATAGAACATAAGAAATGCCGCTGCTGGGTCAGACCAGTGGTCCATCGTGCACAGCAGTCCGCTCACACGGAGGCCCTTTAGTCAAAGACCAGTGGCCTAACTGAGACTAGCCCTACCTGCGAACGCTCTTGTTCAGCAGGAACTTGTCTAACTTTGTCTTGAATCCCTGGAGGGTGTTTTCCCCTATAACAGCCTCCGGAAGAGCGTTCCAGTTTTCTACCACTCTCTGGGTGAAGAAGAACTTCATGTTTGTACGGAATCTATCCCCTTTCAACTTTAGAGAGTGCCCTCTCGTTCTCCCTACCTTGGAGAGGGTGAACAACCTGTCTTTATCTACTAAGTCTATTCCCTTCAGTATCTTGAATGTTTTGATCATGTCCCCTCTCAATCTCCTCTGTTCGAGGGAGAAGAGGCCCAGTTTCTCTAATCTTTCACTGTACGGCAGCTCCTCCAACCTCTTAACCATCTTGGTTGCTGTTTTCTGGACCCTTTCAAGTATTACCGTGTTCTTCTTCATGTACGGCAACCAGTACTGGACGCAGTACTCCAGGTGAGGGCGCACCATGGCCCAGTACAGCGGCATCATAACCTTCTCCGATGTGTTCGTGATGCCCTACTTTAGTGTTCCTAGCATTCTGGTCACTCTTTTTGCCGCTGCTGCACTTACATAGTAACATAGTAACATAGTAGATGACGGCAGATAAAGACCCGAATGGTCCATCCAGTCTGCCCAACCTGATTCAATTTAAATTTTTTTTTTTTTCTTCTTAGCTATTTCTGGGCGAGAATCCAAAGCTTTACCCGGTACTGTGCTTGGGATCCAACTGCCGAAATCTCTGTTAAGACTTACTCCAGCCCATCTATACCCTCCCAGCCATTGAAGCCCTCCCCTGCCCATCCTCCTCCAAACGGCCATACACAGACACAGACCGTACAAGTCTGCCCAGTAACTGGCCTAGTTCAATCTTTAATATTATTTTCTGATTCTAAATCTTCTGTGTTCATCCCACACTTCTTTCAACTCAGTCACAGTTTTACTCTCCACCACCTCTCTCGGGAGTGCATTCCAGGCATCCACCACCCTCTCAGTAAAGTAGAATTTCCTAACATTGCCCCTGAATCTACCACCCCTCAACTTCAAATTATGTCCTCTGGTTTTACCATTTTCCTTTCTCTGGAAAAGATTTTGTTCTACGTTAATACCCTTTAAGTATTTGAACATCTGAATCATATCTCCCCTGTCTCTCCTTTCCTCTAGGGTATACATATTCAGGGGGCTTCCAGTCTCTCCTCATACGTCTTCTGGCGCAAGCCTCCTATCATTTTCGTCGCCCTCCTCTGGACCGCCTCAAGTCTTCTTACGTCTTTCGCCAGATACGGTCTCCAAAACTGAACACAATACTCCAAGTGGGGCCTCACCAATGACCTGTACAGGGGCATCAACACCTTCTTCCTTCTACTGACTACGCCTCTCTTTATACAGCCCAGAATCCTTCTGGCAGCAGCCACTGCCTTGTCACACTGTTTTTTCGCCTTTAGATCTTCGGACACTATCACCCCAAGGTCCCTCTCCCCGTCCGTGCATATCAGCTTCTCTCCTCCCAGCATATACGGTTCCTTCCTATTATTAATCCCCAAATGCATTACTCTGCATTTCTTTGCATTGAATTTTAGTTGCCAGGCATTAGACCATTCCTCTAACTTTTGCAGATCCTTTTTCATATTTTCCACTCCCTCTTCGGTGTCTACTCTGTTACAAATCTTGGTATCATCTGCAAAAAGGCACACTTTTCCTTCTAACCCTTCAGCAATGTCACTTACATACATATTGAACAGGATTGGCCCCAGCACCGAACCCTGAGGGACTCCACTAGTCACCTTTCCTTCCTTCGAGCGACTTCCATTAACTACCACCCTCTGGCGTCTGTCCAACAGCCAGTTTCTGACCCAGTTCACCACTTTGGGTTCTAACTTCAGCCCTTCAAGTTTGTTCAACAGCCTCCTATGAGGAACTGTATCAAAGGCTTTGCTGAAATCCAAGTAAATTACATCTAGCATATGTCCTCGATCCAGCTCTCTGGTCACCCAATCAAAAAATTAAATCAGGTTCATTTGGCACGATTTACCTTTTGTAAAGCCATGTTGCCTCGGATCCTGTAACCCATTAGATTCAAGGAAGTACACTATCCTTTCTTTCAGCAACACTTCCATTATTTTTCCAACAACTGAAGTGAGGCTCACCAGCCTGTAGTTACCTGCTTCATCCCTGTGACCACTTTTATGAATAGGGACCACATCCGCTCTACTCCAATCCCCAGGAATCACTCCCGTCTCCAGAGATTTGTTGAACAAGTCTTTAATAGGATTCGCCAGAACCTCTCTGAGCTCCCTTAGTATCCTGAGATGGATCCCGTCTGGTCCCATCGCTTTGTCCACCTTCAGTTTTTCAAGTTGCTCATAAACACCCTCCTCCGTGAACGGCGCAGAATCTACTCCATTTTCTCGTGTAACTTTGACAGACAATCTCAGTCCTTCTCCAGGATTTTCTTCTGTGAACACAAAACAGAAGTATTTGTTTAGCACATTTGCTTTCTCCTCATCACTCTCCACATATTTGTTCCCAGCATCTTTTAGCCTAGCAATTCCATTTTTTATCTTCCTCCTTTCACTAATATATCTGAAAAAATTTTTATCTCCCTTTTTTACATTTTTAGCCATTTGTTCTTCCGCCTGTGCCTTCGCCAAACGTATCTCTCTCTTGGCTTCTTTCAGTTTCACCCTGTAGTCCTTTCTGCTCTCCTCTTCTTGGGTTTTTTTATATTTCATGAACGCCAACTCTTTCGCCTATATTTTCTCAGCCACTAGGTTGGAGAACCATATCGGCTTCCTTTTTCTCTTGTTTTTATTGATTTTCTTCACATAAAGGTCCGTAGCCATTTTTATCGCTCCTTTCAGCTTAGACCACTGTCTTTCCACTTCTCTTATGTCCTCCCATCCTAACAGCTCTTTCTTCAGGTACTTTCCCATTGCATTAAAGTCCGTACGTTTGAAATCTAGGACTTTAAGTATCGTGCGGCCGCTCTCCACTTTAGCCGTTATATCAAACCAAACCGTTTGATGATCGCTACTACCCAGGTGAGCACCCACTCGAACATTAGAGATACTCTCTCCATTTGTGAGGATCAGATCCAATATCGCTTTTTCCCTTGTGGGTTCCGTCACCATTTGTCTGAGCAGAGCCTCTTGAAAGGCATCCACAATCTCCCTACTTCTTTCCGATTCCGCAGACGGAACATTCCAGTCCGCATCCAGCAGGTTGAAATCTCCCAACAGCAGGACCTCCTCTTTCCTTCCAAACTTTTGGATATCCACAATCAGATCCTTATCAATTTGCTGCGATTGAGTCGGAGGTCTGTAGACTACACCCACGTAGATAGAAGTTCCATCTTCTCTTTTCAGAGCAATCCATATCGCTTCTTCCTCTCCCCAGGTCCCTTGCATTTCGGTCGCTTGGATATTGATCTTTACATTGAGAGCTACTCCTCCACCTTTATGACCATCTCTGTCCTTCCTAAAAAGATTATATCCCGGTATGTTTGCATCCCATCCATGTGATTCACTGAACCATGTCTCTGTGATAGCAACAATATCTAGATCTGCCTCTAATATCAGGGCTTGCAGATCATGAACTTTGTTGCTTAGACTGCGAGCATTTGTGGTCATCACTTTCCAGCTATTTTTCAGCGATAATCTCCTTTTTCGTATGGATTTTTGTGTCGTTTCACTTTCCGTTGCAATACTAAGAAATGAGTTGCTGATATTGCTTATGTTGCAGCCTTTACTACTATCACATCTTTTCTTTTGCCGGGGGTGGTCTCTATAATTGTCCTTCGTACATACACCACCCCCACCTTCTAGTTTAAATGCCTAGAAAAATATTGTCTAAATTTCTCTGCAAGGTTTCTTTTTCCTGCTGTAGTAATATGTAGCCCATCAGTGCAATATAGCTTCTTGTCCTTCCATGTATTTCCCCATCCTCCTATGTACCTGAAGCCTTCTTGATGACACCAGGCTCTGAGCCATCTATTAAAGTCCTCTGTGTTTTTCACTCTTTGCTCTCCTTTTCCATATGCAGGCAGTATTTCAGAAAAAGCTAAAGTCTTTACAAAAGGTTTCACGCCCTCACCAAGCTCCCGAAAAGCTTTCTGTGCTGCTTTCTGTGCACTTAGAGTATAGAGTGTTACCGCAGAGTCAGTCTCCCAATATTAAATGATGACGCCTAGCAATAATACCATGACACTACCTCTAAGGGTCATGGTGGCCATTTTATGGTAAATGAAAGGTTTATTCAAATGAAATATCCAAATATAAAAACATAAAAGCTCAATATATCAGAAGTTACACAAACCACCAATTGCTCATAGACATAGTAACATATACCCAACCCAACACAGTGCATGTTTCGGCGTCTTTGCCTTCGTCAGGGGTCCTTTAAAAGGAAAAATGAATCAAATGAAAATTTGGAAAAATTATTATAATTACATTGCATTATATTGGTGTCTTCTATCCCGCCAATATATTTCAGTTCTAGGCGGTTTACAACAATAATTGGCCTGGGCATTCCCAGGGAGATTACAAGGTTGATAGATATAGCATGCATTGGGATCTGGGAAGGGTCGATATGGTTTGGTTAGATCATTTGTCAAATTTCTTGAGTAATATTAAAAAAGGTGTAAGCAGTAAGGGATTATCGCCTTGAAAAACATGAAATATGTTGGCTTAAACATTTCTACATCTCGACCACAAAGCTAAGTACTTTTAAAGTATATATAAAAATAGATTAAAAATTGAACACTTTTTGAAAAGGATTCAATGAAGAGTTGACCCATAAAGCCTTGGACTATGAAAGTTTATTGAGTCCCTGGTGGTGCCATTGATAACCAAAATAATGATATAGAGAGGTTTAATGAGAAGCATAAGGGATACTGTTTTTGAGTTGGCAACAGTTCTCAAATGATTGCATTCACAGTACAGACATAACCATGACTTAGGTAATCCAGCTTTTGCATCGCAGGTCTGAACATGATTGAAAGTATAGCATTTGAGTATCAGTGGGTATCACAGATTAGTTTTACTAGGAATGATATTTGACTTTTAGTATGTAGCACATTTAAGTTGTGCTCGGAGTGTGTAGTAAGTTAGGTAGGTATTTAAATTATATTTGGATGGCAATTGGGTCACAGTGGGAGTCCATTTGGTGTACCAGGAGATGTCTTTGAGATCCATCAGTCGGGAGTGGAGGTATTGACACCTCTCTCCAGAGGTCAAGGCTATACCTTATGACTGAACCAGCCAGTTTGCTCCCAGATATGTATTGATCAAAGCTGGTTATCTCCGTTGGTTGCAGTGGAGGGATCAGATAGTAGCTCAAAGGTTGCTGTGAAAACTATCTTTAATGCAGATCCTCTACAACAGTGGTCTCAAACTCAAATCCTTTGCAGGGCCACATTTTGGATTTGTAGATACTTGGAGGGCCTCAGAAAAAATAGTTAATGTCTTATTAAAGAAATGACAATTTTGCATGAGGTAAAACTCTTGATAGTTTATAAATCTTTCCTTTTGGCTAAGTCTTAATTATAATATTGTAATTTATAGCTAAAGAGACATATGATCAAGAAACTGTTTTATTTTACTTTTGTGATTATGATAAACAGACCGAGGGCCTCAAAAATAGTACCTGGCGGGCTGCGGGTTTGAGACCTCTGCTCTACAACCTCCCTCTTAGAACCAGGTTTACTGAAAATTAGGCACTAGGCCAGCATTCCTCCCCTGAAGAGTCACTTGTGGAATCTGATCTCTTAAGAAAGTTCAGTTTCCTGTAAGGCTATTCTTATGTTCCTTTCCTTTTCAGAGCAAACAGAGAGCACTTGCCTCATGAGAGAGCAGAAAACAAAAAAGGCAAAGTTCAACCCACAAGAGATTCTTATCCAAGCTCCTAGACTACCAAGTAGCTTCAAAAGATCCAGAGTGGAGTCTAGTCCGCTCCTCAACTTCTTATATGCATTTTAGGAAACTCCTAAAAACATTCCTCTTCTCAAATTAAATCATCCTAATTAACAACTTATTTTTCCTCATTATCGAGAAAACTCTCCCATTCTTTATCCATCCTTACTTTTCAAATGTTACAAGTTTTAATTTGTCACACTTGATGTTATTATTTACAACATCTGTTGCGTTGTTTTTATCCTGTAAACCGCTTCAGACTATATGACTTATGTGGTATATAAATAAAAAAGTATGTTATGTTATGAACAACCTGTTTATAACCCAACAAGGATCTGAGTTTCAGCATCAGCAGATGCCTTCATCAAGGGACACTCAATCGTGGTTAAAAAGGCTGGTTTAGCAACAACGGTAAATCTTTTCAGCATCAAGTAAGAAGTATTTTAGAAAGTAAAAAGCCTTTATTATGTTAAAAACGAGTATCCAACAGGGCCATGTTTTGAAATTTCTTCATTAGGGTTGTCCCAAATGCATGGTGATATACAGTATGTTAAATAGCCCATCCGCCAATATTAAACATTCCTTTTTTCTTAAAATAAAGGACAAGAAGGGTATCTTCAAAAGAGATATTTAAGACCAAGCAAAATCTGGAACTTCAGTTTAATACCAGCAAAGGACCCTCTTCCATTGGGTAATAACTACTCTATTGCACCCTCACCATTGCCTTGCCAAAGACATGTTGATACAATGTCCATGTCAGGTACTTGTATTTAACCTAATTAAGGATTGTTGCAGTCACATCTTTTGTTTGATCCTTCACCTCTTTTTCTGTGGACTAATATTTGGGGTTGACACGGAGACCCACACAGTGTTTCCAGCTGAGATGCCATCTTGGGTCTCGCCAGGTGGACATTTTTCGGGAAGCTAGCATACTCTTTCCAAAGGCTGATACAGTACCAGCACTATTGCTCCAGTAACAAAATCAATAAAAAATTAAGGGGTCCTTTTACTAAGGTGCGCTAATTGATTTAGCACGCGCTATGATTAATGCACGCTAAATGCTAAGGCGCCCATAGAATATAATGGGCGCCTTAGCATTTAGCGTACGTTAATTGCAAGCGCACAGTACGTTGATTAGCCTGTGCTAAATCAGTTAGCACACCTTAGTAAAAGGACCCCTAAATGAAAGTTCCCAAAGATGACTTGAAAAATGATACAAAACAAACAATTTTGGGCTGCGCATACATGCTAAAGTTGACTATTAGTTGGAAGAGCACAGCATTAGGAGAACGCAATGGAGCTTTCAATCTCTTACTGGTCTCATAATTCCATTTAAGGGCTTTCTCAGTAACAGTAGAGAATGCGTTTTTATTGGATCAGATTCCAAACCACTCTAGCTTCATTTTCGCCAAGAGCAATTTTGCCCATTTTAACTGCTGAGGTCCATTCAAACTTAGCATTGGGTGTGTGCACTGGAATGCATTTCAGTTGAAATTGATTCACGTCCTGCTTTTCAGTACATAAGAACATAAGAATTGCCGCTGCTGGGTCAGACCGGTGGTCCATCGTGCCCAGCAGTCCGCGGCGGCCCTTAGGTCAAAGACCAGTGCTCTAAATGAGTCCAGCCTCACCTGCGTACGTTCCGGTTCAGCAGGAACTTGTCCAACTTTGTCTTGAATCCCTGGAGGGTGTTTTCTCCTATGACTGTCTCCGGAAGAGCGTTGCAGTTTTCCACCACTCTCTGGGTGAAGAAGAACCTCCTTACGTTTGTACGGAATCTATCCCCTTTTAACTTTGGAGAGTGCCCTCTCATTCTCTCTACTTTGGAGAGGGTGAACAACCTGTCTTTATCTACTAAGTCTATTCCCTTCAGTATCAGATGGAATTTTTCCTGGATTTATTTAGGTTGATTTAATTGAGACTAGCCTTACCTGCGTACGTTCCGGTCTAGCAGGAACTTGTCCAACTTTGTCTTGAATCCCCGGAGGGTGTTTTCCCTTATGACAGACTCCAGAAGAGTGTTCCAGTTTTCTACCACTCTCTGGGTGAAGAAGAACTTCCTTAGGTTTGTACGGAATCTATCCCCTTTCAACTTTAGAGAGTGCCCTCTCGTTCTCCCTACCTTGGAGAGGGTGAACAACCTGTCTTTATCTACTAAGGGCTCCTTTTATTAAACCGCGCTAACGGTTTAACTCACGTAATAGCGCACGTTAAACCGCCGGCCGCGCTAGCCGCTAACGCCTGCCTTGAGCAGGCGATAGTTTTTTGGCCAGCACGGGGGTTAGCGCGTGATTAAAAGTCACGCACGTTAACCCCGCTAGCACGGCTTGATAAAAGGAGCCCTAAGTCTATTCCCTTCATTATGAGATGGAATTTTTTTCTGGATTTATTTAGGTCGATTTAAATTTCGGCTTACCATATGGCTCCAGAAAAAAAAGGAGGACGTATTGAAACTTCTGGGTTTTACTTCCCTGGAAGTAAAACCTGGACGTCTCAATCCGGCCTCCTTTTTTTTCTGGAGCCATATGGTAAACCTATTTATATTCAAAATCAATTTATTCTAGTTGGCTTTAACGTTAATGCCAAAAAGATGAAAAGGGCAGTACTGAAATGAGAACAAATTATTCCTGGGAGTTATGAGAGGACCTTGGGTTTTTGTTTGTTTGTTTGGATCTAGTAAATGTATTTGAACAACAAAACAACTGGAGAATGATGTTAAATGGGAGAAAAAAAAAGGTCATGTCTGATTTCCATAACCAAACATTACATTACATATACACCACCATTGAATTAAACATTTGAACTGATCACAAAGGGAAATCCATTCATTCTGGTATAAGGAAGAACTGGGACCTAAGAGGCAATGGAATTGTCTTAAATATTTAATTGAAAGGTTGATGTGGAAGAGCATTTTTACCCCAAATTCTATACATGAGGCCAGATTCTGTAAACAGTGCTGTGATCGCATGTCAATCATGAAACGACGAAGTTTATAGAATCATGGTTTTTGTCAATGATAGACACTGCAAATGTAGGCCAGGGTTTGAAAGGCCTATAGTACATTTTCAGTGTCTAACTTTGATGAGAATCGTGTCTACGGAGGTGACTTAGAACACCTAATGTTGTTTCCAGTGTTAACCATGCCTACTTTGCCTTAGGTTTCCTATGGTGCCTCCGTAGACGAAGGCGCCTACATTTTTGTTTTTAAATGATTCTTAATACACTTTTAAATGGATTTACCTTTTAAGTTAGGTGCCAGTAGGGCACCTACCAGCACCTAACTTCAGGTGCAGTTTATAGACTATGGGCACCAATCCAAGATGTGTGCTCAGCTAAATTGGCTAATGAACCAATAAGTGCTAATTCGACATCAATTTGAATTTGCACATACATTCTGCTATGCATTCTTCTATAACAATATGTTCCCAAATCCCATAGCATGCAACTCAAAAAGGGGGTGTGGCCATGGGAGGGTCAGAACATTCCTATCATTTGTGTGCAGTGTTATAGGTTACCGGGGATGTGTGCTAAAATTGAGTGCGGGGAATTACATTTTTTTTCTGACAGAACATCTAGAGCAGGGATCTCAAAGTCCCTCCTCGAGGGCCGCAATCCAGTCGGGTTTTCAGGATTTCCCCAATGAATATGCATTGAAAGCAGTGCATGCACATAGATCTCATGCATATTCATTGGGGAAATCCTGAAAACCTGACTGGATTGCGGCCCTCAAGAGAGACTCTGAGACCCCTGATCTAGAGGGAGTGGTAATACAGGCTTGTCTTTAGAACAGAGCACACGTCCCTCAAGGAGTTTTGTCTTCAGTCACCAGAGAGGGGGTTGCAGAACACAGAGAGGAACTCCTGCACCTGGACGTTGGGGGCGTGGTAGTGACTTCTTAAATGTCAAAGCAGATCTGTTAGAGAGGGAAAGGACAAGCCAGCAGTAGTGCAGGAAGCTCTCAGGGCTGAGAGGTCAAGCTGAGACAGAGCTCCCAGTCGTTATGGAACTGGAAGAAGCTGGAGAAAAGGCTAGAAGTACAGAGAGCTTGGTAAATCAGACCATCGAGGTAGAGCTGTGCATGGACCTGCTAAGCCAGGAACATCAGGACATGGAAATCTGCTGAGACAATTAAGGCAAGTGAGAATTAATACGTTCCCACACTGTATAGCTGAAGTTTTTCTATGAGGGAAAAGACTTTCATTTTTACCTGCTGGCAACCCCTGGGAAAAATGACTATTTGCCACAAAAAAACTGTGAGAAAGCAGTTGAAGGGTTTTTTTTCCCCCCCTTGACTTGTGTTTCTCACCTTGCAGGAAAAGGTATGCCAGCACAAGCCCAGAGAGTGGTAAGCTCTGTGCAGCATTGTGTTGGGAATAAGGGCTTATTAATTGCAAGTTCCAGCACACAAAGCATATCTCTCGGGCCAGCGCAGACACACGCAGTTGAGTCAGTGTTTAGCACTGGAACAGGCTATGCGGTAATGCAGAGAAAACCGAAAAAAGCTCTGTGGAGTGACAATGTTCCTAAATGGACTCTATTTGAAAGTGTCAAAGTTCCAAAGGTACACTGAAATCATCCACACAAGAGCCTTAAAGGACCTAGTCCGCTAGGGATACAGGACCCAACATGGTCCGCGTTTCGACAAAAAGCCTTCTTCAGGGGTCCCTGGGGGTCCTACAAAGGTGAGCACGTGGGAAACAACTGCGTGGTGAGCCGGAAGTGAGACACTGCTTGCATTTGTGTCCCTAGCGGACTAGGTCCTTTAGGGCTCTTGTGTGGATGATTTATTTTTGTGTGGATGGAGTCATTTTGTGTGGATGATTTCAGTGTACCTTTGGAACTTTGACACTTTCAAATAGAGTCCATTTAGGAACATCATCACTCCACAGAGTTTTTTTTTGTTTTCTCTGGATTTTCTTCTTTGTGGATATTTTGGGGTCAATTCCTTTTGTTTTATGCTGTAATCCACCCAGGCCAAGAAAAAGAAAAGCTTCAAAGAGGTGTTTTTTTTTTTTCTTGTGGTTGTGGAGCTAATATCTGAATCTTGAAAGTGCTGTGAAACCAGGACTATTTGGTTTGAAACTTACCTGTTTGAAAAGGTCTATGTTTTTTCCTCTCTGTTACAAAAGCTTAGCAGAGCACTGCACAACAGTGGAACCTGTTGGAACTCATAAAAGCACTCAGAGACAATTTTGTTGGGTTTCTTTTCGTTTTTATTAAGGACCATTATTGAGAGCTATGAGATGGGAGCATTCTGATACAAGAGTGTTAACTGCCCGCCTCCTCTCCTCCTCCAAACCCACCACCTGTTCCTCTGATCCGATTCCTACCTGCCTACTCGGATCCATCGCTCCCGCTGTGATCTTTCCCATCTGTCACATTCTCAACCTTTTGTTCTCCACTGCTACGGTTCCTGATGTCTTCAAACATGCTGTAGTTGCACGTCTCCTTAAAAAGCCCTGACTATACCCTGCGTCCCCCTCCAACTACCTGTGCTGCTCCCAATGCTCATAGCAACTCTGAGCGTCGGGAGCAGCGCAGAGCATACAGCGCAATTCCCTGCACTAAAAACCGCTATCGCAGTTTAGAAAAAGGGGGGGGTAAGTTTGGTCCTTGCCAATCTCCAAAAAGGTTGTTTGTCCTAGTGTTTTAAAGTTAAGACTCTTAAGTCTCCAAAGAACCCTGTACTTTACCAGAAGGGTTGTATAAAAATCCTGTCACATGCCACCCAAACATCCACTGGCCTAGGAGTGGCTGTGACAGTGCAAGAAGTTCAATTAACCTGTTATCCAAGGAAGGAAGTCAGCACCAATTTGTACATTTCTGACCTTCAAAATCAGTCTATGAGGAGAGAAATTTTCCAGAAGCAAGCATGCAGTATGTCCTACAGATTTCAAGGCAAGCTGCAGCAAAGAGAAGGCTTCGTAGACAATATGATGAAACTTTCCATCCAATGTGCGGCAGCAGCCAAAAAAGCAAACAGGATGCTAATAATTATTTTAAAAAGGATGGTTAACAAGACTAAGAATGTTTTATAATGCCCTTGTATCGCTCTAAGGTGCAACCTCATCTGGAGTATTGTGTTCAATTCTGGTCTCCTTATCTCAAGAAAGATACAGCGGTGCTAGAAAAGGTTCAAAGAAGAGCGACAAAGATGGTAAAGGGGATGGAACTCCTCTTGTATGAGGAAAGACTAAAATGCTTAGGACTCTTCAGCTTGGAAAAAAGACGGCTGAGGGGAGATGTGATTGAAGTCTACAAAATCCTGAGTGGAGTAGAACGGGTTAAAGTGGATCGATTTTTCATTCCGTCAAAAATTACAAAGACTAGGGGACACTCACCCCCCTCTTTTACTAAGGTGTGCTAACTGATTAGCATGCGCTAATTGAATTAGCGCACGCTAAACGCTAATGCGTCCATAGACTAACATGCACGTGTTAGCGCTTAAGGTGCTCTAATCGGTTAGCGCACCTTAGTTAAAGATGGCCTCAATGAAGTTACAGGGAAATACTTTTAAAACTAATAGGATAATTTTTTGTATGTGTGATAAGATTATGAACATCTAGAACATCCCCATTCTGACCAGTAAAAAACTGGATGAAAGGAAGCCAAACATATTGGTAAAGAGGGAAAAATACTCCCGAACAGCATTAGTCAAAGAGATAGTCCCAAGTGCATATTCTGTGAAACAAGTGGAGAGAGAGAAAAAAAAATCCTCAAGTACCAAGAAATTCAGTCTGAGACCAAGAACATTGATCAGAAAGGTATACAAATCATTTTGGATTCCAAATGCATGGATCGATAGAAATTTTAAGCACTTCCTGATGTTACATTCTATGAAGTCTACAAGGAGAACTTGGAATATGAGGAACGACTTAAGAGACTGGGATTGTTCACTCTTGAGAAGAGGAGACTGCGAGGGGATATGATCGAGACTTTCAAAATACTGAAAGGAATCGACAAAATAGAGCAGGATAAAAAACTATTTACAATGTCCAGTGTGACAAAGACAAGAGGACATGGACTAAAGCTAAGGGGGAACAGGTTCAGGACAAATATCAGGAAGTTCTGCTTCACGAAATGAGTGGTAGAAACCTGGAATGCTCTCCCAGAAGAGGTAATTGCGGAATCCACCGTTCTAGGGTTTAAGGGTAAGTTAGATGTACATCTCCTTATGAGTGGCTTAAGATGACATAGGTAAGGGTAGGCTAGATGCACATCTCCTTATGAGAAGCTTAGAGTGATATGGAGACTAATACTATGCCAGGGTACACCTGGCGGGGCCTCCGCATGTGCGGATCGCCGGACTTGATGGACCTAGGGTCTGTTCCGGAGATGGCACTTCTTATGTTCTTATGTTTATGTTTTTGTATAATACAAGCTTTAAGGTCAGCATCAGCAGTACATTTGAGAGCTTGTGATTATTCTCCACATCGTAATGAAGTTCATTATTGTTGTGCTATACATGGGCAACCATAACCTATTTGGAGACGTAGACCACCAGGAAGGTAATTTTTATAAAAGTCTATTTTGGTGTGGAAACCTCAGTTTAATCCGTAGACAACTGTCTCTTTAATGAAAGAGGAATTTTTGATGATGATGGAATAACCTTTAATCCCTGCACAGAAAAGTGTAGTAATTAAAAATGGCTGATTCTCCCAATAGATGGCCACTTGGAATAGTTTTGATAGAAATTTGCCAGATGGAACATTAAAACTAATGCTGTTTCTTTCGATGACTCTGCATTTACTGCCCACATAGTAGAAAGGACATAAGCCTGAATTTATGAACCGGTTAACAAATAACGTGTATATAGCTCGTAATACTTCAGCGCTGATATGAGGTTTTTCCTCTCTCTTGCTGAATGATATAGCTTCGATTGCAGTAACACTTTAAAATGCACGATTTTAACTTGCAGAGGCTACAGTAAATCATAGATAAAGGAGGCCATTTTAGAAATAACCTTGTGAAATTAATACTGTATATCGACAAAGGAATTTTACGTGTTTATTTGGTACGAGGGGGCCGCTGAAAAGTTCTCAGCCCAACCAACAAAGTGGGGGCAGTCTCCAACGATTGGTCCAGCGATTTTTCCACTTTTTTCAGTCTGTATTTTTCTGATGGAACAAAAAAAAAAAAAAAAAAAAAAAAAAAAGCATGTATGAGAGCCAGTTTCTAAGCGAGCAACCGGATGGGATTACGAGTGCCCTCCGCAAAACTTATTTGCATGGGCAGCCATTGAACATCGATCGCTGTTTGGAAATCAGCCCCAAAATTAGCCAACAGCGACCTGCACGGTCTTAACAACCATGTTTAGTGCATTTAGCCCTGTTTCTCTACTCTACTCCTGCTAATCTGTAAATGATAACTATTTGGTAACAGGGCTGATAATCTTGTCAGAAAGAGTAAATCTAAGCTGCAGCCTTCAGTGATAGAAAAAAGAAGTAATCCTATTAACTGGGTTGACTTCTGCTATCCTGACTGGTAGAAGCTAGGAAGAAGAGAATAGGGCATTTCGAAAGAAATACCAGAGAGGCGTGAAGGAGAGACAAAGAGGCCTAGAGGCACTAAATGGGCTGATCGTATCCAGTGGCCGCTAAATCAGTTTGACCGGTGTAACGACCGATCAAATTTGCCGACCCGATGTTCAAAATGTCTCATCGCGTGGTTTTCCGTGCGTTCATACATTCACCTATTCTGGCATGCAAATGACCTCATTACTATTAAAATGAGGTCGATATTAAAACAAGCCACCCGATTGGTGGCCTAACATTGCAACGCCGTAGTTGGATCATTAAGACGGACCTGGAAAAAACAACTGGTCTGACATGTTTTTTCATTATTTTTTTTTTCCCTATGGGAACAGATGCTGTGTGTGTATAACACACATACACAATATCCACCCCATAAAAATAATTGGAGCTGCTGCTGCCCTCCCCTGATGATAACACCTCCCAACACCCCCTCTGCTAACCCCCAGAACAAAAATAGAAGCAGGAGGGATGCCCACTCACTCCTGCTGCCGTGACACCCCCCCCCCACCCACGCTAAGCTGAAATGAACTGAACTGTCCCCCGGCAAGACCCCCTCCTCCTACTTTAATAAAAATCAGCAGGAGGAATGCCATCTCCCTCCTGCCACCATGACCCCTCCCCCTCCACCAGTATCCCCCTTGCCAGGACCCCCTCCCCCTCATTTTATAAAAAAAATCAGCAGGAAGGATGCCCACTTCCTCCAGCCACCAGAAGCCCCTGCCCCCCTCGAACCAACCCTATTCCTCATGACACTTCATTGGCTCCCTATCCATTTCCCAATATACAGTAGTTCAAACTCCTCTTCCTTATTTAAGAACATAAGACTAGCCTTACTGGGTCAGACCAATGGTCCATCTAGCTCGGTAGCCTGTCCTCATGGTGGCCAATCCAGGTAACTAGAACCTGGCAAAAACCAAAATGTAGCAACATTCCATGCTATTGATCCAGAGCAAGCAGTGGCTTCCTCCATGTCTGCCTCAATAACGGACTATGGACTTTTCCTCCAGGAAATTGTCCAAACCTTTCTTAAAACCAGCTACATTAACCACTCTTACCAAAACCTCCGGAGCTTCTCTCTAAACTAAACTAAACCTTAGGCTTATTATACCACATCTTCTCTATAACAATAGAGCTCGGCACGATTTCCAAACATTAGAAAAGAGAACAAGTACAATATGAATTTGGGAGAGTACAGAGAGGAGCGGAATTGACAACTTTGAAAACAGCCAAGTTTTCAGATGTTTTCGAAATGGTTGGAAAGAGTCCAGATCGCGCAGTTGAACAGAAAAATTATTCCACAACTCGGTAATTTTGAAAAGTAGAGATTTCCCTAATTTGCCAATGTAGATAATGCCTTTCGACGTTGGAAAGGACAATTTAAATTTCTGAGTAGATCTGGTGATATCAGATCTTACAGAATTCTAGGACATGGGGAATTAAAGCGGGACAGAATGCCACGCAAGAATCTTGAATGTTAAGCAGGCACATTTAAAGTAAACATGGAAATTATTGGAAGCTAATGAAGTTTTTTCACATCCCTCCCCCCCTCCCCTCCCGGTGATCTCTGTTCATCAGCTAAGTCCCCTCTTATCCAGTGGCGTACCAAGGGGGGGGCAGGAGGGGCGGTCTGCCCCGGGTGCCAGCCCTGAGGGGGTGCTCCCGGCCTTGCCGTTCAGTCCCCCCCACCCCCGAAGGACCGCTCGCCCCACTGACCTTCCTGAACCACCTGTGAAGCAGCCCGCAGCAAGATCGCGACATCAGCGATCCCTGAGCTGCTTGGGCGCTGCTTCCTGCGCCGCGGTCCCGCCCCTCCTCTGACATCAGAGGAGGGGCGGGACTGCGGCCCAGGAAGCAGCGCCTAAGCAGCGCAGGGATCGCTGATGTCGCGAACCTGCAGCGGCTGCTTCATAGGTGGTGCAGGAAGGTCAGTGGGGTGAGCGGTCCTTCAGGGGTGGTGGTGGGGGGGATTGAACGGCAAGGTCGGGAGCATAGGTAGTGCTGCTTCATAGGTGGTGCGAGGAGGCCAGGGGGCGAGCGGTCCCTTCGGGGTGGGGCGGGCGGGCAGGCAGGCAGGCTTTCAAGGGGGAGGGGGGTGACAGGCAGGCAGGCCTTCAAGGGGGGACAAGCCTTCAAGGTGGGGGACAGGCAGGCCTTCAAGGGGGAGGCAGGCCTTCAAGGGGGGGGACAGGCCTTCGGGGGAGGTGTGCAGACCTTCAAGGGGGAGGGACAGGCCTTCAAGGGGGGGCAGGCAGGCCTTCAAGGGGGGCAGGCAGGCCTTCACAAGGGGGGGGAACAGGTCTACAAGGGGTGGGACAGGTCTACAAGGGGGTGGGACAGGCCTACAAGGGGGTGGGACAGGCCTTCATGGGGGGGGGACAGGCCTTCGGGGGGGGGTGTAGGCCTTCAGGGGGGTGCAGGCCTTCGGGGGGGGGGGCAGGACTTCAGGGAGGTGCAGACCTTCAAGGGGGTGCAGGCCTTCAAGGGGGGGACAGGCCTTCAAGGGGGGGACAGGCTTTCAAGGGGGGGACATGGCCTTCAAGGGGGGGACAGGCCTTCAAGGGGGGTGCAGACCTTCAAGGGGGTGCAGGCCTTCAAGGGGGGGACAGGCAGGCAGACCTACAAGGGGGGGACAGGCCTACAAGGGGGTGGGACAGGCCTACAAGGGGGTGGGACAGGCCTACAAGGGGGTGGGAAAGGCCTTCAAGGGGGGGAAGGCCTTCAGGGGGGGGCAGGCCTTCGGGGGGGTGCAGACCTGCGAGGGGGGGACAGGCCTTCAAGGGGGGGACAGGCAGGCAGGCCTTCAAGGGGGGGGGACAGGTCTACAAGGGGGGACAGGCCTACAAGGGGGGTGGGACAGGCCTTCAAGGGGGGTGCAGGCCTTCAAGAGGGGACAGGCATACCTTTAAGGGGGGACAGGTCTTTGGGGGGGGACCCTGGTTTAGAAGTACACGGAGGGAAGGGGGTGTTCAAAGAGACGTGCATATGCCAAACTTTGGGGGGGAGGAAAAAATAATGGGTCTGAAAATAGAGGAGAGGGAGAGAGATGATGGACCATGGGATTTAGGGAGGGAAGGAACAGAAAGGGAGAGAAATTGGACACAAGGGATAGTGTGGAGGAGGGATAGAGATACTGGATAGGAGGGTAATTGGGAAAAGAAAGGGAGAGATGGTGGACTCTGGGGTGGTGGGGAAGGAGGGAGAGATGCCGGATGAAAGGGTAGTTAAGAAAAGGTGGATCTGTGGAGGGAGATGAAAAAAAGGAAAGATACCAGACTTCCTGGGGAGGGAAGGGAAATGGAAAGGGAGGACAGAGTTGGCAGATGGATGGTTAGCATGCAGAAAGAAGAAAGAAGGAGACCCTGGCAAGCAAGTTATCAGAAGAAAACCTGAGCCCTGGACCAACAAGATTTGAAATATAACCAGACAACAAAAGGTAGAAAAATTAATTTTATTTTCTGTTTTGTGATTATAATATGTCAGATTTGAAATGTGTATCCTGCCAGAGCTGGTGTTGGACTGCAAACGTGAGCTAGGATTTAACAGAGAGAGGAAAAGTCCTTTTTGTTCTTATTTTATTTACACCACAGCGCCAGTATGGTTAGGAGAAGCCAAAGAGGGTGAAAAAGCTATAAAACCCACCAGGAGTTTTGAAAAAAATCACCCAACTGGGCAGGAAAATCGAATTGAAAAACCAATTCAATAGGCTGAATTGAATCGAAATTTTTTTTCCTGAATCTGGCAGCATTAGTTTGCGCTACTGTCTTAAACTTTAGGACCTGGGATTGGGGAGAGATGGCATCCTCAGTACTTTATAATGTAAGTGAAATGAGGATTTGGTCAGACTTTTGAAGGGTCTGCAGAAAAAAATATTGTATAGGCCGGGGACATGAGACAGCAGGAAATGGGAACTTTTCTTCCTTCTATTTTTGTGAATGGAAAGGCTGAGGATGTCAGAGAGTTCAGTTAAAATATGTGCTTTATAAGAAAATATAATAATGTGTTTTATAAAGTTTATAGCATAGCTGGCCTACCCAGTGAGGTGTTCCTAGTGGTGGTGGTGGCAGCGTGTCAATGTGTTGAGAGGAAGAGGTGGTCTGGGAAATTCTGCTGAGCAAACTCCAGGCCTGTTATGCCAGTTATGCCCCAGCATATTACTGATAATTTTGTTTATGTATTCTCAAGTCTGCTGACCCAGCATATTACTGATAAGTTTGTTTACTAATATGTATTCTCAAATCTGCTGACCTGAACTCCTGACCCCCAAGACCAGATGGTCTCTACAATAACATTGCTTATTGTAGATCCTAACCTCTTTGATCTGACTTCTTTGATCACACCAAAAGGACAGATGGCCTCTGTAACACCTTCTTGATAGCATCAAAGAGACAGTGCAACACCTATCCTGACTTCCATTTATTTGAATGACAACTGGATAGCATCAAAGAGACAATAAACTACAACACCTCCATTGCCGCTCAAATAACCTCAGTAAAGACAGATGGGAAACTACATCAAAAAGAAAGGGACAGTAAACATCCTAACCTCCTTGATCTTCAAAGGGACAGTGAAACCAGTCTCATGGGAAAACAATTTCTGCAAACACCTCCTTCTGACATCCTGACCTGAGTGTTGTCTAAACACAGAACCAAAGAGCAGGACTATTGTAACAGCAGGACCAGCTGTTTATGCTTTTACTATGAACTCCCGGTCCTATGATAAGACCGGGGATTCTGACCCTGAAAGTAGAATCCATGACGGTTGGCCACGTCTCACGGGACAGTCCTTTGGTCTTTCCATCCATCTATTGTAGGGGTTCACAATAGTGAGGATGGGGTCTGGGTCAAGGTGAGGATAATTATATATTTAATTCTTATATGTGTATAATAAAGTGTTATTGTTTATGCTTTATATTGTCTGGGTGCTTTCCTGAGTGTTACTGATCATTCCACCTGTCAGAAATTAGTGGCAGAACAAATTGTACCAGAAGTGGGGTAATCATGTGGTCAGGAAAGTTAACTAGAAAACAAGGGGTGAGGAGCAGGCTCCCAATCCCTCCATTCCAAATGGGAATGAAATTATGGGAAAATTAATGGCCACTGAGTGGTCTGTAGAAGCAGGATTGTGTGAATCCTGTACTTTTGGAAGTGGGGATCCACATGAATTATGTGCCTCCTTACATAAGGTAGTAAAATCTCAAAAGGAGAAGAGCAGAGAAGTAATTTCTTAGACAAGGAAGGATGATTTGTGTCAGACTGAAGGAATTTGCATGAAGCTAAACAGGAATTACAATTGAATTTAGAGAGCATGGAAAAGAATAGGTGTAATTCAACAGCATGCCTTTGAATGCTGCAATGTCAGAATAAGTTGTTAATGGATAAGGCCGTGCGATATGCACAATATAAATACAAAAAAACGGAGGCGGAATAGTGAGTTACAGAAAAGTTAAAATCTTTAATTATCATCTGCCGATAAGTGGAATCCAAACAAACGGGATGGGGAAATTTGTGATTCAAATTTTAATAACAGTAAGGAGGATATATGTATTGAAGGAACGCAGGCAGATAGTTCAGAAGCAAAGCCAGTGAGGAAATATGATGTTGTGGAAGACTTTACTCAGCACGAAGTCATGATACGATGGCACGCTTTACACAGCAGCCTGGGGAACCACTAATGCCATGGGTAATTCGGGTACAGGAGATGGGCGCAGCAGGGATTATGTGGGATGCCAAGATGCCCCTAAAGTTGTTCAAATTAGTCAAGAAATAGCAGTACAAAAAATGCGTTACGGGAGGATCCTTATCCTGCAAAAAAATGCCCAATGGTCTTATTAGAAATAATTAGTAGGGGTGACACGAGGCGATATCCACTTGAATCTGATTGGCCCTCAAATGATAAGATTTGGTATACATTAAAAGATGCTCAAATCAGAATTAAGGAGGAGTCTATGAAGGCAGCCTTAGTAATAGGTCACGCTGACACATATATGTCATTACCTTTTACTGAGTCCATGAGAAAATAAAATGATTAAGTATGCTGCAACCAGCATACAAACAGGTAAAGATAACTTTGTTGATCAATCAAATAGACAGGACTATTTTGGAAGCCTTAGAAGCGATCCGACAGTTAGGAGATCGGGGGGACTGGGGGACCTCAAAATACTTTTGATAAAAAGAGAACAGGACAATCCAATTCAAACAGGGCTGAGCGGGTGTCTCGGAGGAATATGTTTTTGGCATTAATAAAAGATGGTGTAAAGAGGGAAGAAAATAGATGGAAAAAATACAAGGACATTATGGGGAATGTATAAAAGTAGAGACTGGGAAAGAAATCTATGCCTCAAGCACACGTAAACAAAGGAGAGAGGGTGCCAACGGCTCCCCCTGAGGAAACTGCTTCCATTCTTTATCCTGATTTAAAAGGTGGAAGTGTTGGGAGAATCAATAATGTGAATGCCGAGCCTCAGTGTGGTGCCTGGACCAAATTAGAACAGTGTCCGCAGGTAGAGATAAATATTTAGTAGTAACCTGGGGAGCAACAGGTACAAGCTGTAGTGTACGCTGGGGTGTAGGAATATAAATATCAGGATTGGGAGGAAAATTATACAAGCAGGAAGAAAAAATTTTACAAATTTTAAAATTGGACAATTACCAATATGGGATTAATCTATGGGATTCCTTGCCAGATATCCAAAAAAGGGTTAACATGACAGCTTGCATTTTACTATCCCTATAGTGGAGCAAAAATACTTACAGATGCCTAGATGTGATAGAGAAAGCTAAACTGTAGAAATATTGCTAAGTGACCTTTATAATGTATAAAGTTTTGTTAGATAGTATAAGGAAGTTGCACTCCAAGTAATTTTGCAAATGTGTCTTTTACCTAAAACACTAATATTGTGAACCACTGTAACTGCACGTAAACCTCTCTTGTATATTTTATAGATTAAAAATTCCCTGCGTGCATTCTCTTACGATTGAGTGACAGAGCTTTGAAATGGAAGAAAATAGAAAAGAAGACCAGTAAAACTATATAGAGCAATTAACTTAAGTTTCTATCTCTCTCTTTCTTTTAGAAGCTTATTATCTAAGACATGGTCCGGAGAACCAATTTCACTGTGCCACATTTAAAATACTTCCAGCAATGTGACCTGATAGTGGGAATCCAATGGATACCACATTTGTTTGTGACTCTTTTGATTAATAATGTGCTTATTTACAGATTAAATTCAACCCTGAATCATTACTGATGGAAGAAAGCATGCCGGAGCTCTGTGTTTGTCTGTTTCTGTTATGTGTTGTCTGTTCTAGCTTATGGGGTACCCCAACATTGCACATTGGCCATTTCCAGAGTTTATTCCACCCCTTCTATTAGTCCAAATGGGTACCATATCCCTTTCCAAAAAAGATTCCCCCACATACCAGAAAGTATCTTATGAAGACCATGCTCACAATGATTTATGCTATGGCTCACAGGTAATAGAGGCCATCAGCGTGCCAGATTTTGGGAATAAAGGGGACGCCCATGTGGAATCCCTACGTGGGTCAGGGGCAAAGGGTCTATAGAGTGGGCAGACTTGATGGGCCTTGGCCCTTTTCTGCCGTCATCTTTCTATGTTTCTATGTTTCTATACAGCCCTAATGATAATTTAGTTAGGGGTTATATTATAAAAGGATATCTGAAGAGAAATAATAGAAAGCTTTATACCTGGTAAAATGGTGTTCAACTTACCAGGTATAAACAGTGCAGTGCACATAAATGACATAAGTTATATTTAGTATCACATTCTGTACGTGTGTATGGTCTCTCTTAAATGACATAATAATTATGTCCAGAACATAAAAAAGGTATATTTCTGAATGTCCTACAGAATACCTTTAAGTGCATTAGTGTTGTTTCTCTATCTCACACAAATACTACCTTACACACAAGTATTGTGTCAAATGTTTATCACATTCTGTACGTGTGTATGGTCTCTCTTAAATGACATAATAATTATGTCCAGAACATAAAAAGGTATATTTCTGAATGTCCTACAGAATACCTTTAAGTGCATTAGTGTTGTTTCTCTTATCTCACACAAATACTACCTTACACATAAGTATTGTGTCAAATGTTATCACATTCTGTACGTGTTGTATGGTCTCTCTTAAATGACATAATAATTATGTCCAGAACATAAAAAGATGTATTTTCTGAATGTCCTACAGACTACCTTTAAATGCATTAGTGTTGTTTCTCTCATCTCACACAAATACTACTTTACACACAAGTATTGTGTCACATGTTATCACCTTCTGTACATAAAGTGGTTTTTCCTCCTTTTTCATCTTATACTCTTTTTTTACCACTAGGGGGGTTTAATGTAATTAAAGCATTGAAGATAAACAATCATGAGGAAATATTTTCCTTGAAAAATCACGTACTGGGAAATGTTATTCCATATAGACTTTCATCCTTTTGTGATAAAATTGGTCAGCTCTGCTCTCTCATTCTGATGATTTGGCTAACATGCTGGGTTAAGAGAAAATTTCACCAGACCGAGAAGATGAAGACGCAACCAGATATACAGTGCCGTGCCATGAGGCTGTTATGTGGCACCAACTGGGGAATAGAAGTGAGCCTATATCCTGCCACTTCACATTAGGGCTGGTCTCTGGAGGTGGGCCTGAAACTTACATGAGTGAAGGCATGTGAGTGCATAGCAAGCCTATTGAAACCGGAGCATAGCCAGACCCTAACCAAAGATGCTAAGAAAAACGGGATACCAGATAACTGCGGTGATCGATGGTGAATATGAAGCTACCCTAAATGTATGCCATGAGTAAGAGCACAAATATAATATTAATAAGATTATTAATTTTCATGATTCCCAATACGTGATACTTTCAAGTGAAAGGCCTAATTAGCAAGAAATATTAGGGAATGCAAGGACACCAGGTTTAGCACATAAGGAAATAAATTATGAAGGGAAAAATTAATTTTCCCATTTTACCTTTGCTTAAAAGTAGAATAGATACTATTGTTTCTGAAATACTGGCTGGCAAAGAAGCATATTTTGGCTCCAGAGTAGCAGATGTATTTAGAAGGGAAGGTGAATGGGTGACAAATACTGTACATAATTATGAACTAACGCTATGATATGATCAGTTAATGTTACATGTCGTTAATGATATCACAAAGAATTAACTTTATCGCATTGATTTAAAAACCACATCACATTCTGTACCCTTAGATAGAAAATGGTGTAAATTTTGAAATGAAACAATGTGTCCTTAGTACTGTTGAACTTGTGATTCCTGCTAGTCAAGCTCCCTTTTCAGTATGTTACAGAAATGTTAATGTGTTGCAGTGAGCAACTGAATTTTTGAAATAATAACTTGCATTCTGTGGCAGATCATATTGAAGCTACCACTGCACTCCATGGTGGGATGCTATTACTAGAGGCTGTGATATGGCACAAAAGGTGTTTAGCTATTAGGAGGACTTTTTATGGGAACAGACTTAAGAATCCAAGGGTGGAATGTTATGCCAGTTATGCCCCAGCATATTACTGATAATTTTGTTATGTATTCTCAAGTCTGCTGACCCAGCATATTACTGATAAGTTTGTTTACTAATATGTATCTCAAATCATGCTGACCTGAACTCCTGACCCCCAAGACCAGATGGTCTCTACAATAACATATGCTATTGTAGATCCTAACCTCTTGATCTGACTTCTTTGATCACACCAAAAGGACAGATGGCCTCTGTAACACCTTCTTGATAGCATCAAAGAGACCAGTGCAACACCTATCCTGACTTCCTTTATTGAATGACAACTGGATAGCATCAAAGAGACAATAAACTACAACACCTCCTTGCCGCTCAAATAACCTCAGTAAAGGACAGATGGGAAACTACATCAAAAAGAAAGGGACAGTAAACATCCTAACCTCCTTGATCTTCAAAGGGACAGTGAAACCAGTCCTCATGGGAAAACAATTTCTGCAAACACCTCCTTCTGACATCCTGACCTGAGTGTTGTCTAAACACAGAACCAAAGAGCAGGACTAATTGTAACAGCAGGACCAGCTGTTTATGCTTTTACTATGAACTCCCCGGTCCTATATAAGACCGGGATTCTGACCCTGAAAGTAGAATCCATGACGGTTGGCCACGTCCTCACGGGACAGTCCTTTGGTCTTTCCATCCATCTATTGTAGGGGTTCACAATAGTGAGGATGGGGTCTGGGGTCAAGGGAGGATAATTTATATTTAATTCTATATGTGTATAATAAAGTGTTATTGTTATGCTTTATATTGTCTGGGTGCTTTCCTGAGTGTTACTGATCATTCCACCTGTCAGAAATTAGTGGCAGAACAGGGCCCATTTCCACCCCCCAGTTAGTTCACTCCACTCAACTGGTTCACACACTGAGTGGGTCTTTGGGTGTTGTTTTGGGATCTCTTCCAGTGGTTTATCAGTATCTCCTTCAGGTCCAAGGAAGGAAACTTTGTTATCCTTAGCATTGACCTACAGAATATGTTTGTAACAGCGCTGCTATGTGTGGCATTAGGCTATGTAGTGATCGAAAGAAAAAAAACAGACCTTTGTACATTTTTGCACTATATGGTGGGTGTATGAGGAGATTCACATTTCCTGCACAGCTAAGTCCATGTGAAGTTACCTTGTGATGTATTTGACATCTAGCAAGGTCTCTGTTTGAAAGGAAAGATCTAAACTTAAAAAATGAAAGTGGCCAGAAAGTTATGGTAAAAGCAGATAGTGTAGCTGGTTTTAAGAAAGATTTGGACAAATTCCTGGAGGAAAAGTCCATAATCTGTTATTAAGACATGGGGGAAGTGTCTGCTTGCCCTGGATCGGTAGCATGGAATGTTGCTACTCTTTGGGTTTTGACCAGGTATTAGTGTCTTGGATTGGCTACCATGAGAATGGGCTACTGGGCATGATGGACCATTGGTCTGACCCAGTTAGGCTATTCTTATGATTATGTTCTCATCTGTAGGGGCCTTTGTTTTCACTTCTTATTTTAATGTATTTTTTTGCTGGGAACTTAGTGTTTTTTTATAATGGGAACAAAAATGGAAGAGAATTAATGTGGTGAGGGATAAGGGGGTAACTAATTTCTTCAGCTAAATAATTCAATCGACTTCAAACAGACATAGGAGAACTCACGCACCATTCACACACCCTCCAACCAAAAACGTCAAAAGAAAAAAACTGTTCGACAACCTCCTAGCCATTCGAGCTGCAACACTCGACCCCCAACTCTACAACCAATTGACATCGACCACAGACTGCAAAACCTTCTAAAAAGAAATAAAAACCCTTCTATTTAAAAAACACATAAAACCGAACTAACACAATCAGAACTGTCCCAAGCATCACCTGCAACTACTCCATATGTACTTCTGATGTCATGACAATTCAGACATAATTTATGTTATGTTATGTTTGGAATATAAGAAAATTTTCACTGCCTGTTTCAATTCTGACCATTTATTCCGTTTCATGGTCATTACAAAAAATATTTTTTTACATGGGGGGGGGTGTGTCAAAAAATGATGGGCCCCGGGTGCCACATACCCTAGGTACGCCACTGCTCTTATCCATACCCTTCTCCTCCACTGCCAACTCCAGACTCCGCCCCTGCTACCTTGCTGCATTGCATGCCTGGAACAGACTGCCTGAGTCAATATATCAAGCTCCATCTCTAGCAGTATTCAAAACCTAGCTAAAAGTCCACTTTCTTGTGGCTGTTTTCAACTCCTAACTCCCACTCATCATAAGATATGTCCATCCTATCATTATCTCTGCAATAAATTCTGCAACTCCTAAATGTCCTGTCTCTCTGTCCAAATTAGATTGTAAACTCTTCTGATCAGGGACCGTCTATTGCATGATAAATGTATAGTGCTAAAAAAAATATAAATAGTACTAGTAGCTCTGACACTGTGATGGAATGCTTTTAAGTGAGAGAGACAGCATGCTATAGATTACCTATACACTAAGCTGAATTCAGGCTAGTATTCTTGTGACTTGCATATAATGTAACCATATGCACTGAGGTAGTGACATAATAAGGAAGGGCATGGGTGGACCGTCTCAGGCGCTGACTTGGTGGGGGAGTAGGCATCTCTCCTCTTCTCCTACTTTGCAACGGATAGGCCTCTGAAAACACTCCCCCCCCCCCCACTCTGCTACCACTTCAAATCTTCACCAACAGCAAGTAGGCTGTCTTATATGCTTCTCATGACAGCCTTGTTTCTCACTGACATCATTTCCTGTTTACGGGACCAGGAAGTGATGTCATAAGGAAAGCTCAGCTGGCATGAGCAGTGGATATGACAGCCTGCCCACTGCCATTGAAGATGTGAAGACATACTTATTTCTAAATATTTGGGTAACTAATTTTCAACCTAATTGTACATCCAACTTTTTGCAAACCGCATAGAATTCACGGTCCAGCAGTATATAAGTATGATTGTTATGTTATTTGGGAGGCGGGCGCAGTGAGGTCAGGACGCCGAATAAGAATTGCACTGGGGAAGCGATGCCAGGAGCTTCCGCCACGGGCACCGATATCCCTCACTATGCCACTGCACTGTGGCCAGAATCGCGATGAACACAAACGTGAAAATGCTCAGGGTTTCTTTTAGGAAGGTGCGTTAGGGCCTTAACGCATGGAATAGCGTGCATTAGAATGCCGCGCACACTAGCCGCTGCCGTCTCCTCTTGAGCAGGCAGTAGTTTTTCAGCTAGCACGCGCTAACCCGGTGCGTGCGCTAAAAACACTAGCGCAGCTTGTAAAAGGAGCCCTCAGAGCTAAACTTTTCTGCTCCCTTTTTAATAGGAAGGGTGGTGAACACAGTTTACTAATTTTTATGTGGCATATTCTGCTGAGCTTCACATTTTATGGTCACATCACAGTCCATTAACACTGAACCTACTAAAGGCATATTAATGCTAAGTTGTCAAAACAGCTTGATTCTGCCATGTGCCGTGCGGAAGGTGACAACACACTAGTCAGTCCAAATCAAATAATTTCTGTACTGTCGGGTTCAGCATTCCAAAGGACCGAAGCTGACTGCATGCTAGGAACGCTCTGCCATTCAAAAAAAAAATGACAGGGATGTGATAATAATAGATTAGTTTCGTGGCAATCCCTCAGAGAAATGATACAAAAATGTATAGTTTTGTTTCTTTCACTTTAGCACACTCTAAAAACACAAGAACCAAACGCTTGATGAAGTTACTTTTAAAACCAATAGGAGGAAATAATTTTTCACTCGGAGAATAGTTAAGCTCTGGAATGCGTTGCTAGAGGATGTGGTAAGAGCGGATAGCATAGCTGGTTTTAAGAAAGGTTGGACAAGTTCCTGGAGGAAAAGTCCAAAGTCTGTTATTGAGAAAGACATGGGGGAAAGCCACTGCATAGTGGATAGTAGCATAGAATATTGCTACTCTTTGGGATTCTAGAATCTTGTTACTCTCTGGGATTCCGGAATCTTGCTATTCTTTGAGATTCTGTATGGAATGTTGCTACTCTTTGGGATTCCAGAATTTTGCTATTCCTTGAGATTCTGTATAGAATGTTGCTACTCTTTGGGATTCTAGAATCTTGTTACTCTTTGGGATTCCGGAATCTTGCTATTCTTTGAGATTCTGTATGGAATGTTGCTACTCTTTGGGATTCTAGAATCTTGTTACTCTCTGGGATTCCGGAATCTTGCTATTCTTTGAGATTCTATATGGAATGTTGCTACTCTTTGGGATTCTAGAATCTTGTTACTCTTTGGGATTCCGGAATCTTGCTATTCTTTGAGATTCTGTATGGAATGTTGCTACTCTTTGGGATTCTAGAATCTTGTTACTCTCTGGGATTCCGGAATCTTGCTATTCTTTGAGATTCTGTATGGAATGTTGCTACTCTTGGGATTCCGGAATCTTGCTATTCCTTGAGATTCTGTATAGAATGTTGCTACTCTTTGGGATTCTAGAATCTTGTTACTCTCTGGGATTCCGGAATCTTGCTATTCTTTGAGATTCTGTATGGAATGTTGCTACTCTTTGGGATTCTAGAATCTTGTTACTCTTTGGGATTCCGGAATCTTGCTATTCTTTGAGATTCTGTATGGAATGTTGCTACTCTTTGGGATTCCGGAATCTTGCTATTCCTTGAGATTCTGTATAGAATGTTTCTACTCTTTGGGATTCTAGAATCTTGTTTACTCTCTGGGATTCCGGAATCTGCTATTCTTGTGAGATTCTGTATGGAATGTTGCTACTCTTTGGGATTCCGGAATCTTGCTATTCCTTGAGATTCTGTATAGAATGTTGCTACTCTTTGGGATTCTAGAATCTTGTTACTCTCTGGGATTCCGGAATCTTGCTATTCTTTGAGATTCTGTATGGAATGTTGCTACTCTTTGGGGTTCTAGAATCTTGTTACTCTCTGGGATTCTGGAATCTTGCTATTCTTTGAGATTCTGTATGGAATGTTGCTACTCTTTGGGGTTCTAGAATCTTGTTACTCTCTGGGATTCCGGAATCTTGCTGTTCTTTGAGATTCTGAATGGAATGTTGCTACTCTTTCGGTTTTGACCAGGTACTAGGGGACCTGGATTGGCCACTGTGAGAACAGGCTACTGGCTTCATGGACCATTCAGTTTGACTCAGTATGGTTGTTCTTATGTTATGTTCAAACAGAAAATGAAAGACTGTTTTTCATGTCCACTACAACTAAATGTTGTCATGTGGAAGACCAAGAATTGAAAGCATCTATTTATTAAGCTGCAGGGTATGGGACAATACAGATGTCTCAGTAGTGGCCATGATTAAAGAAAGCGCAAAAACAGCAAACACAGAAGAAGGTGAGAGTCAAATTCAGTGTGCATCACTTCATGGGGACGTCAGATGCCATTATAAAAAAGGATCTCACTGCTTGGCATTTGGGCGCCTAAAAAGAGACATCTACTTATAAATTTGTCCCTTGTTTGTTGATGACTAGGAATGCCCCACCCAAGGGAAGTGGTGGAGAGGAAAACGGTGATGGAATTAAAAAAAGTGTGGGATAAACATAGAGGATCTCCAATTAGAAAATGAAGAAAGTAAATTAAAGGACAGACTTGCAAGGTCTGTGTTCCATATTGCATGATTTTGTGTAGGATTGGGCTGGGGAGGGCATCAATGGGAACTTCCACGAACTTGGAACATGAAGATGTTACTGGACAGACTTTATGGTAGATATCCTGCAAACAGGATGGTTGGATAGGCTGGAGTGAGTTTGGACGGCAACTTCAGCATTTGAACCTGAGACAATATCAGGTGGACTTTTCAGACTATGGCCTAGAAATATCACAGAAAAGCCAAGTTAATCTAATTATGTATTTTAATGGGTATAACTTATGGGCGGGACTGGATGGACTGTTCAGATCTTTATCTGCCGTCATTTATTATGTTATCTGGCAGAAACCCAAAGAGTAGCAACATTCCAGAGCTGAGATTGTGATGTCATAATCCCTCATTCCACCAATGCCTAAGGGCCAATCTCAGCAGTGATGTCACAATGGCTTGATTAGATGGCAACTTCAGCATTTGGAACCTAGGACAATACCAGACTTTACAGTCTATGGCCCAGAAATATCAAAGAAGAGACAAGTTAATCTAATCATTTATTTTTTAAAGGGTAGAACTTAAGGGCAGACTGGATGGACCGTTCAGGTCTTTATTTGCCGTCATTTACGGTGTTACTATGTTAAAAAAAACAAAACACCTCTTATAAGTATAAACATAGTAATATAGTAAATGATGGCAGATGAAGAGCCGAATGGTCCATCCAGTCTGCCCAACCATACACGCCCCATAAATTATTCATTTAATTTAAATGGACCTTTTTCTTAGATATTTCTTGCCCAGAAACCCAAAGCTCTGCCCGGTAGTGTGCTTAGGTTCTATCTACTGAAGTCCTCCATCAAAACTCACTTCCAGCCCATCTATACCCTCCCAGCCATTGAAGCCCTCCCCAGTCCATCCTCAATCAAACGGCCATAGACAGACACAGACCGAACAAGTCTGCCCAGTACTGACCTTATTTCTTCAATATATACCCATTATTTTCTGATTTTGAGATCCTCTGTGTTCATCCCACGTTTGTTTGAACTCTGTCACCCTGTTCCTCTCCACCACCTCCCTCATTATTTCTATTCTGTTCGGTTTGTCTCTTACACTTCCCTCCTTTCTTATCTCAACCACGTGTTACCTTGTAATCTTCATGTTTCCTGGATTAAGCCTTCTTCCAATCATTCTTGCCTCTCAAGCTACTGCTACTACTATTATTTCTAGAGAGCTACCAGACGTACGCAGTGCTGTACAGAGTCACAAAGGAGACTATAAGCTCTTTCAAGCAGGGACTATATGAACAGACAAGACAGGCAAACAGGATTCCAGGGAGGCAATACAGTTAGGGGGGGATGAAATCTGCTGGCTAGGGTGCAGAGCACTGGGCAGAGGGGAGTAGGGTTATGAATTGAAGGCTATATCAAAAAGGTGCGTATTTCAGTCTGCTTTTAAACAAGAGAAGGGAAGGGGTGTGACAGATGAACTCAGGTAGTTTATTCAAGGCATAGGGGGCAGCTAGATGAAAGGAACGGCGTCTGAAATTGGCAGTGGCGGCGAAGGAGCTCTCAGACTCCTCAGACCCCTCTCTTAACTCTTTATTCCAGTACGTATCCTCTTTTTCATTTCTGAACCTCTTTATCTGTCTTATTTCCTCCTCTGACCAGCTTCCTTAACCTTTCACCTTTCACCTTTCCCACGTGCAGTTTCACAGAGTTCCAATGGCAGTCTGCTGTGCGTTCCATTGACTTCAACAGAGCTGATCACAGGTTGCCATGGCAACTCAGTAAGTCCAACACAAGAGGAGGAAACAAGGATTCTGGGTTTCTACAGGGAACTTACTTTTTCTACAGTTTAGTTTGCCCCCGCACAAATCTGGCAGAATCAGGACAATCCAGGGGCAGAATCAGGGCACCTCCAGAATATATGCCCTCATTGGTGATATTCATTGCCAGAGTCCTCCAACCTAACTGAGTAGAGATCACACCTTTGTCCAGTTAGGTATGTGGGTACCAGTACTGAATATTGTCTGAAACACCACATTAGCTTTGGGTCCCACATTGAATATTCAGGTCCAATTTAGCCAGAGGCAGGGCGGGATTAACCAATAGGCCAAATAGGCACGTGCCTAGGGCCCAAAATGGTCAGGGGGGGGGCCCGATGAAGGAAGGCATCAACATTGTTTTTTCCAAACAGCGATGGGCCCCTCCAGCATCGATCAGCAATGCGGGCCCCCTGATCGGCAATGTGGGCCCCACCCCGATCGGCAACCCCATCGACGGAAAGTAAGACAAGCAAGCAATGTGGGTAAGAAAGGCAACGGGAACTGTAATTGTGCAAGCGGTGTTGCTTTCCCAAAGCTTCCCTCTGACGCAGCTTCCTGTTTCCGCCTGGGCGTATGATGGGGTGGGGCAGGGCAGGGTCCCAGTGTACTTGTGTGCCTAGGGGCCCTCGACGAATTTATCCTGCCCTGGCCAGAGGCAGTCATCATTAAAAAAATAAAAGGAAAATGTTGACCATCACCAGCTAAATATGGACCCAATGTAGATGCATTAAGAAAAATGTCACGTGTTCCCACCTATCATCTTAGCAGTGGTGTTCAGAATCACTTGTAACTGGGTCTAAAGTTTATTTATTTATTTTCTATCCCCAAAGTTATCCCCAAAGAGCTCAGAACGGGTTACGGGTTAAACATACGTGGAGGGGCATAATCGAAAGGAACGTCTAAGTCCGTTTTCGTCTAAGTCACAAGTTGTCCAAAGTAAAAAACAGCCTAGGACACATTTTCGAAAAAAAAATTTTTGTTTCAAAAATCGTCTAAATATACATCCTGCCGATCTGATCGTCCAAGTCGCTAAATCGTCCATCTTTATACCACATTTTCATCCAATTTTTCGCCCAAGTCAAAAACGCCTAGAACAAGTCCTGTTGGACGTGGGAGGGATCTGCCAAGTGATGGACTGAACACCCAGACATGGCACCTAAATAGTGGGGTACCTTACAGGGCACTGCTGTGAACTTCACAAAAAGGGTGCCATGTCTTAATCTCCCTACAGCTCCCTTATAGGTCATAGTGAGCCCCCCAAACCACCTCCAGCATCCCCTAGTCCCACTTTTCTACCACTCCAATAGCCCTTATGGCTGCAGGAGCCACTTATATGCCAGTACAAACGAGTTTTGGGTGTGTATAGGGGAGTGCACGTTTCAGTATCAATGCAGTGATTACAGGGGCTTATGGGCATGGGTCCTCCTCTCCATGGGTCCCTAACCCACCCCCAAGATGGCTTAAGCCACCTCTGTGCTAGATGACTAGGCTTTCCTATGCCAGGCGGTCAGATGATGATGGTCTGGAGGCTGAATTTTAAAGGTGTGATTATGATTTTTATGGGGTGGGGGGATCGGTGATCACTGAGGTAGTGTTTGGGAGTCTGTGTTATGTGTTTGAAGTGCTTATCTGGTGACTTTAGGTGGATTTTTGTGACTTAGACCATGTTTTACATGGTCCAAGTCACAACGTCCAAATTCCGTCAATCCTGGACGGTTATACATGCTGTACAACTAAGTCTAAGGCGGCCCACGTCCCGCCCAACTCCCGCCCTCGACACTCCTCCTGAAATGCCCCATTTAGCTTTGGTTGTTCAGCGGCTCTATGAAAGCCTAAGTCGTTTAGAAATACGTCCAAACCCGTTTTTAGTATCGGCACTTGGACGTATTTGGGAAATGTTAGTCCAAGTGCCGACTTAGGCCGGTTTTTGGACGTTTTTCTCTTTCAATTATGAGCCCCATAGTATACAGTTAACAGGTTACGATTTGCACTGCATTTGTCTTAATTATGAGTTTACGATACAAGTTTTTATCCTAACTGGACCCACACCAGGGATCTCATATTAATATACATGATATACAGTTTACATTTGTTGTAGTTACAGAGCATGAATTTACAATACAAGTTTTCCTAATGTGACACATTCTGGGATCTTTTCTTTATAATCCATCGGTCAAGGGCAGGGAAGTTAGGTGCCTTAACTTAGATGCCAGTGGGCACCTTACCAGTGCCTAAGTTACTAGAGAAACACCATGTAAAATAGTAAATAACATTAAATTTAAAGCGCCAACCAGTGCATAAACAGTGCCAGAATTGTACCTCTGAAGGCACCGACTGGGCATGGCTAATGACAGAAGTGGTGTTAGACGCCATAGAGCACCTACGGAGTGAGATTCATGGCAAAATAGGTGCCAGAAATGTATTCCTGAAAACCCTAGCCTACATGTCCCAGCCCCTATCTGTTTCTGCTCCTCCTGGGAATGGAGGGATGAGAGAAGGTGTTAGGCAGGGGGGAGTGTGAAAGAGGGACGAGAGAGGTTGATGCTGGACAGGTAAGGGGCACCACCTAATAGGCTGCAAGGGGTGAGGTACACCAGAAACCTAGTACTGACCCTAGAGAAGAGGAAGTTCGTGTTCCATGATAGCAGCAACATTAAAAATATATGAGTATACATAGGGTTAACAGACGTCCAGATTTCCCGGGAGTCCGGACGCCTTTTCAAAACCCGGCCCTTTGTCCGGGTTTTGAAAAGCTTCCTGACAAAATTGCATCGGGAGTGGGGCATCCTCGGATGCGCAGACACAATGCGGTGATGTCACCCGCACTCGCGCATGATGTCAATGCGTCATGCGCAGATGCCGTCTGGGGGGGGGGGGGGTGGATTTTCACAAAGGAAAATCTGGTAACCCTAAGTATGCAGGGAAGAAAATCCAGGCTGCCAAAGTGTAATTTCTAGGCCTGATGGTGACCTGGTGCCTGGGATTTGTCTAGCTCTGTCTGAGGATCTTTTGACTCCCTGCCCCTGTTGCCAATCTGCTCTTCTTGTGTCACTCCTTCTCTTTTGAGTACTGCGTCCAGTACTGGTCGCCGTACCTAAAGAAAGATATGGCGATACTCGAGAGGGTCCAGAGAAGAGCAACAAAAATGATAAAGGGCATGGAAAACCTCTCGTATGCTGAGAGGCTGGAGAGCTGGGGCTCTATTCCCTGGAAAAGCGGGAGAGACTTAGAGGGGATATGATAGAAACTCATAAGATCATGAAGGGTATAGTGAAGGTAGAGAGAGACAGATTCTTCAGACATGGCAGGGGCAACAAGAACTAGAGGGCACTCAAAAAAATTGAAGGGAGATAGGTTCAGAACAAATGCTAGGAAGTTCTTCTTCACCCAGAGGGTGGTGGACACCTGGAATGCGCTTCCAGAGGGGGTGGTTGAGCAGAGTACGGTTTTGGGTTTCAAAAAGGGATTGGACGAATTCCTGAAGGGTAAGGGGAATCCAGGGGTACAATTAGAGGGTTACTATTCAAGACAAAATGCTCTTGATTAATAGATCATTACAGGTCATTGACCTGGGGGGCTGCCGCGGGAGCGGACTGCTGGGCATGATGGACCTATGGTCTGACTCGGCAGTTATGTGCTTATGTGCTTCATTTCTACACTCTTGTTTGTCTCTCAACCCTCCCTCTCTCCATTTTTTATTCTTGTATATTGTCCAGGAAAATGCCTCTAGGAATTTGCTGTCTGGCAACATGTTGGCCTGGTTCTTAGCCAGAAAGCTAAGAGGAACCCAAATCATGCCATTAATTTGGCCCACTAATTACAGTTTAAAACCTCCAGATCTAAGCAGTTTTGCTAATTTAAAGCTGGACTTATTGGCCGATGAAGCAGGTTTTGCAGCTTTTGCTCACATTAATGGACTTCAAACTCCAGTTCTTCAGGTTCTGAGCATTTCCCTAATCCAAGCTCTAATTAAAGTGGAAGGTTAATCCTTTTCAGCACACAGTATTTTTTTTTTTCTTTTTGTAGGACAAAGTAAAAAAAATGCAATAAATCAGTGTAAGAACATTAAAAGAGGACTTTATATTCTAAAAAAAAAAAAAAAAAAAGGTTTAACCTTACATATAATACCTTCTAGGTTGCTTCCATGTTCGTTTCTGAAGCATGGTGATTAAGAGCTGTCTCCTGAGGATATGAAGAGTTATTTCAGGGCCTGAATTATTAAATACCAGTGTGATACCAAGGGTAGATGTAGGCTACTCATGCTCATTAAATTCCCAAGCAGTACTCTCCGAAACTTATTAGCACAATAGTTAGCATCTCAGTCCTCTCGAGAAACACATGGACATTCTGGCTTTTAGGATATACAGAATGCATATACATGAGATACACAGCATACTATGGAGATGGTGTTAATTAGGGATATCCTGAAACCCACACTGATTGGGTGTGTCCCAAGGTTTGGTTGGAAACTACATCCTCCATATGAATAAATCAACAAATACAACTAATTAGAATGTAAGAATAGCCTTACTGGGTCAGACCAAATGGCCATCAAGCCCAGTAGCCCGTTCTCACAGTGGCCAATCCAAGTCCCTAGTACCTGGCCAAAACACAATTAATGAACTTTGAAATTTAACATAACAGCTAACAAAAGAAAAAAATATAAAATCAGAGATCAAGCATTTATTTCATAGTAACATAGTAACATAGTAGATGACGGCAGATAAAGACCCGAATGGTCCATCCAGTCTGCCCAACCTGATTCAATTTAATTTTTTTTTTTTTTTTTTCTTCTTAGCTATTTCTGGGCGAGATTCCAAAGCTTTACCCGGTACTGTGCTTGGGTTCCAACTGCCGAAATCTCTGTTAAGACTTACTCCAGCCCATCTACACCCTCCCAGCCATTGAAGCCCTCCCCTGCCCATCCTCCTCCAAACGGCCATACACAGACGCAGACCGTACAAGTCTGCCCATACACAGACGCAGACCGTACAAGTCAGAAGAATTTAGCACAGTAGAGCTCTGTAGTATTCGTATTTGAATTTAGCCTTCAATCCATAACCTTACTCCTCTGTCCACCAACTCAGCCGGCTGATTATTAACTGTTCCCCTTAACTGTATCCATGACATTCTATTTGTAAGCTCTTTTGAGCAGGGTCTGTTTTCTTCTTTGTGACTCTGTACAGCGCTGCGTACGTCTGGTAGCGCTATAGAAATAATTCATAGTAGTAGTAGTAGTGTGAAGAGTTTCAGTCTTTTTGGGAAGCAGAGCTGAGCTTGTGATGTCATAATGTCTCATTCCACCAATAGGAGCCAACCTCATCAGTGATGTCACAATGGTTTGATTGTCCTGTACTCTACACTGCCCTCTAGCCCAGCCAGCAGATCAACCGCCCCCTTAACTGTATCCATGGCATCGTGTATGCCTGTCTTGTTTGCTTAGATTGTAAGCTCTTTTGAGCAGGGACTGTCTTCTTTATGACTCTGTATAGCGCTGCATACATCTGGTAGCGCTATAGAAATAATTAATTGTAGTAGTAGTTGATTATATTAACATAAGAGTTGCCCTAGTCAGACAAAGGTCCATCTAGTCCTGTTTCCTGTTTCCAGCAGTGGCCCAAAGCTGAAAAAGTGACAAGATTCTATGCTACCTTCCCTCAGGACTACCTTAATCATGTTTCAAGTTTATTAGGATTTGATATACCGCTTATCAAGGTTATCTAAGCGGTTTTTACAATCAGGTACTCAAGTATTTTCCCTCTCTGTCCCGGTGGGCTCATAATCTATCTAACGTACCTGGGGCTATGGAGGACTGAGTGACTTGCCCAGGGTCACAAGGAGCAGCGCGGGGTTTGAACCCACAACCCCAGGGTGCTGAGGCTGTAGATCCAACCACTGCGCCACACACTCCTCCACATCATGGTTAATGACCTTTATTATTCAGATCTCTGATACAGAGTTTTTGGACTGACGATTTTCCCCAGGAGGGCTTTCACCTTTTGATATTGTATCCAAGAGCTGAACAAGATAACTACAACCTAATCACCGATAACACATGACTGCCATCTACTGGATACCTTTGTACCCCTGAGGCAAGCTTTAATGCTGAAACACGGCCCGTGTTGGGTCTGCAACTAAATTTGTACTTGACCTTTGATAAAAGACTGTTTTAAAAAACATCCGCTGCCTCTGTCTACAGACTAAGATAAGTCTAATATTAAATAAGTACAATTAAGAATTACAAAAAAGAAAATAAATAACCACCATGGCTGACGAGGAAGTAGGTGCGGCAAAAACAAACTCTTTATGAACCTGTGTTTGATACACAGAAGAGTGATGCTTCTGATGGCGTTGGCTGGTTAAACAATATAAACAGACCCCCCAGGAAAGAGACTTGGGAGTACTGGTAGACAAGTCAATGAAGCCATCCGCGCAATGTGCGGTGGTGGCAAAAAGGGTGAACAGAATGCTAGGAATGATTAAGAAAGGGATCACGAACAGATCGGAAAAGGTTATCATGCCACTGTACCGGGCCATGGTACGCCCCCACCTGGAATACTATGTCCAGCACTGGTCGCCGTACATGAAGAAGGACACGGTACTACTCGAAAAGATCCTGAGACGAGTGATTAAAATGGTTAAGGGGCTGGAGGAGTTGCCGTACAGCGAGAGATTGGAGAAACTGGGCCTCTTCTCCCTTGAAAAGAGGAGACGGAGAGGGGACATGATCGAAACATTCAAGATAAAGACAGGTTGTTCACTCTCTCCAAGGTAGAGAAAACGAGAGGGCACTCTCTAAAGTTAAAAGGAGATATATTCTGTACAAACGTAAGGAAGTTCTTCTTCACCCAGAGAGTGGTAGAAAGCTGGAACACTTTTCCGGAGTCTGTCACAGGGGAAAACACCCTTCAGGGATTCAAGACAAATCTAGACAAGTTCCTGCTGAACCAAAACGTACGCAGGTAAGGCTAGACTCAGTTAGGGCGCTGGTCTTTGACCTAAGGGCCGCTGGGCATGATGAACCACTGGTCTGACCCAGCAGCAGCATTTCTTATGTACTGAAGAGAGATTGAAAATGCCATAGAAAATCATTTGTAAAATGAATGAGTTGATTAGAAGGTTAATACAGGTCATAGATGTATATGCCAGAAAACATAGGCATCGGCTATGCAGGCAAGGGTTTCACTGGCCTATATTGCAAACGCCTAAATTCTTTAGTCAATCACGTCTAAAAGCGCCTAAATCCTGCTCTGCCCCTAACCAAACCCACTTAGGTTTAAGGCACTGTAGATGTCTCCCAGTACCTTCTTTTTTAAACATGTTTTTAGTTGGTTTTAAATGACATGGCCAATTACAGCGTCAATTAAAACAATTAAGTTAGGTAGCGGTAGGGCACCTACCTAACTTACAGCGCCATTTATATAACATGTTATGTTATGTTATGTTATTTATTTCTTATATACCGCTAAATCCATTAAGTTCTAAGCGGTTTACAGAGAAATATACATTAAATATACAATAAAGGATACAATAAAATAAGATAAATAAATAAAGAATGGGTACTTTGAAATTCCCTTACTGTCCCGAAGGCTCACAATCTAACTAAAGTACCAAGGACAAATTAGCAAGTAGTAGATAAGAAAATAAAGATAGCGGAAATAAGATATAAAGCTTCTAACAAGAATACATAAAACTCTCAATATCATACTGTTAAAAACAAAGCGTACATATCAAAGTAGTAAAGTAATAGAAAGAAACTAATAAAATAGAAAATAATTTTAAGAATTAATCAAATATAGAAATATAGGAAGAAAATAAGCATTTGAAGTGAGGAGAAAAGAAAAGGTAGAGGACAGCATATGGATAGAATGGAATGAAAAAACAGTTAAACAATAGAATTCTAAGAAAATTTTAAATGAAAACTAAACAAAAATAAATAAAAAGAAATAGCCCTAAAAGTCCCTAGAACTATTTTGCTTAAGACTTGATATGCAGCTCTATACGTGTTGGTCCATGAACAGAACCGCTGATGTCTGGGTTACATTTAGTGAGGGTATGTTGCATCATAGCTGGTTTTTTTTTTTTTGTAAATCTTTATTGAGATTTCAAACTTTTATAATGTATACAATTGAAAGAATCAGAAAAACTATATGAAAATACATTATTGTCATCACAATTATTACCTTAGTCAATTTTCCGCCCCTTCTTATCCTTGTTATAAACAATAATATGATATTATATATTATACTATCTATATAATTATACTCTTCCAATAAATATTCAACCCCCCCCCACCCTCCAACCCTCCCTGGATGTGTAAAGGAATCTAACAGAAACAAAAGAGAATCATAATTTAATTATAAAGTAATAAAATTAGTTAATGGATCCCATACCCCATTAAAAAACTTACTAATACCTAAACGTTCTGCCATAATCTTTTCATATTTATATGTTGCCCACCAAAAATTGAAATTAATCCTATCATGGTATATCCACTTAGATGTGATCATTTGAACCCCTATACCTGTCAAAATCATGAAAAGGCGACTTTTATTTTTATCTAAAGTGGGTTTAACATGAAGAATTGTTCCACATATTATCGCCTCAAACCTGTTTTAAATGACCTGCATGCAGCATCACTCATACAGGATACTAGCATCCCCCAAATGTTCCTTATCTCCCTGTAGGAAGCCCCTGCACCAAACCCACTGAAATGGAATAGGAATGAACCACAGTCACTCCTACTTTCTGTGACTCAGGGTTGAAAAAGACATGTGACCCCCTAGCTGTAGTCTTGTGGTATTACCACTAGAGGTTCGGCTGTAATAGAAGAGCAAAAGAGATTGGGACAGGTGAACCTGATGAGGTCTACGGAGCAGGAGGTCTTATCGGAATTACTTCAGTAGGGGTGGGGTCTGATGGATTGTTTCATGGGGTGGGGGCTGGTGAAGGAAATGAGAATGGAGAGAAGAGGGATATTATTAATTCAGATCTGGCCCATTTAAGATGGTGCCTGGAAGCATCAGGCCACATGTTAGCTTTGCATCTCATTATTATACAGCCCTTGGTATCTTAACCTAACATACTGTATAATAAAAATAACACAGTTTTGCTATTTATCACACATTAAGGGGCAAACGTTGTATGTTATTCCCTTAATGCATATTAATGATTTGCCTCCTTACACTTGTAAAGTGTTTCCTGGAAAGACCCTTGAAAGCAAACATGCTGCTGACACACCTGCCTTGAATTTGCGGTGCTATTTTTATGAATTATCACTAACTGAGCATGTTAAGGTAAAATCAGTTTTGAATAAAGGTGAACAATATTTTGGCAAATGATTGTGTTACGTGAGAGGCAGTGAAGATTTAGCATAGAGAGCGCGCCAGTATATGGTACCAATTAATTTATTGCAAGTACGCTGAAACTGTGGAGTCATTGGATACTGAATTTCTGATTGTTCACACTTGCAGTGTTTGGATGCTAACAAAAGCTTTTCCACATGCCCTTGGGCCACAACACGTATTCCACCACTTCTCTGTGGAAAAGAAAATATACCAACACGTTCTCCAAACCTTCCTATTCAAAACTGCAGTTATTGACACGATGAAAATATCTATTCAAATACGTTTAACACCTGAGAGGTGGCTTGCAAACATTGCTGTGCACTTCACAGTGTAGGAAAACAAATGGCCTCGCTACCTCTAACAAAAGGACCGTATAACATGTTAATATGGAAAGGCGTAATCACGATGCTTGTTGAGGCTCTCGATACAGTCCATCGATCTAAGCGCCAAAGCTGAGATTCCCATTCTAGATGTGGAGCGGTGGTCTGGGTCAGTGTTTCTCAACTCGGTCCTGGAGTACCCCCTTTTGCCAGTCAGGTTTTCAGGATATCCGCAACGAATATGCATGAAAGAAATTTGCATATAATGGAGGCAGCGTATTCAAATCAAGTTTATGCATATTCATTGCGGATATCCTGAAAACCTGACTGGCAAAAGGGGGTACTCCAGGACCGAGTTGAGAAATACTGGTCTAGGTGATAAGGGCTTCCTGTAGGTCAGGGGTGGGCAACCTTGGTAGCCTAAATGCTGGAGATACACACAGAGGGCTAGATTCTGTATATCAGTGGTCTCCAACTCAAACCTTTTGCAGGGCCACATTTTGGATTTGTAGGTCCTTGGAGGGCCTCAGAAAAAAATAGTTAATGTCTTATTAAAGAAATGACAATTTTGCATGAGGTAAAACTCTTTATAGTTTATAAATCTTTCCTTTTGGCTAAGTCTTAATAATAATATTGTCATTTATAGCTAAAGAGACATATGATCAAGAAACTGTTTTATTTTACTTTTGTGATTATGATAAACATACCGAGGGCCTCAAAATAGTACCTGACGGGCCATGTGTGGCCCCTGGGTCGCAAGTTTGTGACCACTGCTGTATATGGTACTGAGCACTGTTCTATAAAGGACCTCTGAATTATGTGCCAATTATAAACTAGCATTTTGCTCCATGCGGAATTCTAGGTGCAAGGATTTACGTAAGTGAAACTTTATGGTATATCAAGCATAATAAATGCATAAATAAAATGGGTATGCACACCTTGCAGCATCTGATCACTTCTGCTCATAGTAGCTTTCTGCATTGCCCCTATGCATGCACTAATCAACACACATGCCTGCTGTTATCTTTACACTCTGTATTCCATGGGTATTCTGTGCACCAGTGCAAACTTTGCAGTATTCCTGAAGTCATTTTCAGAATACACAGAGGATCAATCCAATTTGGATGTTTCCTGAAAAAAGTCTAACATCGGGAGGGGGTTGGGGGGGGGGAGAAATGCCCATTTTTGAATGCTGCATTGCTAGATGTCCCAAAAATTATTATTATTATTTTTTTAATGATCTATTTGAATGTCTAGGTCTCTGGGACATCTTGGCACCAGAACGTCCAACTTTGTACCTCATTTCTGACCACAGATTCATCCAAATGTAGACCTTCTAGATGTGGAAGGGGCCAGCATTCTGATGGAGTGGCCATATATAGGTTTCCATATGTCTCTAAAAAAAGAAGCACATAAAAAAAGGGGGAAGTAGACCCAATGTTCTACAGTAGAAAAAAATCAAATAATAAAAAGAAAAAAACCCTGTGGTTATTGATGTTCTGAGATGAATTAATTGTACACTCTTATACTTAAAAACATAAAAATACAAATATAATAGTCCACCGGACCCTAGATGGACCATGTTTCGGTGAACACGCCTTCCTCAGGGGTTCAATCGATCTCAATTATTCAAATAAAAAGATGGACTGAAGATAGTCTAAATGTCTTTAAATGTATAAAACAGGTCACTGCAGGTGAGCCAAAATGCCGCGAAAAAATGTTTGAATGCAGGTAGAACCTATATGGCAGCATAGTAGGGCTTTGGTGGCCTCACACTTTCCACCATAAATGTGGTGGTTAGAGCAGCTTATAGGTCTGGCGTCTCCTCAATTTGGCTCAGTAGCCCACCCACCAGGCTACTTAAGACAGCTGTGAGATGCTCTAGTAAGCTTTCCTATATTAAATGCTGCTGTTCTAGAGACAAGTTTGTACTGTTTCATTCTGATTTTGGGTGGGGGTGGGATCTGATTAGTGACCACTGGGCGAGTATGGGGGGGTCATTATGTTATCCCTTCAATGGTCATATAGTCAGTTTGAGCACCTATTGGACACTTAGACACTTGTAAAACAGGTCTAGTCTGAAACATCTAGAAACATCTGGAAAGTTCTCAGCCCAACCAAGCAGAGGTTGATGTGGAGCCATGAAACGTACAAGTTATTCCACGTGTTTTTTCTTGACACTTAATTTCAATGAGGCAAAAGCATCTAGCAAACAGGCACAAGTATAAGCAAACCAAGCCATTGTGACATCACCGATGAGGTTGGCTCTTAGGCACTGTTGGAATGAGGCATCATGACATCACAATACGATGGACCGCTGATAAGTTCTCAGCTCAACCAAGAAGAGAATGATGTGGAGCCATGAAACTTACATGTTATTCCACACTTTTCTTGACACTTTTCCTTTCAATGATGTGAAATGAAACGAAAAGTGTCAAAAAAAGTGTGGAATAACTGGCAAGTTTCGTGACTCCACATCATTCTCTGCTCAGTTGGGCTGAGAACTTTCCAGCAGTCACTCGTGCATTATCTGAATCACAATTTACAAAGCATATAAGTTATGTTTATTTTTTGTTTTTTTTTTAATTGAACAAAGTAACTCAAAAATTGTGCGATCTATAAGTAAAACCTAATTACCAGATTTTGCATCACTGTTAAATATTCTCCACTATATAATTGATCAGCCAGCTTTGCTCATAGGTGGGTAAAGTGTACATGAATGATGGCACATGATGCAAAAGGTATTTCCATAACATTTATCAAAAGCTTATTGCGTCATCGGTGGGAGTCGTTACAGACGCCAAACGCTGGCATTTCTGTTCAACAATATATGCCTTCAGACCAGCATGACATCATTACTTGTCAGCCAATCGGCCGACTGAGGCTGTCCTTAGGTTTAAACAAAGAAATTCTATTTTTGATACCGAAAAAGTTTCACAAATCATATTTTTGTTTACCTTAACTTTCTAAATATGCTTAAAATATTATAACATGCTCAAAGAACACTTTAAATCCAAAACAGCTTGTCTGTTAAAGTCAGCCTGCATTTCTCTTCAGCATCTGCTGATAAATTTGTGTCCCTGTCAGCACCAGAAGAAGGAGGAGGTCTTCTCCCCCTCCCTCCTATGCTGGAGGTCAAACCAGCTGACCCTTTCTGCTCTGAGTCTCTCAAAGACTGGTATAGTATTTCTGGCTCTAACTATTTCCAGATGTTGCCTCTTAGGCTACCTTTTAGTTTCTTATATCTTATATAAAACATTTGAAATTAAATACAAATCATTTTCTCACATATCATTCATACCACTCTTGGAATCCCACACACATACCCAACACACATATTGCATTCATAAGATACATATAACTATCTGTATTAAAAAATATGAAGCCCTATATCTTCCACAAGCCAGACTGAGAGGTCTGGTATTAATTAAAGCCACGAGGCTCAAGGTGGGAAACGCAGAAAGAACAAAGAACAGACAGAGACAGAAAGTCACTGACACAAAATGGAGTCACTAACTCAAGATGGAGTTCTTAATACCTCTAGAAGTATGTTACGCATTACCTGATTTCCTCTATGGTTTGGCTTAGTAGCAAAGTACATACAGAGAATATTATTATGCTTTTCCTTAATATTAATCTGTAATGTGTTTTTCTGGCCTTGGCTACATCCATATTCAGATTTTTATTCACCAACTTTTGTACGCTTCTATTGGGCGTGGCCTTAACTAACACATATGCTTGTATCTAACTAGAGTTACCCAGAACCATACGAAAAGCAGGCGTTTTTGTAGAAAACACTCCACAAAATACTGCACCATGTCCTGCACACTATCCATTCCATTAGCGCCCCCTACAGCCCACGAGCGCCACTCCACCTCAATAATGCAATTTGCAGTCAGCAATGCGTCTTTAGTAAATAAACCCTGTTAAAATTAGTAGTTGATACCAATCGTTTATACATGTAGCTGTAATTGAAAGCTCTGAATATTTAATGTATCTTCCAGTGCCAATAAGTCATAGTTAAACAGAACTGCAAATTCAAAAGCTTTTGATTAATTCACAGTAATGTGCCTTCCAGCCATTCTCCTTTGTCTAAATAAGCAAGTTTTCACTGCAAAATTCTGACTAATTAAAAAAAATAATTCTGAATGTACTCTTCATTATACAAAACACAAAGGGCTCCTTTTTACTAAGGTGTGCTAGCGTTTTTAGTGCACGCACAAGATTAGCGCTCGCTCGCTGAAAAATTACCACCTGTGGCTAGCGCGTGTGGCATTTTAGCGTGCGCTAAGCGTACGCTAAAACCGCTAGCGCGCCTTTGTAAAAGGAGCCCAAAGGCCAGGATTCTCTATATGGTGCCTAAAAAGCAGCCACCAATAGCTTGTCAATCACATGATAGCAACGTATAGAGCAGGGCTGTCCAAGTCAGGTCCTCGAGATCTACAGGCAGGCCAGGTTTTCAGGATATCCGCAATGAATATGCATGAGAGAGATTTGCCTGCACTGCCTTCTTGGTATGCAAATCTCTCTCATGCATGTTCATTGTGGATAGCCTGAAAACCTGGCTTGCCAGTAGATCTCGAGGCCCGGATTTGGGCAGCCCTGGTATAGAGAATCACGCCACCGGGAAAGATCGGTGGCAGAAATGTAGGCCAGGGTTTTCCAGACCTACATTTCTGGTGCTTATCTTTGTTTTTCAAGATGGCATACAATTAGGATGTCATTTACATTATTCCTATTTGTTTTCCTGTTTTCAGTTTTGTTATAATTTTTTACTTAATTTTTTACCTAATTTTTGCTAGATGGCAGAATGTCACTAAAAATAATAGGAATGCCTGCCTAAAAGTAATTATCTGTGGCTCAGTGGTGAAAGGCATATCTTTCACAGGTTATGGATTCAAATCCAGTAGCTTAACAGGTTTTTTTTTGTCTTATAAGAGAGTATGGATTATGAACTTTGCCATTTACATTTGCACTCTGCCTTTTCCAGGGTCCAGAGGGAAATTTATTTTTACCCTGAGATGGCTATGATCTCCTAAGGTATCATCTCACATGGCAGGAACCCCTGCCTAAAAGGAAGCACATGGGGCCTAAGCCTACTGGGTCTATTCCGGTTGGCCCAGGTGTCTCAGGCCCCACCTGTGGCCGGGATTTGAGCCGCCTGGGCCAATCAGGCCCTAAAGCCAGCCATTCAACGATGGCTGGCTTGTCGGACGGTCGTGGGGTCGGCGGGGGGGGGTCACTGGTTGGCAGAGGGGTGATCGGGGATTTGGGGGGGCCCTTGCATTGAGGACAGGAGGGCTTGGGCTCCCTCCTGCCCCAATAGTGTTGGGGGGGTTCGGGGTTCGCCTGGACAGGAGGGCTTGGGCTCCCTCCTGCCCGATCGTTGTAGGAGGGGAGAGCTGATCGCTGCAGGAGAGATAGCTCATCTCTCCTGCCGCAATGGTGATCGCCCACCCCTATCCAAACTGCGGCACTTCGGGGTGAGGATCGCCGGCAAGGGAGATGCCCTGCCGCGATGCTCACCCTGAAGTGCCGCAGTTCGGAGGGGTGTGGGGGGGATCACCATCGCGGCAGGAGAGATGAGCTATCTCTCATGAAGCAATAGGCAGGTTGCTGGGGCCGCTGAGCTGCAGCGATCAGCTCAGCGGCCCCTTGTTCAGCACTTATACCTGTTTTGACTTGGTCTAAGTCAAAACGTATAAGTGCAGTCTAGGCAACCTGCCTAAAGTTTTAGTTATACCTGCTGTATGCCACCGCCCGCCCTTTCCCCTCCTCTAAAAACGCCTCTTTTCGCTCTATGCGTTTAGAGGCAGGGGAAAGGCCTAAGCTGGTTTTAGATACGTCTATAACCAGCTTTGATTATGGGTACTTGGACGATCAGGCTTTTTGATCGTCCAAGTACCCATTTAGGCCACTTTTTAGACATTTTTTTTTTTTTATTATGAGCCCCATAATTTTTATCTGAGCACACTTGGCTGTTTATTTTTTTAAAAAGTACTTTCACTTTGAAAATTACACCCAGGAAACCACGAACACAAATTTTCAGGGTCCCTCTATATGCACACCCTTGAATTTTACGTGGTATGCATGTTAATTGCTAGCTCCTATATGACACTTCCCACAAGAAAATTAAAGGACAAAAGAAAAAAAAAATACTGGGGTGCCTGAATGTTTTAGGGATGGGGGGGGGGGAGAAGGTGAGGAAAGGAATAGTAAATTAGAAAAGTGATTCTATACTGGAGCAAAAAAGGGGGGAAGGGGATGGATTTGAATTCCAATTTTATTTTACTTAAAAAAAAATAACAAAAACCCTTCTTCAACATAATTTATGTCCTCCATCTGCTTGATATTTCTTTTGGATTAGAGCATTTTTTTAAAATCTGAGAACCAACAGAAGGTCATCCGTCAGCAGTTCCCCAGCAGGGAGATGGAATTCACTGAGTCAAAAATGATTTTCTACCATTAGCTGACAGAATAAGTTTGTTATCATTTTAATAGTGTAACAGCATAACACTGGAGAACGCAAGCACAGAACCTTTCCAGGATTACCGTATTTTCACGCATATAACGCGCACACGTGTACAACGCGCACACTGGTATAGCGCGTGGGAACAAGGAATTTATGTAAGAAAATTTTGGTATAGCGCGCCCACGCGTATACCGCGCATGCTCCTCATTGAACTTTCATAATCCATGCCAGCGTTTAAGTCCTATTTATCTAACTGTTGCTTCGTATGCAAAATGACTTCACAAGAAATATTAGCTGAGCTATTTTAACTATCAGCAAATGCCGCCAGCAGGGAAATTACCAATGAAGTAATTTTGTTTCCCAGGTTTTCTATTGTAATGCCTATTCTATTGTGATGCGGTGTTTTCTGTCTTGCTGGCGCCCTCCTCCATCTTCCTGCATCGTTCGCTGAAAGCCGCGGGCGGCGGATCCTATTTGCCTCTTGCGGCTGACCCAGAAGTGTTCCTCTGACGTCGCGACGTCAGAGGGAACGCTTCCCAGCCGCAGGAGGCGCATGGAAGCCGCTGCTGCGGCTGTCAGCGAACGCTGCAGGAAGATGGAGGAGGGCGCCAGCAAGACAGAAAACAATTGTATAACTCGCTCACGGATAATACACAATGCACGTGTTATATGCGTGAAAATACGGTATTTGCAATATCACAGGGAAAGTGTTAATGTTCTGGTTGCATCCCTTTGATCATGTCAAGGCGTTAAAGATTCATAGGCCCATTTCCAGGAAACCTATGTAGACGAGTGTCCTTGCTTGTCTGCCCTATCTGATAAGTGTTACTGACTTTAGTTATTCTTGACAGGTTTCCAGCTTCTCAAATGGTTTAATCCCATTATTTTTACACTATCTCTGACTTGTTCTTCCCCAGGTTGCCTGCGCATTTGCCTCTCTCTGTACTGTTCTTTCATTTCATTCTGGATTAGGGTTGCCAACCGGATGCGGATTTTCTGATAGGGTTGAACCAGTCCTGGGTTTACCGCATTGCATGGACTTGAAGTTTTAATTCCCCCATTTTTTTCATGAAAAGGAAGGTGAATTTGTGGAATGGCCTCCTGGTGGAGGTGGTGGACCTGAAAACAATATCTGAATTCAAGAGAGCTTGGGACAAGTTCATTGGATCTCTAAGAGAGTGATGGGGAGAATAGATAGCATGAATGGGTAGACTGGATAGGCCATATGGACTTTGCCTCCATTTTTCTATCTTTCTGCGATGTTTAAATATTTTGCGGTGGCTCCCTGAGCTAAAAAAAGACTAGCGCGGTTTCATAGAAGAGGGGTTAGAATTTTGAATTTAAGAAAGCAAACAAATAAAGCAAAAATGTTCATACATTAATTCATGCTTTTCTAATTTCTAAAATTGATTTTTTTGCAACATAGTCTATGCCGGATTATCTAAGTTTAATATTAGGTGACTTTAGATATTACAAAGCAAGGCTATAAAACTCTTAGGTCATAGGATGAGCGTCAGGAGCAGCACACTGGCCTGCGCTAAAAACCACTAGCACGGTTTTGTAAAACAAGGCTAAATGAGCTGAAGGCATTGTCAGTTGACGAGCATGAAATCTTGCTTGAAGAGCAAAGAAATTGACCCCGAAGAATCCAGAGAAAAAAAGTCCAAGAGAAAGCAAGAAACACTGTGAAGAGATGATGTTCCTGATATGGACTTTATTAAAAAATTAACATAGCAATCCACATAAAAACCTTAAGGTCCATTGGGAGCGTTGGACCCAGCACGGTCCGTGTTTCAACTAGAAAGTCTTCCTCATGGGACTCTAGGGTGGAAAATATGTGGAAAAGTGACACAATCCAAAGTTACTGATGCGTAGATGCTCTCTTGATCTGGTTATCGAAGCGCATTTCATGCGGTGCTTCTACGCATGGATTGTGTACTTTATTCTTCACAGTATGGATTCAGACGGTTTCATAGTACAGAGTTATTGCTGATAGATTTCATATCCGATGTAAAAAAAGCAGTCAGCAGAGAAGGCCAGATGGTGCTTCTGCAGCTTGACATCTCAGTACCCTCTCATTGCGGAGTTTCCTTTCAGATTAAAGAGACTCGACTCATGCACATTTACATTAAATAGGAAGCTCTGGAATGATAGGGCATAGGATGAAGTTAAGAGGTGATAGGCTCAGGACTAATCTAAGGAAATACTTTTTTTACAGAAAGGGTGGTAGATGTGTGGAACAGTCTCCCAGAAGAGGTGGTGGAAACAGAGACTGAGTCTAAATTCAAGAGGACCTGGGATAGGCACGTGGGATCTCTCGGAGAGAAAAAGAGATAGTGGTTACTGCAGATGGGCAGCTCTATGACCTCACAATGCAGAGCTTTAGCCTATAGGAAGAAGAGATGCAAATGTTAAGAGCCTCAGCCAACAGGTTGAGGGGAGTTATGATAAGAGACGTTTAAATACCTACGTAATGTAAATGAGCATGATTCGAGTCTCTTTCATTTGAAAGGAAGCTCTGGAATGATAGGGCATAGGATGAAGTTAAGAGGTGACAGGCTCCGGAGTAATCTAAGGAAATACTTTTTTACAGAAAGGATGGTAGATGCGTGGAACAGTCTCCCAGAAGAGGTGGTGGAGACAGACAGAGACTGTGTCTGAATTTAAGAAAGTGTAGGATAGACACGTGGGATCTCGTAGGGAGAGGAGGAGGGATGGGCAGACTGGATGGGCCATTTGGCCTTTATCTGCCATCACATTTCTGTTCTGTTCACATTTCCTTCTCCCAAAGGATGCAAATTCAAAAGATGCCTTAACAGGACACTCTCCTTTCAAGCAGGGATCTGGAACAACACCTTAAGTGACCTAATCCTGAGCTCACTAACTTACCACTCATTCAGAAAATCATTAAAAACCCATCTACTTGACAAATTTACCTGGCCCTTCAATTCGGTTCTACACCTACCTCGTCGCACACGTCCCCCACTCCAATTTTGCCCTGTCTCATAACTGTCCATCTACCCTTTTCCAAATCTACCGTATTTTCGCGGATATAACGCGCACCTGTGTAAAACGCGCACAGGGGTATAGCGCGCAGAAATCACGATGATATGTACCAAAACTTTTCTATACCGCGCTCAGGCATATAACGCGCATGATGCCCGACACTCCTTTCGCCCGCCCTGACTTTCCGTGCGCTGTCCCGACTCTCCGTTCACCCCCCCTGACTTCCGTGCACTGTCCCCCCTTGAAGTCCTGTCCCCCCTTGAAGGTCTGTCCCCATCCTGAAAGCCTGATGCCCCCCCCCGACGTCCGATACATCCCCCCCCCCGGCAGGACCACTCGCACCCTCACCCCGAAGGACCGCCGACTCCCCAACAATATCGGGCCAGGAGGGAGCCCAAACCCTCCTGGCCACGGCGACCCCCTAACCCCACCCCGCACTACATTACGGGCAGGAGGGATCCCAGGCCCTCCTGCCCTCGACACAAACCCCCCCCCCCCCCCCAACGACCGCCCCCCCCCAAGAACCTCCGCCCGTCCCCCAGCCGACCCGCGACCCCCCTGGCCGACCCCCACGACCCCCCCACCCCCCTTCCCCGTACCTTTGGAAGTTGGCCGGACAGACGGGAGCCAAACCCGCCTGTCCGGCAGGCAGCCAACGAAGGAATGAGGCCGGATTGGCCCATCCGTCCTAAAGCTCCGCCTACTGGTGGGGCCTAAGGCGCGTGGGCCAATCAGAATAGGCCCTGGAGCCTTAGGTCCCACCTGGGGGCGCGGCCTGAGGCACATGGGCCAAACCCGACCATGTGTCTCAGGCCGCGCCCCCAGGTGGGACCTAAGGCTCCAGGGCCTATTCTGATTAGCCCACGCGCCTTAGGCCCCACCAGTAGGCGGAGCTTTAGGACGGATGGGCCAATCCGGCCTCATTCCTTCGTTGGCTGCCTGCCGGACAGGCGGGTTTGGCTCCCGTCTGTCCGGCCAACTTCCAAAGGTACGGGGAAGGGGGGTGGGGGGGGTCGTGGGGGTCGGCCAGGGGGGTCGCGGGTCGGCTGGGGGGGCGGTCGGAGGTTCTTGGGGGGGGGGCGGTCGTTGGGGGGGGAGGGGGGTTTGCGTCGAGGGCAGGAGGGCCTGGGATCCCTCCTGCCCGTAATGTAGTGCGGGGTGGGGGTAGGGGGTCGCCGTGGCCAGGAGGGTTTGGGCTCCCTCCTGGCCCGATATTGTCGGGAAGTCGGCGGTCCTTCGGGGGGGGGGATGTATCGGACGTCGGGGAGTCGGCCGGGCAAGAGGGCTTGGGCTCCCTCTTGCTCCGATCGTGGATGCGGGTGCGGGTGGGAGCGCGTGCGAGCGGTCGTTCGGGGTGGGGGTGCGAGCGGTCCTGCTGGGGGGGTGAATCGGGCGTCGGGCGGGGTGGGAACTATGTTTAAAAACTTTTCTATACCGCGCTCAGGCATATAACGCGCGAGGGGTATGCGCGGTAGGTAAAATCGCGTATAACGCGCGCGTTATATCCGCGAAAATACGGTAACTGATGTTACCACGCTGTCCTTACAGCACCTCTTGTTGTACACCGTCTTGAACTGAAAAGGGATATAAATAAAGCTATTATTATTAATATCATGTTTCTATGATATGGTTGATCACGATATTTTGATGTATAAACTGGCTAAATTAGAAATCACTAATAATGTATTTCAATAGTTTAAAGATTTTCTGAGAAATAGGTGTTATCGAGTAATTAAGAATGACGAATTGTCTTCTTCATGGCAACCGCCTTGTGGAGTTCCTTGGGGCTCTGCTCTTTTATTGAACATCTAAATGAGTTCTTGAGACTTGGCTCACACTTACTTCTTTTAAAGCTGTTAAATGTATTTTTCCTAAAATACTGGCCTAAGGTACAGTAGGCACTTACTGGCACCGAACTCAATCCATGCCCAAACTCCACCCCAAATCCATCCCTAAGCACACCTAGTTGCCAGTAGGTGACAGTAGGCACCTCAGTATAGATGCTTACATCATTAGATGATATTCTAAATATTACCTGTTTGATCACTTTTCTGTTCAAGTGTGCATTACGTGGAGGGGCATTTTCAAAACATATGTCCAAGTCCGATTTGGACGTATGGCACTAGACATCCAAAGTCAGCAATAAGAAAATGCCTATTTTGAAAGGCAAATCACCGTACATCTAGAGATCTTTCTTTTTTTTTTTAAACCTTCTATCTGGAGATCCAGGCCATTGGAACGCCCAGATCGCCAGGATGTCTATCTTTATACCACATTTTTGACCAAAATTTTGTCCATGTCCCAAATGCCCAGAACAAGACTATTTGGATGTGGGAGGGGCTAGTCCTGTAGTGAACTGGCTACTCAGACATGGCAACAGAGCAGTGGGGGCACCTTACAGGGCACTACAGTGAACTTCACATAAAAGGTATCAGATAAACATCTCACCAGAACTCCCTTATAGGTTATGGTGAGCCCCCCCTTAAAAAAACACCCCCCAAAACCCACTATACCCACCTGTCTACAACCCCAATAGCACCTATATGGCAGTAATGTTTTTTGTTGTTTGTTTTGGGGTATTTTTTTTTTTCTTTTGGGGGGGGTGATGGGCTCACATTTTCTACCATGAATGTAATGGTTAGAATGGTTCACTAGCCCACCCATCAGGCTGCTTGAAACAGCTGTGTGGAGCTCTACTAGGCTTTCCTATACCAGGTGCTGATGTTCTGGAGACAGGTATGTACATTTGTATTCTGATGTTTGTGGGTGTGAGGGGGTCCGTGAGCACTGGGGAAGTGTGGCGGTGTCTAACCTTGATGCATGCAGTGGTTGTCTGGTCAGTTTGGGCACCTTTGTGGCATTAGACCCTGCTAAAACAGGTCTAGTTCCAAATGTATAAGTTCTGTCCAGGATGTCTTGCAAAATGTTTGATGATCGCTGCAAGATGTCCATGTCTAACCCGCCCTTGACACTGCCCAATAGTGCTGTCCGATTCGCGATTCGAATCGATTCTCCGATTCACTTTGGGTGAATTGATTCGAATCGGTTTGTTATTGCATAAAATCGGACTTACCGATTCGTTGGCCCCTTGCTACCACCGCAGACCTGTTCGGGATTTCCTTCTGCCACCGGAGTCCTTGCTTCGATGTAACTTCTGGTTTTGCAAAAACCGGAAGTTACATCGAAGCAAGGACTTGGGCAGAAGGAAATCCCGAATGGGTCTCTGCGTACAGATCGGGGCAGCAAGGCTCTCTCCTTCCCGGCAGCAAGGCTCTTTCCTCTCTTCCCTGGCCAGGCAAAAGTGACGGTAGCGAATGCGACTCACTACCCTGCCACTACTCCGGGCTTCTTATCTCCATTCGGCCGCCCAAGCAGAAACAGGAAGTTTTCACTGAGGGCAGGCCGCACTGGAGAGAAGATGCAAGGAGTGCTGGCAGGAGTGGATCGCTACCGCCAGGGCAGACCTCTTACCAGATACGTCCCTCCTGCCGGAATCTCTTTGGGAAAGGTGCGGGGGTGTGGTGGTTGTGGGGGCCTATGAGCGCCATAAAAAAATATAAAAGGCAGATGGAGGGAGAGGGGAGATGGGGAGTTGGTGGATTGGAGGAGAGATGGGGAGAAGATAGATGGGAGAAATGAACTTGGTGGAGGGGGGAGATGGACTTGGGGGAGATCATGGAGAGGGGAGATGAGGGGAAGGATAAAAGAAAGATTTAAAAACAGGAGAGGGAGAGAGATGATGGACAATGGGATTTAGGGAGGGAAGGAACAGAAAGGAAGAGAAGTTGGAAACAAGGGATGGTTTGGAGGGGAGGGATAGATATACTGGATAGGAGGGTAGTTCGGAAGAGAAAGGGAGACATGGTGGACCCTGGGGTGGTGGGGAAGAGAAAGAGATGAAAGAAGAAAGGGTAATTCAGAAAAGGTGGATGGAGACAAAAAAAGGAAAGATACCAGACCTCTAGAAGAGAGAAGGGAAACGGAAGGGGAGGACAGAGACAGAAGATGGATGGTTAGCACAGAGAAAGAAGAAAGAAGGAGACCCTGGCAAGCAAGTTATCAGAAGACAACTGGAGCTGGGGACCGATAAGATCTGAATAATGATGAGACAACAAAAGGTAGAAAAAATAATTTTATTTTCTATTTTGTGGTGTTAGATCACGAACGTGAGCTAGAATTTAAGAGAGAAAGGAAAAGTCTTTTTTGTTTGTTTATTTTGTTTACACCACAGCGCAAGTTTGGGTAGGAGAGGGCAAAGTGGGTGAAGAGACTATAAAATAAACCCACTAGGATATTTGAAAAAAACATCCACTTGGGCAGGAAAATCGAATCGAATTGAATCGAAAAATCAATTCAATAGGCTGAATCGAATTGAATTTTTTTTTTCCTGAATCGGGCAGCACTACTGCCCAAAGCCAGCCCATAACATGCCCCACCACATTCATCTCACGCTCTGAACGTATGGAGGCTGGAATACCTCGCTAGATGTACAGAAAGACGGTTTTGATTATTGGCATGTGGACGTCCGGGTGATTAGTTTGTCCAAGTGCTGATTTAGGATGCTTTTTTGACATCAATGTCTTTTGATTATGGGCTCCATAGTTATAATTTAAATAGTTAGAAATAATAAATAAATAAATAAATACATTTAAGATACACAATGGGGTCCTTTTATTAAGGTGCACTAACTGATTTAATGCACGCTAAATGCTAAGGCATCCATTATATAGAAACAAGAATGAAAACTAGGATGGTGGGAAAGGAGAAGCCGGCTCATTTATCACATAAAGAATAACAATCAGCCTTGAGCATTCTACAACTTGGAAGATGCAGCTGCAGAATATACAGTTAGCTATCATCTGCGTATCCGCTATAATAAAACCCTTAGCACGCTTGCGCAGTTGAAACTTCGTGCGGCCGTAATCCCTAATCCGTGGCTCCATGTTGCCTTCAACAGTTTGCGATGTGTGCAGCGGTTTCCCCAGCAACGCTCTTGCCCCAATCTCCAACGCCGGCTGACTTCTGACGACGCCTCTCCTTCTCACCCCCAGTTCAGCAGCGGCGGCAGCCGCGGGGCATTTGCTAGGCCGGCCCACTTCCATAATGCAAAGCGG